>NW_022900950.1:554816-625766 GCF_012274545.1 Fukomys damarensis | reverse complement strand
AAAAAAGTAAAGACAGCTTATTCCAAGTGAAACAGAGTATGTAAGAAAATATTGTTAATTGAATTCTAATGTTCAGAAAAAGTCCAGTGTAAGAATTTTTAGGTTCAGACTAGAAACTGAGTTTATAAGTCCCGTTTTTGTCACTGGGTGTCTTTGAGTAAATGATTTACCCTTTCTATTGAAAGACCACCAAAACAAAGATGTTTGTTTACTTAACAAAGCTATTTAATTAGATTATCATGCAAAGTGCTATAGCTTCAAAAACTCTGGAAAAAATACAAAATTTCAGCTGACTTATGCAATAAGGAATGCAACTGTGTAAGGTAAAAGAGTTTATGAATCAAATCTTTGTTTCCCTTGATTTGCATATGATGGAAGAAGAGGGTTAACAGTGAATCAGTAAAATAACTTATTTAATTTTTGAACAAAATATTAAAAATAAATTGCTAAATCTCTTCATTTTCTTTCTTTTTTTTTGGAGTTCCATCCAACTGCATTGAACCATATTCCAACTCCCTGGGGTGGTGAGAACAGTTGGTAAGGGACAAAGGCAAGCACTCTCATTTAACTCTTCACACAACAACCTGGCACATTCCATATGTGTTGAATCACATTCTTATTTAATGTATAACTGGAATAGAGACCAAAATTATCTCCTTTTCATATACATTCATGGGTACATCCTTGCTTTCCACAATATCAAATTCTTCTGTTTTAGAACTAGTTTTGCTAAGCATTAGGAAGCATTCCATTACTGTAATCATTAGTTTGATAAATGTCACTCCAGCAAATGATGAAATAGTAGTTAAAATATATTTATGTTTATTACTACAACATCAAGCCAGACAAAATATTTTATTTTGTTGAAAGATTCTCCCATCACATTCTGAGAATGTACTATGATTGCCAGCCTCTCCGGGTCTTGGGGAAGAGGAGAAAGGTGGGCATGGTCTCTTTATGAGAGAATTCACCATTGAGTGAGAGAGACACACACATTCAAACACAAGTGACTTAAATAATATGAATGGTCCAGAGAAAAATGAGAGAAACCTTGAACTCAAAGGAGTTTCACCAAACAAAAGCATTGTGGGAGAGATTGACTTGAGGTGTGGTTTGATTCAATACCTAAGCAATGGCCTTGGACTTGAGTTTTCTGATTCTGATTGTGTTTCTTGGCTCTGTTTTCTCAAATGTTGGGTCTGGACTCTGTCATCATTACTGCAAGATAGCTTAATTTATATATTCCCACTGTGAATCTTGCAAATTCTACCCCAACCAAATGATTGAAAATGAGGGATCTTAAATTATTACAAACAAACAAACAAAAAAAAACTTGATGCAGTTATTGAGTGACTGACTACCGAAAAAATAAACAAAAAGAGCGAGAGGCAAATATCACATTGAAGGAGCACAGGGATTAGAATGCAAGACTAAATCAGACTAGGATTAAATCCTAAATCCTTGCTTAAACTAAGACTGTTTCATTCTTCATAAATGTACTCTTCTTATAAGTTGAGTGATAATAACAAAACTAATGGTCAAAAGTCATTTGAGAACTTACTGACATTATCCTTGTTAAGAGCTAACACAGACATGCAGTATACAGAGTGAAAAGTTTCAGTTCATAAAAATAAACTACATTATTTAATTTTCTAACTTTTTCCTTTATGACAACATGAATTCTCTCCTTTATTAGATTTAATGATAATTCAATTACTGAATTTTAGTTTGATCACTTTTTTTTATTTGAGAATCTGTTAAGACCTTGTTATCTTACTCTTCCACCTCATCTTTATCCTGCTTTCCTCATAGCTGTTCCATCACATTTAATAGAGGCTATTTCTGTTCAGCTTACATTACCCAGTAATAAAAGCAATCCAAAAATACCAGTGGCTTTCAAAAATAAATACTACATTCATGTCACACGATCACTAGGCTGTGCCTAGATCTGCATACTTTTCAATCTGTGAAATCACCATGGTTGCAACTAAAGAAAAATATAAAGTTAACAGTAGGAAATATTTTTAAAACTTCTTTTCATAAGTAGCACCCACCATTTCTGTTCACATTTCATTAGCTGAAGTGAATCATGTCTTAAGATTAATATTAATAGAAAAGGGCTATATGCTATAACACAGTCTAATAATTTACCTTTGGGAAGGCCAAAAAAGCCTTTATTATTATTATTATTTCCTTTTTATTTTGAAGAACAGAAAATCCTCAAGACATGAAGAAAGAAGTAGAGAAATTCTTCAATCTGTTTTGCTAAAAATATCTTCTTTATTAAAGAATCAACTCATGCCTGTGTAGATAATTATTACTATTAGAACTGCCAACAAATCAGCATAATTTTATTTGTTTAGTTATTTAAGATGTGATCCTATGTTTTGTCTTATTCAGTATGCCTTTCTCATCATTGGCATTGACTCTCAAAGTAGAGGTCATAGATTTCTAGATGTTCCCCAAAATTTCACTGGGTTACAGGAGACCAAACTATTTTTACAATGGAAATAAGATATGATTTACCTCTGACACTATATCAGTATTTCACTGATGACATGCAAGTTACAGGGATTAGAACCCCGGATGTTCTACCATCAATGAAAGCCCTGGAACCTATTTAATAGTCTTTGTTCAATCTTCCTTGCTACTTTTTTTTAAATCAGTTTTATTTTAGTATATCCAAAAGGCAGCTGTAAATATCAATAATTTTGTCACACTTTTAACTTGAGCATGCATCTGTGTCACGCGTTCATGATGAAATGGCAGTATCACAAAAGCACTCTCTCAAGTTGCAGTGTGACATGTTCCTGAGAAGCACTTATCCAATTGAGTTAGGAGCTGAACCAGCTCCTTTTATGAAAAAGGGAACAATGAAATCATTTTACTTAAAAGAATGACTGGCAGAAAAAAAGTGGTTGCTGAGACTAGCATACTTGTCAGACCATGAAAAACCAACATTGTGTCTGTGATGTCAAGGAAAACAGACCATGTTGTTTGCAATGACAACTTCAAGACTGAAACATCATTGTCTGAAGGGTTTCCATTTGTTGCCATAAGCTCGAAAGTGTCAAAATATTTCAAAACTTTTCTGATGAGTTGGTTGTGCTATAAAGGAATACAGTTTTTTACTACTGTGTAGTAAATGGTGTCACAATTTAATAGTTAATCTCTCTTTTTTTTTATGATTTAACACATCTCTTCAATTTAGTCATCCAAGATTATCCTAGTGATCAATGCATGGCATTAGTCTGTAGTCAAAGACATAGACTAGAATAATGGGCTTTTAATGTAACAGTACCAAAAGATAAATATATTTTCTCTTTCCAAATTACAAAAGATTTCCTCTCTTGTTCGAGCTTTGGGTTTTTCTTGCTCTTGTTTTTCTAGAAGTCTAAGAGTCATCGTCAGGTTGTTTATTTGAGCTTGCTCTGTTTTCCTAATGAGGGCATTCAGTGCTATGAATTTTCCATGTAGAACTGCTTTCATTGTGTCCCATAGATTCCTGTATGTTGTATTGACATTTTTGTTTATTTGTAAAAACTGTCTGATTTCTTCTTTGGTTTCCTCTGTGATCCATTGATTGTTCAGGAGAGTGTTGTTCAATTTCCATGTGTTTGAGAGTTCCTACGGTTTCTTATGCTATTGATCTCCAGCTTTATTGCACTGTGATCTCATAATATACAGGGAATAACTTTAATTCTTTAGCATTTATTCAAATCTGTTTTGGGAGCTAGTATGTGATCTATCTTGGAGAATGACCCATGTGCAGCTGAAAAGAATGTATATTCTGATTTTGTGGGGTGGAACACTCTATTGATGTCTATTAAGTTCATGCTTTCAAAAGCTTGGTTCAGTTCTAGTATTTCATTGTTGATTTTTTGCCTAGATGATCTGCCTATTTGTGATAGTGGTGTGTTTATATTCCCCACTACAGTTGGATTAGTGGTTATTTGGATTTTCATGTTACTTAATGTTTGTTTTATATAGTCGGGGGTATTTATATTTGGTGCATATATTTTTATGATTGTCATCTCTTTGTCTTGAATTGTTCCCTCTACAAGGATGTAGTGGCCTCATTGTCTCTCTTAATCAGTTTTGGTTTGAAGTTTGCTTTGTCTGCTAATAAGATTGCTACCCCTGCTTTTTTCTGGGGTCCTTTTGCATGGAGAATTATTTTCCATCCTTTCACTTTCAGTTTATGGGCTTCTTTTTGCACTGGGTGTATTTCTTGTATACAACATATTGCTGGATTTTGCTTCTTAATCCATTCTGCCAATCTATTTCTCTTGATTGGTGAATTGAGATAGTTAGTTATAACTGATATGTACTGATTATTATTGTCATGTTATTGTCCTTTTGTTGACTCTTTTTATTTTTTGTCCTCTCCTTTTAGTTTCTTGCCCTGGCTATTTGATTTGCTCTGCTGGGTCTCCTGTTGTTGTGATCTTCATTATCTTTTTCTACGATATTGTTTAGCATTCTTAGTAGTGCTGGTTTAGTATTCATGAAGTTTCTCAAGTGTTCTTTGTCATGGAAGTATCTTATTTCTCTGTCCATTTTGAAAGACAGTTTTGCAGGATACATCAGTCTTGATTGTAGATTGTTTTCTTTCAGGACTTGAAGTACCTCACTCCAGGTTCTCCTTGACCTGAGGGTTTGTGTTGAAAAATCTGCTGTGATTCTGATGGGCTTTCCTTTGCATGTGATTTGTTTCTTTTCTCTTACTGCTTGT
This sequence comes from Fukomys damarensis, assembly GCF_012274545.1. NCBI lineage: Eukaryota > Metazoa > Chordata > Mammalia > Rodentia > Bathyergidae > Fukomys > Fukomys damarensis. The sequence continues at coordinate 621,031 of NW_022900950.1, read as the reverse complement.
AGTAGTTTGTTCTTCTGTTGGGTTTCTGGGATCTTGATTATTATATGTCTAGGTGTAGATTTTTTTATCATGGCTAGTTGGTGTCCTATATGCCTTGCTTATCTGTATGTCTAATTCTTCCCCTCTGTTTGGGAAGTTTTCTGTCATTAATTCTTTAAACAGCTTTTTTAAGTCATTTGCATTTTCTCCTGGTACTTCATGGATTCCTATCAGACTAATGTTGTTCTTCTATACATCATCTAGGATTTGTTGGATTGATTTCTCATGATCCCTTACTATTTTTAAGAGACCTCTCTTGGTCACAATCTGTGATCCTATCTTCTATATCTGAGATTCTATCTTCACATTCTGATTAGAGCAGAAATCAATGCAATGGAGACTATGAAAACAATACAAAAAATAAATGAATCAAAGAGTTGTTTTTTGAAAGAATAAATAAAATTGATAAATCCTTAGTAAACCTTATCAAAATAAGGAAAGAAAAGGCTCAGATTTATGCAGTCAGGAAAGAAAAAGGCAAAGTCACAACAGATCCCACATAAATACAGAGGATCATTAATATTAGTACTCTAAAAAAATGGAAAACACAGAAGAAATGGACAGATTTCTAGATACTTATGAATTACCAAAGTTGAACGAAGAAAATAAAAACATTTTAAACACCCCAATTACAATCAGTGAAAGTGAAAATGTAATGAAAAACTTACCAACAAAGAAAAGCCCAGGTTCTGAGGATTCACTGCTGAATTTTACAAGACATTTAGAGAAGATCTACTGCCATTACTTTTCAGACTTTTCAATGAAATTGAAGGAAATAATTCTTCCAAATTCATTCCTGGAAGCAAATATCACTTTGATTCCCAAACCTGGGAAAGATGTAACTAAAAAAGAGAACTACAGGCCAATCTCCTTAATGAAAATAGATGCAAAATCCTCAACAAGATACTACCAAACAGAATACAGAGGATCATCCGGAAAAGCATACATCCTGACCTAGTCAGATTTATTCCAGGGATGCAAGGATAGTTCAACATAGGTAAATCAATAAATGTAATACACTATATTAACAAAAGTCAAGGACAAGAATCACATGATCCTCTCAATAGATGCTGAAAAAGCATTTGACAAAATTCAACACCCATTCATGATAAAAACTCTGCAAAAAATTGGAATAGATGGTCTATGTCTCAACTTAATAAAGGCTATCTATGAAAAACCAACAACCAACATCATGTTAAATGGCCAAAAACTGAAAACCTTCATGTTAAAATCAGGAACAAGACAAAGATGCCCACTATCACCACTCCTCTTTGATATAGTTCTGGAAATATTAGCCATAGCAATTAGACAAGAGAAAGAAATTAAAGCAATAAAGATAGGAAAGGAAGAAGTCAAATTGTCATTATTTGCTGATGATATGATACTCTACATTGAGGACCCAAAAAACTCCACCAAAAGACTTCTTGACTTAATAAACACTTTTAGCAGATTAGCTGGATACAAGATCAACACCCCAAAATCAATAGCCTTCTTTTACACAAATAACAGACTGACTGGGAGAGAAATTAGGGAAACAATTCCTTTCACAATAGCACCCTAAAAAATGCAGTATCTGGGAATCAATCTAACAAAAGAAGCAAAAGATCTGTACACTGAAAACTGCATTATTCGGAAAAAAGAGATGGAGGAGGATATAAGAAAATGGAAAGATGTCCCCTGCTCCTGGGTAGGAAGAATCAACATAGTGAAAATGGCCATACTACCAAAACTGCTATACAGATTCAATGCAATACCAATTGAAATCCCAATACTATACTTCACAGAACTAGAAAGAAGAATCCAAAAATTCATTTGGACCCATAAGAGACCTAGAATAGCAAAAGCCATCCTAGGCAACAGACACATGGCAGTGAGAATAACAATTTCCCAATTTGAAACTATACTACAAAGCCACTGTGATAAAAACAACATGATACTGGCAAAGAACCAGGCCCGAGGATCAGTGGAACAGATCCGAAGACACAAAAACAACTCCAGATGCACTCAGCTACCTCAGCTTTTACAAAGGAGCTGATAGTACCCACTTGAGGAAAGATGGCCTCTTTAATAAATGGTGTTGGAAAAACTGGATCTCAACTTGCCAAAGATTAAAACTAGACCCTTATCTGTCACCCTGCACTAAATTAAAATCCAAGTGGATTAAAGATCTAAATATAAAAACAAAAACACTAAACTTGCTGGAACATAAGTTAGGCAGAACTCTAGAAGACATTGGCATAGGAAAAGACTTTAGGAACAAATCCGCAGTAGCATGGGAACTAGCAGAAAGAATCAAGAACTGGGATCTCATCTTATTAAAAAGCTTGTACACTGCAAAAGAAACCATCAACAGAACTAAGAGACAACCTACAGTATGGGAAAAACTGTTTACCAGCTGCTCCTCAGACAAAGGACTATTATCTAGAATATATAAAGAACTCAAAACAACCAGCCTCCTCAAATATAAAGACCCAATTCAAAAATGGGCATCTGAAATGAACAGACATTTCTCAGACAAAGAAATAAAAGCAGTAAGTAAATATATGAAAAAATGTTCCACAACACTGGTCATTCGAGAGATGCAGATGAAAACAACACTGAGATTTCACCTCACCCCACAAAGAATGGCTGCTATCAACAAACCACACAATAACAAATGTTGGAGGGGTTGTGGGGAGAAAGGAACCCTTCTCCATTTTTGGTGGGAGTGCAGACTGTTTTAACCACTATAGAAGTCAATATGGAGATACCCCAAAGAACTAGGATTAAAGGCTCCATTTGACCCAGCCATCCCTCTGTTGGGTATCTTTCCAAAAAGTATTAAAAGAATCACATCACAGTGATGTATGTGCACCCATGTTTATAGTGGTACAGTTTGTAATAGCTAAAAGTTGGAAACAGCCCATCTTCCCATCAGTTGGAAATTGGATAAAGAAGATGTGGTTTTTCTATAAAATGGAATATTACTCAGCCATAAAGAATGAGAAAGTAAATTCATTCATAGGTAAATGGGTACATTTTGAAGATATACTCCTAAGTGAAATATATAATTCACGCATATGCAAATACCAAATAGTTTCTCTACTGTGAAAAACTAAAATAGTACTCAAGATCCTAATGGGATAATTAGCAACATGAAATAGAAAGAAAAGGACCAAAGGTGTAGGGACAGTGAGAAGGAAAGGGAAAGGGGAACTAGGGAAAAGGAAAAAAATATGAGAAAATGTACAAATGGAATTAAAGTGTTTGAAGGAGGGAAGGGTAGGAGGGGATGAGGGGAGGGTGGGTACAAGGGGAAAAAATGAGAACCAAGGCCTGGCATGTAAAGGAACACGATGCCAGTAATGAATGTAACTGTACTGTCTACGTAGAATGTACCAATAAATTCAATTTAATTAAAAAACATATTATAAAAGATTTTAAGAAATTGTACTTGAGTTTTGTATAATATCTGGGAACAATATCCACAGTTACTGAAGGAGCTATTATAATTGTTTTTTTCTCCAACTGTTTTTTATCTCTCTCCCTTGCTCTTCATCTCTTTTCCCTTCCCATTCTTCCCCTCCTCTCTTCTCCTTTTCACACTTATTTTTGCTCCTTTTCCTCTTTCACTTTCTCCCTCTCTTTTGCCTTCCCTCCCTCACCCCTGCCTTGGTGCCTATTTTCATGTCCCTTTTTATCTTTACCTGGTAAATGTTTTAGCCAAGAAACTTAAGGCTGGGTTGAAATTTTTTAGAAAAAGAAAAAAAGCCTAAGAGTCTAGTTATGAAAAATGGTCTCAACATTGCATTGTAGTATAAATTCTAAAACAAAATAGGGCTTGATTACTTTGATGAGTAATTATAATGGTTTGTCTTCAGTCCACTATACTGTGTTTGATATATTTGTTTCTTGTGTTAATTTTATTAGTTCATGACTTTTTACCAAGAAGAAATAAACTGGACCATGAATTTAGCTCAGTGGTTCCACTAAGCCTTGCAAGCTCAAGGTCCTGAATTCAATCTCTACCTCCAAAAAAGAAAGAAAGAAAAGAAAAGAAAGAAAATAAACAATCAAAGATTTTAAGAAAAATATTGCTGTAGCTATAAATTTCAAGGAAGAACTTAGTTACCAAGCCACAGGAAAGTTTGAACAAGACCACTGGTGAGCTATTCCTGTCTTTGCCCCGTGAAATCTGTCATTAACCTAATTTAGGTCCATCTATATGCATTTTTGAGTTTTCATTCAACTTCCTGAAAGAAAAACTGGATTGGTCTGTTTTGGGCCATGGATACACTGGGATGGAGCTTGTACAAGGCAATGCTACCTAGACATGACTCCTGGGTGAGAAGTACAGAATCAGGAAAGTGATTTCCCAAGGTTAAAAGCATAAGCTCTATAGTGAGATATCCATGTTTAAAATCCTACACTTCATTTATTAATTTTTAGAACATGAGAAAGTTACTTAATTTTATGTATTTTTCCAAATAGGAATAATAATTATTCCTAATTTGATTTTTTCAATTGGTGCATTTTAGATATACAATACAGTTACATTCATCATTGGGATCTTTTTTTTTTTTTTTCTTTTTTTTTTTGTGAAACAGGGTCTCACTATGTAGTTGAGACTGACCTGGAACTCACTATGTAGCCTAGGCTGGTCTCGAATTCACAGCAATCCTCCTGCCTCAGCCTCCTGAGTTCTGGGATTGCAGGCATGCACCACCATGCACGGCTCATCATTGGGATCTTGTACCTTTACATGACATATCTTGGTTCTTATTTTTTCCCTATTCCCATAGCATCCCTTCCCCGCTCTATCCTACTCTATTTACAAAGACTTTGTTTCCATTTTTTCCTCTTCTCTTATTTTCTCTCTTCCCTTTTTACCTTTCCCCTACCCCTTCCTTTTGCCCAATACTTTTAGACCTTTTCTTCCTATAACAAAACATCAATTATACATTTTGACCCTCATTTACACTTGTAGTTTATCACACCAGAGAAACTATTTGGTATTTTGCACATGTGTTTCCTATTAATTTCACTTGAGAGTATGTCCTCAATGTGAATCCACTTAGCTATAAATGTCTCCAGTTTTCACTCTTTATGTCTGAGTAGTATTCCATTTTATAAGAAAACCACATCTTTTTCCAGTCTCCAGTTGATGGGCAATGGGGCTGTTTCCAATTTTAGCTATTACAAACTGTGCTGCTATAAACATGGGTGTGCATATATATCACTGTGCTATGATTCTTTTAACTCTTTTGGAGGGATACCCAGCAGGGGAATACCTGGGTCAAATGCAATTTCCAATCCTAGTTGTTTAAAGTATCTCAGTATTGATTTCTACAGTGGTTGTACCAGTCTGCACTCCCACCAGCAGTGAAGTGTCCCTTCCTCCCCACACTCCACCAGTGATTGTTATTGGTTGATTTCTTGATAGCAGCCATTCTTTCTGGGGTGAGGTAGAATCTCAGTGTTGTTTGTATCTCCATCTCTCCAACGACCAGTGATGCTGAACATTTTTTTCATTTATTTATTTTCTGCTTTTACCTCTTTATCTGAGAAATATTTGCTCATTTCAGATGCCCATTTTTTTATTTGAATCTTTATATTCGGGGGGCTTGAATTTTTTTGGTTCTTCATATATTCTAGATAATAGACCTTTGAGGAACAGCTGCTAAAAAATTTTCCCACATTGCAGGTTGTCTCTGAGCTCTGTTGATGGTTTCTCTTGCAGCATAGAATCTTTTTAAAAAGATGAGATCCCAGTTGTTGATTCTTTGTGCTAGTTCCTGTGCTACTGAGGATTTGTTCCTAAAGTCTTTTCCTATGCCAATGTCTTCAAGAGTTCTACCTAGCTTATCTTCTAATACATTTAGTGTTTCTATTTTAATATTTAGATCTTTAATCCATTTTGATTTTAGTTTAGTGCATGGTGAAAGATAGGGTTCTAGTTTTAATCTTTGTCAAGTTGAAATCCAGTATTTCCAATACAATTTATTAAAGAGTCTATCCCCTCCCCACCACCATTTATTAAAGAGGCTATCTTTCCTCCAGTGTGATGGTTGGCTCCTTTGTCAAAGATGAGGTAGCTGAGTATGTCTGGAGTTGTTTCTGCATCTTCTAATTTTTCCACTAATCCTTGCTGTTTTTAACAAAGTGGCTTTGTGGATTTGGAGACTGTGATACCCCCTGCCATGTCTCTGTTGCCTAGAATGGCTTTTGCTATTCTAGGTCTCTTCTGGTTCCAAATGAATTTTTGGATTGTTTTCTCTAGTTCTGTGAAATATACTGTCAGAATTTGAATCAGGATTGCATTGAATCTGTATTGCAGTTTTGGAAGTATGACAATTTTCACTATTTTGGTTCTTCCTATCCAGGAGAAAGGGATATCTTTCCATTTTCTTATAATCACTTTGATCTCTTTTTCAAAAGTGCTGTAGTTTTCAGTGTAGAGGTCTTTTGCTTCCTCTGCTAGATTGATCCCTAGATGTTTCATTTCTTGGGATACTATTGGGAGAGGAATTATTTCCCTAGCTTCTCTCTCAGTGAGTCTGTTATTTGTGTAAAAGAACACTATTGATGTTTTAGTGTTGACATTGCATCCAGCTACTCTGCTGAATCTGTCAATTATGTCTAGAAGTCTTTTGGCAGTTATTGGGTCTGTTATGTAGAGTTTTGTATCATCAGCAAATAATAATAGTTTAACTTCCTTGTTTCCTATCTTGATTGCTTTTATTTCTTCCTCTTGTCTAATTGCTCTGGCTAATATTTTTAGAACTACATTGAACAGGAGTGCTGATAGTGGACATTCTTGTCTTGTACCTGATTTTAGCATGAAGGTTTTCAGTTTTTGACCATTGAGTATGATGTTGGCTGTTAGATTTTCATAAATAGCCTTTACCGAATTGAGATAAAAACCATCTATTTCAATTTTCTGTAGTGTTTTATCATGAATGGGAGTTGAATTTTGTCCAATGCTTTTACTGCATTTATTGAGATAATCATATGTTTTTTTTTCCTTGACGCTCTAAATATAGTGTATTACATTTATTGATTTACTTATTCTGAACTATCCTGGCAACCCTGGGATAAGTCCAATTTGGTCAGGATGTATAATCCTTTTGATGACTCTCTATATTCTGATTGCCAGCATCTTATTGAGGATTTTTGCTTCTGTGTTCATTAGGGAGATTGGCCTGTAGTTCTCTTTTTTGGTTGGGTATGGTTTTTGGATCATAGTAATACTTGTTTCCATGGATGAATTAGAGAGTATGCTTCCCTTTCAATTTCATGTAAAAACTTAAAATTAGTGACAATAGTTCTCTAAATGTCTTGTAGAATTCAGCAGTAAAGCCACCAGGATCCTGGCTTTTCTTTGTTGGTAAGTTTTTAATTACATTTACAATTTCACTGATTTTAATTGGGATATTTAGAATTTATTATCTTTGTTCAACTTTGGTAATTCATAAGAATCGAGAAATCTGTCCATATCTTCTGTGTTTTCCTTTATTAAAGTACAGGTTCTTGAAGTAGGTATTGATTCTCTGGATTTCTGCTGGATCTGTTGTGACTTCACCTTTCTTGTTCCTAATTGCATGATTTGAGCCTTTTCTTCCTTTTTTGATAAGGTTGGCTAAGTGTTTATCTATTTTATTTATACTTTTAAAAAGCTAACTGTTATTTTTGTTGTTGATTTTTTTTGTATCATTCTCTTAATTTCCATTGCACTGATTTCTGCTCCGATCTTTACAACTTCCTTGTATGAGATTTGGGTTTCTCTTGCTCTTCTTTGTTTAGGAGCTTAAGATTCAGCATTAGATTGTTTATTTGAGCTCACTCTATTTTCCTGGTCTGGACATTCACTGCTATGAATTTCCTTCATAGAACTGCTTTCCTTGTGTCCCATGGATTCCTGTATGTTCCACTGGCATTGTCATTAAATTGTAAAAACTGTCTAATTTCTTCTTTAATTTCCTCTGTGACCACGGATTGTTCAGGAGAGTGTTGTTCAATTTCTATGTGTTTGTGAAATTCTTGTTGTTTCTTTTACTATTGATCTGTGGTTTAATTGCACTATGATCTGATAATGTACATGGGATCACTTCAGTTCCTTTGCATTTACTTAAACATGTTCTATGAGCTAACACATGGTCTATTTTGGAGAATGACTGGTGTGTAGTTCAAAAGAATGTATATTCTGATTTTGTGTCATGGAACACTCTGCAGATATCAACTAAATCCATTTGTTCAAAAGTTTGGTTTGGTTCTTGTATTTTGTTGATTTTTTGACTAGATAACCTGACTATTGGAGGCAGTGCGATATTTAGGTCACTCTTTATAATTGTATTAGTGCTTATTTTTCATGTCCCTTAATATTTGTTTTGTATAGTGGAGGCTTTCAAATTTGGTGCATATATATTCATGTTTGTCATTTCTTCCTCTTGGATTGTTCCCTTTACAAGGATGTAGTGACCTTCTTTGTCTCTCTTAATTAGTTTGGGTTGAAATTTAATTTGTCTGCAAGTAATATAACTACCCCTGCTTTTTTCCAGGTTCCTGTTGCATGGAAAACTGTTTTCCTTTTCCTTTCATTCTATGAGTTTCCATTTGAGCTAGGTGCATTTTCTGTATATAGCTTATTATTCGATTTGCTTCTTTATGCATTCTGCCAGTTGATTTCTCTGGTGAATAGAGGCTATTAACGTTGATAGTGATAACTGATACGTATTGACTTATCACCATCATGTTATTATCCTGTTATTGGCTCTTTTTAATCCCCCCTCCCTTTAATTTCTTGCCTTGCTTGCTGTATTGCTCTGTTGGGCCTCATAGAGTTTTGATCTTCATTGTCTTTTTCTTCAATATTATTTAGAATTGTTTGGAGTGCTGGTTTGGTATTCATGAAGTTTCTCAGGTGTTCTTTGTCATGGAAGTATATTATTTTCCCATCAGTTTTGAAAGATGGTTTTGCAGGATACATCAGTCTAGGTTGGAGATTGTTTTCTTTTAGGACTTGAAATTCCTCACTCCAGGTTCTGCTTGACCTGAGGGTTTGTGTTGAAAAGTCTGCTGTGATTCTGTTGAGCTATCTTTTACATATGATTTATTTTTCTCTAACTGCTTGTAGTATTTTGTTCTTCTGTTGAGTTTCTGGGAACTTGATTAGTACATGACTATGTGTGCATTATTTTTTTTTCATGGCTAGTTGGAGTCTTATATTCCTCACTTATCTGTATGTCAAATTCTTTTGCTCTGTCTGTCATTAATTCTGTGAACAAATTTTTAATGTCATTTTTACTTTCTCCTTTTACATGCACTCCTATTAGTCTTATATTATTCTTCTTGTATCATCTAGGAGCTATTGGATAGATTTCTCATGTTCCTTTACTATTTTGAAGATATCCTTCTTTTCATAGCCACTGATCTCTATCCTGTCTTCTATATCTGATAACCTGTTTTCAGATAGGCTCAAACCATTATGTAAACTTTCAATAGAGTTTTACATCTCTTGGATATCTATTTGAATCTGTTTTGTTCATTCCTTTTTTTTTTTTTTTTTTTTCCTATGTTGGTCATTCATAGTTTCCATTTCTTTCCTATGCTGGGCATTCAGGGTTTCTGTCATGGTCCTGAGCTCATGTATTTTTTTATCTGTTTCCATTCTAAAGTCTCTAATCATGTCATTCATTCTGCTCAGCATCTCTGTAGTTATCTTGAAAATTATTTCTGTTTTGAATTTTTCTACAGCCTGATTCATCTGTTTTGTTACTTCCTGTACTATCAGTTCAGGGTGTCGAGGTGGTTAATTATCAGACTTTTCCACCTCATCTCCCCTAGAATTTGCCCTCCACAAGCTGTAAGTCTGTGTTTGTGCTTGAGCCTTGTTTGAATGTCTTTCCATCTTTATTTTTGTTGTTGGTACTGTCCTTGTTTTGATACCTTGGTTAATACTTTGATCTTCCTGTTATAACTTGTCTTTAGGTTTTGAGTCTCTAATGATTCTGAGGCAATCTCTTTTTCATTATGTCAGGAAGGAGAACTGATTAGATTAAACACAACATCTTAGCCCACGTGATGCAATCAGCAGCACAAAAGCATCAAACACAGCTTAGAAAATGACAATTTGTGGTAGTTTTTAATCTATCACCTTTAACTGTGTGAATTAAATCTAAATTAAGGCTAGAGCTCAAGACAATGGCCTTTATGAACCCCCCACCCACCCCGTGCTTCTGTAATGTGAATCCAGGTACCAGCACAGACAGGAGACCAGAGGTGCAGGGGAGAGGTGGCTGGTGGGGGAATTGAAGGCACCCACACAGCTCTGTCTCTTACAGGTCTGCTGCCAAGGTTGGGTGGCTAGGGGGAGAACTGCAGGATAACTCCTTGCAGTTCTGCCTCTTACCCATCTGCTGCCAGGGTCTGGTGGCTGGGGGAAGAGCTGCAGGATCAATAATTCCTAATCTGATCAAGTTGTTAATAGAATTACATGAGTTGTTGCTTTATTTGTAAATCATTTATTAAAGTGCAACTTAAGTGTTTATGTTGATTAATTAGATGTTAAGTATTCTTATTTTAAATGAATAATATTGAAAGTAATCAACTTTACTAATGTATATATGCATTTGTAAATGTATAACACATTTATTCCATATACTGTTAAACTATATTGCAAACTACCTTATTTTTCATTTTAGAAGAATGTTGAAAGAGATTTCTGAAATGAAAAAAATTACTAAAGAATGGAATGTTAATAAAGGAAAAGAAAACAGATGAGAACATGAAAAATGGAAATAAAGTGATTGTAAATGGGGAGGGAAGAGGGTGTGAGGGGAGGGCAGGGACAAGGGGAAGAAATGAGAACCAAGACCTGTCATGTAAAGGTACAAGATCCCAATAATGAATGTAACTATACTGTATACCTAAAATGAACCAATAAACTCAGTGAGAGGAAAAAAAAAAAAGAATGGAATGTTGACCAGATAATTAATTTGGAGACTCAAAGACTATTAGAAGCCTTTCAATATTTGATTGTGTACCAGTTCAGTTTTATCTTATAAAAGTTTAAAAACTAATTGCAGAAGTTCAATGAAAGAATGGACTCTAGCAACTACCTGGTCTGTTCCCTCACTTTATTGCGGAATAGACAGACAGAAGTGGTTTGGTAACTCATCTGAGATCCTACAAATTACTATTAAAATTGAGACTTTAAAGCAATATGCCAATTCCCAATCAAAAAACTATTGTGTTTCCAATACAACACCATTCCAAGGAAGACACAAGTGATTCTTCACATTCTGTTTCACACTATATTCAAGCATTCCCAAGCACTTAGTATTTAGACTCTAATCATTCAGCACAGTAACACTGCCCACCAAATATTGTTTCAGTTTCAATGGTGTGCCATCTTTGCATAAAAGATTTTCTGTAATTATTAGTATATAAATGAATGCAGTACAATTTCATGGTGGCATGAATCCATCATCCCATGTACTGTGAAGACTAAGGCAGCAGAATTGATTGAGCCCAGGAGTTTCCAACTGGAACAAAGTGAAATATTACTATTGGTGATGAAAAGAATTGGTTTGTTAAATTAATTCACTTGAGGTAAAGATGGGAGTATCTTGTGCTTTCTACTCTACATGCATTCAATGAGTATTCACCTAATACTTGTTACATAGAATTGAACAAAGAGGAATTGAGTTGAATTGAATTGAACTGAACTAAATTGAATTGAATTAAACTGAACTGGTGTTGAAAAGTGAAGTGAGCTGCCCACACTATAATAGTGGTTACTCAACGACACCACTAGGAGGAGATGCAATTCAGAACATTGAATTACTGCTGGCAAATCACAAATAACTTCTTTCCTCCCTGGGTCTTATTTGGCCTTGAATGTTAAGCCAGTGCTACAGATGACATTCCTGAAAATGAAAATATTCATTACCTAGAGTGATCTTTTACTAGGTTAGGTAAAATGTCATGCATTCTTTATTTTGAATAAAAACGCATCAGTATTGAGACTCCACTGTACGGAGTAAAATAGTCTGGGAAAGACCTTGGGAATGTCCCTGCAATGCAAGAAATGTAACTGTCTTTCATTTTACAATATCCTCCAGGAATGGGAAAAAGCATTCCTGATAAGCAAAGAAACGAGCAAAACCTTGCCTGCTTATTAATCTTAAAATGAAATATACAACACAGATGGTGGTAATGAAAGATGCAGTTGAATGCTCCTCTATTATTGGAGAAATTTAAACTGTGTAATTGCCATACTATTTCATCTCATCCTCTTTTGTCATTTCAATAATGTATCTAAGACAAACAAAGAAATGTCTATAATAAATTACAATGAATATACCACACTTAGTTTTCTCAAGCATAAATCTGATGAGAATGGAACTTTAATGATTCTGACTGTGCCTACTGAATCTTACATGGAACCATTAGATCAACAAAGCCAGCTGTTTTTAAGTTCCATTAGGAGTCAGTATTGGAGTGAAAGTAAATATTAAGTCTGAACCTAATTCTATTTTATAAATACTGTTGCTAATTTTTAAAAATATGTTGCCTGATTTCCTTTTTAATTTTAACATCTTCAACTGGATTATAAAATATTTTTCTTCTCATTTTGTATGTCAAATAATATGTTTCTCCTTGGAAATTATTTTTTTAAATTACTCTCCCTACTCCACCCTCGGCCTCTGTGCTCCAATTTCCAAGATACCTCAAGAAACTACAGAATGCCTTTCTAAAAATTTGCCTAGTCATGTTGTAAAAGTTTAATATAAAGTCTTGATACATAAATAGGAACCTCAGAATTCAGGATGCTCTGAAATATTTAGGCAAAAATATTTAAGTTTGATAAGCTTTCAAAAGCAGAAATGGAATGTAAATTTTTATAAATACCAGCTGATAGACAAGGCTTCATTTCATTTTAGGAATTGATAATGTTACTTTATACTAATATAAATCATATTGTATGTACTATGCAGTGTAATATAGTATGTATATGTATATGTTGTAAATTATATGTACTAATTAATGAAGCATTTTCACTGTCAGAATTCTCAGTATTTCAACAACAACAAAGATGGTATGAATGCATGTGTAATTACTTAGAACCTACTATTTACAATACTCCTCATTTTTCTGATCCACATTTCAGAAAGATAATTAATTTTCTGAGAAAGTAAGAATATATATACATGTATATACTATTCTATATATTAATATTCAATAAAGTATTTAATATACAAATGCAAACAAGTATAATTATAGACATACTATGTACATTTATTTAACATAAATATGTAGTAACCTATAAAAACATATGTACACATATACAGCATAATTTTATGTATCTCAGAGGTCTGAACAGAGAGTAAAGCCATCTTAATCAATATATTCTTTAATAATTTGGCTGTCTCTTGTCAATAGCAAGTGTATATTTCTAATTACTCAATCATATTTCTGATCCCACTGTACACGATGGATTCAGCATCTTTAGAAGAAATGTCTTTACCTAAAGTGATTGTAATGTCACAGCCATTCCATTGTTTCTGGTCAATGTCTATTTTAACTTAGCACATTTTAAAATCAGCATTTATTGTATTGTTTATGACATTTCCACTATTCTTTTCTAAAATGACAGGCTTTATTAAAAGCAAGTAGCCATTTTTTGAGTTTTTACTTTATTACCAGTAAAAGAACAAAACATCAGACTAGACTATTGTCTGATTCATCTGATGCTATATTTCCTTCTCATGGTCCTTGTACCACACACACAATATTTCAACTGCAAATGTTGTTTAGTTTTTAAAACAATTGCCTATCAAAGCCTCCAGGTCCCATTGATAGTGAAGCAAAGCCTTTCCTGCTATTGTGAGCCAGGAAATGCTGGCCCCTTGGCAAATCTCAAATGTCCTGTTGCTTGTAATCCCGCCCCTCTTGCTGGAATGTGTTATTTTTAAACAGCTTGACTAACAAGAAAAGAAAGTTGTTACTTTTTTTTTTTAATGTGACAGAGGCAAAGAAGGTAAGACATAAGAAAGAAACTGCATTTTGTGAACTGGAGCTGATCAAATTTTAAAAGCACTTATGGAGTATGGAGCCACAGCTGTGAGGCAAATCTCTAGTTCTGAACAATTTGGGATCAATACTTAAATTCCCATACCAAAGTCTGATACCTTTTCAGGCTTCTACCGACTGAAAATCAATATACAAACTGTATTAAAGGTGCACAGAACTTCATTGTTCTATCCTTACATGGATTAAAAAATGTGTTTCATTTTGCAGAGCTGCCCTGAAAATAAATCACTTTAAAGAGAACCACTGAAATAGAGGCACATTCTATTTCATGATGGTTACTGAATGTTGAACGTTTTACTGACCACCATAAACAGATTGCATAATTTGCAAAAGAAACATTCTTTCATACCTATGGAGGAAATACTGTCACAGAGGCAATCAATCACATCCGTGTATATAAAAATGAATCCGTTACCTTACTTAAGTAGTTTTTTTTTCCTCCTAAAAGTCTACTTTAAAGAACTAGATCAGATTTAAGGACAAAATAATATGCTTTTCTCTTGCCATCCTTCTCATCAGACTCTGGCAAGACTCCTTTTCCCATTAACTGGGCTTTTTTCCTCAGATGTAAACTTTTGATGATTTTAAAGTAAAACACTTTTGCTTATATCTAAAGCCTTCTCTACTTTGTATTTTTCATAGCCCTAAATTCATTTATATACTCTATATGGTTAATTTTTTTGCTTGTTTCATTAAAATTTTCTTCTCAGACAAATGTGGGGAGACGTGACTGTTTTGTTTGTTGTGACACCCTCACTACTAGGGGAGAGCTGGGCCACCATGGGTGGCAGATGCTCAAATAAGCAGATGTAAAATGGGTGGATGAGTTCATTTCTGGCTCATTTTTATTACCCTGTCACAGTGTACACTGGATTCCAGTTATCTTTCTTTTCTTCTTATGTTTCTAACTGGTTCAAACAATTTGTTACTACCATAACATGACCTTATTTATATGAAGGTTATCACCTGATATGATACATCCATGAAAGTTCTAGGAAGAAATGTCTATAGATTATATACATTTAGCCATGAAAAGAAACAAATACTAAACACTTAAAAGGACCTGAGATACAATTAATTTATCATTATTATTCCTCTTTGCATGTATTTTTGTGTTCCCTGATGATTTAACACTGAAGGATGTAGTGCCATCTGCATGCTTATATCAAAAAGCCAAAAGTGACCAGTTATGGTGGCTCATGCCCATAATTCTAGCTTCTAGAGAGGCTGAGGCAAAAGGATTGCAAGATTGAGGACAACCTGGGCAATTTGGACCCTATCTCAAAATAAAAGACTTTTTTTTAAAAAGGTGGTTGGGTTGGGGTTGGCAGTGTAGCTTAGCAGGTGGTTGGGTTGGGGTTGGCAGTGTAGCTTAGCACTCCTTGGGTTCAAATTCCAGCCCCAATATTTTTAAAATAAAGGAAGGAAGGAGGGAGGGAAGGAAGGAAGGGAGGGAGAGAGGAAGGGAGAGAGGAAAGGAGGGAGAGAGGGAGAAGAAAGACAAAAAAAAAATTGCCAGCTTTTCAACCCCACAAATTTGATGAATATTTAGAGTTTCTCTTGAATCTATCTCAGATTTGTGTATCTACTGTGGTAGCACTTTTTATTCCTTAGGGTTTCAAGATGTTTTAGGGTTCTCTAGAGGGACAGAATTAATATGAACACACGTGTGATTATACAGAGGAATATTTTAG
Source organism: Fukomys damarensis (assembly GCF_012274545.1). Classification (NCBI taxonomy): domain Eukaryota; kingdom Metazoa; phylum Chordata; class Mammalia; order Rodentia; family Bathyergidae; genus Fukomys; species Fukomys damarensis. The sequence continues at coordinate 605,225 of NW_022900950.1, read as the reverse complement.
ATAGGCTTACAAGTTCCTAAGTGGAAGAACCACAGTGGTAATCTAGGGGATCAGAGGGAGAGGAGACCAAAGTGGCTGTGTGCACCTTACCTAGCTGGAGGTCAAATAGTACTTAGTTAAGGATGGGTGCCTCAGGCCACATGGAAACCGTGTATTCATGGTCAGGCATTTGGTCCCACTGAGGCCCAGCTGCAGGCCAGAAGTCTTTTTCAAAGGAAGAGTAGTTGTATGAAGACAATGGCAGAGACTTGTTCCAAAATCCTGGGGCCTCTGTCGTGATTCACCGATGGGGGCCTGCCAGAGACTCCCTGTCTGTCACTGACACCTCAAGTACTATTGGAGCTGCTGTATCATATGGCCACAGTGGCAGAGCAGGTTTCACAGTAGCCTGGACCTATCACAGAGCCTTCTCTTGCTCTGGATCCTACTGAAAATGAGCAGCTTTCTGAGTCCCTAGCTGATGATGTAGAGTACAACACCAAGGCATGTGTTGACTCCGTATTTCAAACAGGCACACTGTAGAAGGGATATCTCTACATGCCCCACACCACCAGACACCTTGAAGTTCACTAAAGTAGAAGGGCCTTAAATTTAGTTTGATTTAACTTCATTCTTTGGCACCAACAGTTAAAGAATGATTCCTATCTCTCGCTCATTCAGTCCAATCAGCATAACGGCACCAGTGTAATGACCAGTGTGATACCTGGTGGACAAAGATAAAAGATGAGCAACATCCTGAAAACTAAATTGTGACATTGGCCAGACAGATAATATATCCCTGAGGTTAGATAAAAATGGTGCATTGCTTGCCTTACCAGCTGCAAGCAGATTGCTTGTGGTAGAACTTATGGATAGGTATGGATAAAAATCCATTTGCCAAATCAATAGTTGTATACTAGATACCAGAATATGTACTACTTTGCACAAACAAGGAAAGCATATCTGGTACAGCACCTTTAATTGGAGTCACCACTTAATTAAGCTTATGCTAACCCATTATTATTCTCCAAGCTCCATCATCATCTCCACAGGCCAAATAGGAGAATAAAATGGGGATGCAGTTGGGACCACATATCTTTCAAATCCTTGATGATTCCACGTATCTCTACGATTCCTCCAGGTTAGCTATATTGCTTTATTTACTATTGTCCAGGTTAAAGACAACTCAAATGGCTTCCATTTAGCTTTTTCCATTGTAATAGTCTCCACAGTACAGATTAGGAAATAAATATGGGAATTCTGCCTAGTGCTAAGTATATCTATCCTAATTATGCATTCTGGAACTGGGGAAATAACCACAGGATAGATTCAGGGACCCAACTGGACTCATGAGAGTTGGACTTTGCCTAAACTTTCATTGATCTCCTGACATTGATTGGCCCCTACTCTTACAGGAGAGACACAATGATGGTTTTAATCTCCTGGCTAAAGCATTATGTCAGAACCAGTATATGACCCAAAATGTCTGATCATTTCCTTTTTCCTAGTGTATGGCTGTCCTAGTGAAAGGTCTTAGGTCCCTGGAGGCAAAGATGAAAGAATGACTGATAGTGTAACTTTTTGGTAATACATCAGAGTCTGTCCTCAAGAGGACCTACTTAAACTATCTGAGTTTATGAACTGGCTTAAGTCTAGGAATTAGTTGAGGGGGCATGATTCTTTGTTTTAATGATGGGATATATGTGTTCATCTGCATTCTAAATCCCTGTGTTTCTGAATATAGCCATCAACAGTGGGCCATCTTTTGAAACATATTTCAGCCAACCAATCAAATAAATTATTTATACCCTTTTAAACTCTATGAGCCACATGCTTAACTTTAGGATTTCTACATAATAGGCCCATAACAAAAAATTCAGCCTGATCTAATTTTCTTCCACCATATTCCAACATTGTTAAAATTTCATCCTCCTATCTGTTCTTCAGGCTTCTCCCTGCAAGAATTAGAAAATTCAAGAAATTATTTGGGAGTGTAGCAGACCTCCTCCTATGTCATTCTGTGTAATTCACCTTTAGTAGCTTTCTTACATTTGAGTTTAGTTTTAAGCCAAGAGGCAAAAGTGAGTGGTCAAGGTGGGTTCTTCAGAGTGTCAGCATTATCTTCCATGGTAATTGCACCAGGGAAGTCACTACTGTTTCCCTGAGGCATGATAGGATTCGTTTCCTCATGGCTACTAAGGGTGAGAAAATCTCTTCCTCTGACAAAATGATTTCATCAGAATGTAGGAGGTCAATGTCCCTAGCCTTGTAAAGTTCTTCCCAAATATTTTCAACTCAATTTCTGGGATTTCATTCTTTTCTGACCAGTGCCTGTGTTTTAACTTCAAATATCCGTTGAGGATGAGTAATTAGAATTTGTTCTATAGTTCAGACCACTGTGGAGTGCGAGTTTGCATTTGGTTTTTGGTAAATTCAGCCCCATGGCTAAAGAGAGAAGATTCTCCATTAGAAGACATTTTGAAAATTTAGGTTATCTTTTTCTGGAGCTGAGAATTTGAATCTTTGAGCTTCTTACTTTGTCTTACACCTAGAAATCTCTATATTGTTTATGCATGTGTGGAGCTCATAATTTTTCTTTAGTGGTTTGTCCAGAGATGCTGGGAGCAATCACCAGCATCATATTTCCTATTCTTTCAAAAATGATCAAAAGTATTTTAAATAAAGTGGCTATATTCCTTGCATTTTACAGATGGTGAATGAGGACAATCAAGTAGTCATATGTTGCATATTACTTTAAACAATTCACACCACGAATTGTCATCAAAACATGAGATTTTATAAATCAAATTAGAGAACGCTGGTTCCAGGACCATTAAATCAATCAAAGAAATTCAGCCATACAATTGTTTATCTAGAAGTACTCTCAGTACCAAATATATATTAGTTAGGGTTCTTTAGCAGAACAGAATCAATGTAAATAGAAGCAAAATTATTCTAAGGAGTTTATTAGATTGGCTTATGGGATCAGAAGTAGAAGAATCACAGTGGCCACCTGTGAGACTGGAGGTCGAAGAAACCAAAACTGCCATCTGCACATTGCAGAGCTGGAGGACCCATTAGCACTCTAAAGCTGAAGGCCTAAAAGGCCATTGTAGAGCCACCAGTGTGAGCTGTGTTGGAGGCTGAAGAGTCTTCATTGGAAGGCTGAGGAATCTATTCCGGAAGGCTGAAGAAACCAGAGACCATTGTGCAAAAATGATGGTAAAGACAAGAGCGTCTCCATAAAAAGGGAACTTTTCCTGCTTCTTTCTCTTTTTATTCCACCTAGATTACAACCTTATTGCTTGGTTGTCACATCCAGGGTTACTCTTTCACCCTACATCTATTGACCTCTGTGTTAGACAGCTACAGACATACTCACAACTTCTCAACTATGCCAATCAGTTCTCACTTGAGTCATATCAACATATAACAATTAACAATCAAATAAGAGTTGAAGGTAAAAGACACCTGGCAATTTTACCTGGAGGAATTTGCTCACTTTACCTCACAAGGTTGGTAGCTGATTGATTGACTCTGGTCCCCCTGTCTTTCTCTGCACCAAGGTGAGATAAAGTCTCATAGAGTCAATAATGTGGTGCACAAGGAAGACTATGAGTTCATTGTTATTATTCTGCTCTCAGCAAAATATCTTTTTCTACTTAATGGATTAAAATAATTTAGAGAAGACTTATCTAAGTCAGCCATTCGGTGGGAATAAAACTTGTAATAAAGAGACAAACTTTTCCTCTTTTTTCAGAAATCTCTGCATCTGAATCTTACCAAATCTCCCTGGTGCAGCCATAAGACTTTTAGCCCTTCCCAGTTTGTATTTCAGACACTGATTACTAAACACAGGTGAAGAGCTTGGAGATATAGTCTTGACCCAGAGCAAAGCACATGCTCATGTCTGTGTCTCACCTCTGTACAAGAAGCCAAATTCAATTGAAATCTGTTAAAAATGAATATTTTTTCATTCATGCATGAGTTTGGCAACTCTGAATATTAAACACTCAGTACTCTTCTCTAGGCCACCTTCCTGCAGACTCTTTCTCTACAAAGGCATGATTTTACTCACTCACTCTCCTTGTTCAGTTTCCTGCTAACTAAAGCCCAGACCAGTCAGCTTTGGGTTCCTACACCAAACTAATCACTTGTTATCCCCACTTCAATAGTTCATCAATTTCTCAACCTAAGATCATAATCCTTATTTTTTTCCTCTGGTGTTCTCCAGACCAGTGCTAAGCACTCCTACCTTACAGATGCTGTGTCCAATATTTTGAGTCATCTTTAACTCTTCTCTCTTTCTTATCTCATGAATAACCAATTAGCATATTTTGTGTCCTTGGTGATGCTCAACTAAGCTCAATTTTTTTTTGTTTTCTAATTGCTAAAATCCATCCTACAATGACTTCCATGCTCTGTATTTGCTGACTTCTTCAAATTCATCTTTTAATACCATTCCTGCCCTTTCTTAGATAAATGTAGGTGCCAGGTCATCTGCCTGAAATTCTCTTCTCTCCAACCAGTTACTAGTACACATTTTTAGGGGCCAGGATAAACACTATCTTCTTATCAAGTCAAGCTAATTTTCTCATAAATGCTTCTCCAGTACACTTTCAGTGTGAAGAGTTTTTTTTAAAAGTTCACAATGATTCACCATTTTATTTGTAATTTATTTTGGTTCCTGCCTTTTCCATTCTACTGTGAATTCCATGAAGGCAACAAATCCTACCAAGCACAGTAACCTCTGTATCCCAAACTATCTGATAAATTGTTATAACTGGCTAAATATTTGATAACTGAATAAACAAAAACAATCATTATGATGGCCAAATCTGTGTGCCCCAAACTGGTATGTAGATTTTAGGAAGTCTATTCAATGATCTTAACTGCCAAGAAAAAACTTAAAAGTGTCATTTCATGACTCATTATACTTTATTTAATTTTGGCATTTAAACATAATTTCTTTATTTTACAGTAAAATATCACTTTGTAGTTAACAGTTCTAATGCATATCATCTCAGAAAAAAATATTAAATCAAATAAGTAACTGGAAAGGAATGGAAATTTGGAAAGGAAAGTCTAAACTATAACACAGGGATCCTCTCAACTTTGAATCTAAGGATGGTCTATGAGAATAAACTCTTTATTAAAGTAGTAGCAACACTAATATTAGACTCAGTAATATAAACACAGCAAAAGAAGCATCTTCATGACTGGAGAAAGATGGAAAGATGACAAGAAAACATGATGTTCTGGGTTTTGTGCAAGTTTCTGTAAATAGTGATGAAAATGATTGTTGCGTATATTTTTCATGTGTCATAAGAAAGAGAAATCTATCAGAATCCACACTGGGGGAGAGGAAAGCTCAGTGGCAGTCCTGGGCTGCAGGATGAGACTTCACAGCGATACTGTGAGGAATGGGCAGGAACAGCCAAGCAGACCAGGTCTTGGAATCACGTAATAGCAGCACTGATAAAAATGCATCTGCTTTCTTTCCTTGTACATAAGACAATAAATGCTACTATTTAACTTTGGGCCTTATCCCTGAAATTTTGATATTGCAGATGTAAAATAAATTAAGACAAGAGGTAAGGAGGCAAATTTACTGGGAAAAACCAACAAATGCAAATTTACAAAGCTCAGCATGTAGATAACTGAAAGCAGAGAAGGAAATTGTTTCTAGATAGTATTCTAATTCACATGGTTTAATTTTCAACTGATAAAATACAACATAGCTCTGACCCTGAAACATTAGATTTAACAAGCAAAGTGCTTTGGAGAAAAGTAATGCATTTGAATGGCTCTCATAGGAGGCAAGGCAATTAGTTTAGTTTGGTGAAAATTTTTGAGAATTAATTAGTTTCTAATTATTTTATCATTAAACTTTCTGAATTCTTTTAGTCCAAATTTTTAACTTAACACCCTTTGTGATTTTTCACTGTACATGTGCAAAGCCGTTGGCCCTTCTGGGCTCGTGCTTCCCCTATCTGTTTTCTTCCTTTGCCCACTACTCTCTCTCTCTTTCTTTTTTAGTTTCTGAGATGTCTTTAAAACACATCAGATGTAATCTAACATCATGATACTTGTCCTCATTGTCTTCATCATAGAAACTGTTAAAATGTTCTGTCCCATATACTGCCCCTGGAATCTTCTCAAAATAATATTTTATAATGCATTTTAAAAATCCACAGAATTACACATGTAATCCATGTTATTGAAATAAGACAATCGAAATAGTTTAAAACAAAATTTAGTTGATAGTAATATAGCTTCTTTATTAAGTCATTAAAATAATAAGATCTAGCAACCCATCTAGTAATACTTGTAATGTCAAAGAAGTGATGAATACACAGATATGTCGAGATGCCTGAATACTATTAACTGAGTGAAAATACCTGTAAATTGTTTATGCAACAAAATTACAGTTATTGCAAGTACTCCTGCTGATTATTAATAAAATTCAGAATTGCAGGGAATTGTAAATGTTAGTCAGAGGTTACTGAGAGGAATATTTTAATTGGGTTTATTTTCCCTCTAATTTAAATTCATGATCTACCTGAATTCTGGGGAGGAGTTGAGACTGATAACTCCTAGCAAAGAAACACTATTTTTTCATCTATCTGGTTTCCCCTGAGTATCATACTAAAAGATTACTCTTGGATTTTTTCTTTTACATTGTCTTTACCGTATTCTTATTGACCCACTGTATATTTATTCATTTATGTTGATTCTCTACTAGTGATTTTAATTTCATTTACTATGAATGTCTTGGTACACATAGTAATTGTAACATTATTAGGAGTTAGTTCATACACATAATCATCTTGATCATTTTAACTGTCCCCCTGCCCATCACCCTTCCTTTTTATTCCCCCAACCCCCTTTCCATTCCCACAAATATCTATCTTCTTTTCTATTGTCTCTCTTTGATTTTCCTCTTAAAATGATTTATATTTTTGATTTCTTGTATTAAAAAAATCCATGCACAATTTTGCCTGTGTCTGGTTTATTTCACCTAGCATCATGGCCCCAGGATCTGTCAGTTCACACTTACGCAGCTCATTTCTGATTGTCTTGCTAGTCTCACCCTGCACAATTTCCCTACTGAATCACTGTGCACCATCTACTCTTATCTTCTCTATTTTCAGCTAGAAACAAGTGCCATCCTGCTTCTGGGCCCTAATCTGGCTTTGCCAGCTCTCCAGAGTGGTCTTCCTCCATCCCTTTCCAAATACATGTGTCCTGGTTAATTTCTATCCGTCCTTCAAGTCCAACTATGCCTTAGTGAACAATCCACATTAGGCAGAGCTTTCTAATCTGTACTCTTACAATTGACTCTGTGGCCCTCTTTATCCTCTGCACAAAGGTACCTAGATTATAATTTGTATAGTCTCTCCTTTAGTGTCAAAGCCAAAGACATCTCTCAGTGACAGATAGTAGAATGCAAGCAACATTTAAAAAAATAAAATTAGTAAGCCAAACAAGTCTCAGAGACTGTCCTCTACAGATTTTTCTAAACATAAAACTTGGAACACAATAACAAAGTTAGTTGGCCTAGGCTGAGCAATCTCTGCTAGCACCTGCTATCTTTGAATTAAATTCTAATGAGATGTCAGAGATGGCTTATAAATATTTATGAAGACAAGAATTTGGCACAGTGTAGTGCTGGGCTGCATACCCTAAGCGATGTTATTTCATATTCAGTGGCTTTCTGGTATCACAGCCACCAGTTCCATCTAAAAATGTTGCCAAAACTTCAATCCCAGGAGTGATTTTTCTCTCTAGCTTGATTATAAAGCTTGAATATAGAATAGTTTCAACATGTTCATATAATCAAAACTTCGATGAAATACGCTTCTTCATTTCATCTTAAAACTGCTAGTTTTAGGTAAACAAAAATACTATGTAGGAGAAATGGTATATATAAAGTGAACAGTGTGGACTACAGGAGGATCACTCTCCTATTTCCTTCATCCCATGTTCAAAACCACAGCTCAGTCATGATCATGGGTCTTAAGAATGAGGAATATTCAGTGTAGACATTTGAGTTAAAGAAGCATTTGTCAAAACCTTAACAAACTAAGCTGATAAAATCATCAATGTTAATGGTTTCAAGAAATAAAAGAAGCAACTTCTAAATACAATTCATTTATCCAGAAAACACTTCCAGGTTCTTCATCATAAATACATACATTTTCTTCATCTTCCTGGGCTATGTCACTGACATTGGTGCAATTGTAATGGTGTGGACCGTGTTTATGTTGTGCTTCTCTGTTGTTATCAAGTATACATCAGAGCCTGTATTTTGAAGGTAATATTGCAGAATATAGAAGGATCCACAATCTCACAGGTTAATTGGAGGAAAAACACAAATATATTAGAAAAACTAACTCCGAGAAACTTAAGTAGATTTTTGTGAATCTTAATGGATGATCATTTATAATAGTATAAAAATAATAGAATCATAGTGTCAGATTTGCTTGGGAGTAGTTTTCAATTCCATCTAATGCTTTGGAAAATGAATACACCAAAATCTTTCAAAAGTTATAGTTGTAGTAGTAACTGTAAAAATTGTGCTTTGTTTTGTTTTTACAAGTCTATAATTTTTATGGGGGGGTATTATAAAGTCAAAATTCTGCTATTAATTGGCTGCACGAAAAACATATTAAACCTCTGAGGGGAAAGAAATTATTTGGAGCAAAGATTAACTGATATATTCCTGGAATGTAATTATAGTAGTTTAGAGGTTTTAATAAAAAGAAACTGTGATTAAATAGTATACTCTATCAGTATATCTAAGAAATAGCAGTTGCCTATAGTATTATACATTTCAAGGTTGAATTCTACTGATCAGATTAAAGTCATGACATTACTTTATTGCAAGAAATAGCATGTTTCTGTGTTTATATGAACACATATAATCGCTACTAGCTGTTGTTTAGTTCACCCTCTATATTGCAACCACTAAAGCAACAGTTAATTCTGTTCTATATACTCACTCATGCACACACATACACAATGAAGACCACAAAGCTAGTATTGAGAAAAGTCAAAAAATAATTTGTATGACAATTCATCTACTCTGCACAATATTAACAGCTAAAGTTTATTCCAATGGGAGAAAACCGTTAGCTTTAGCAACATAATAATAACTTTAAAAAATCAATTTGGTTTTCCTTTATTTTGAAAACACTGCTCAGGGAGACTTTTTCACAAGTCCAATCATGAGTGTTGTTCATTTTTGCCCATCTGCATTAAATATATTTTTGTTCATCTGGTGAGAAACCAATTGCCAAACAACTGCTTACTAAAATTAACATCTAAAAAACATTGAAACAGTAATCTGTCTCATTGGCTTCAATATAGTCAATTAACAAGAATCATATTCTATGTGGCAGATAGTCTTTTTGGCAAAAGGAATTGAGAAATTAAAATTGAGGAAAAAGAAACATATTAAAAGAATATGTTAGGAGTAGGTAATAGGGGTAATTCAGAAGAGGTAGTGATTAACTATTCTCTGGCAGGGAAAGGAAAGATTCAGAAAGCCTCTATGTGCATATATTTTTGAAAAAGTAATTACATCTCTTGTATGTAGAAAAAAATTACAAGGCAGAATCAAAACATTAGTAAAGAAGCGGTCTTACTATCTCTTTCCCTGTATCAACATCAGAAAGCAACTTCCACAAACGCCAGAAAGGAGAAAGGGCAGAAAGCAATATAGATATGAAAAATGATATGTCATCATTAAAAATGAATATATATTAACTCATCTAGGCACTTTTCAAGAGAAACAAAAATGAATTGTAGTACTTTTTAATCTTCTGACAATCTGAACAATAAAATAACTTCATTAAGATAGATACTAAAAATTGAAATAAGCTATGCACATCACTTCTAATTTGAATACTGTTGCCACTGCTGGTGGCTGTGGGGGACAAGCAGGTGACACACACGTTGCTGACAGCCAGGAAGTCCCATCCTGATGTTACTTTACTGAGGAAGGACATTCTGATGGGGAGGGAAATGCTTCCATATCCTCAAAGAGAACCAATAAGCAGCTTCCAAGGTGCTCCATGGGATTCAAACTACTTCCTACAAAGACTTTGCTGGAGAGAGCTGCCTTGCTAAGTGGGAGCTGCTCTTTCTTTTGTCTGAGTTCATTTCTAAGAAGTTGGTTAATTTCAGTTTACTTTTCTTGAGTAGGACATTTGAAACAAGTGAAAGAGTGTCTGGAGAGTGGGCTGAATTTTTAACAGCAGCATGTGGAAGGGAGGAAAAGGATCACTAATTGCAAAAAGAACTTGAAGCGATGAAACTCAAAGGAATTCAGAGTACATTTTAGAAAAGTGTACTTTAAGGTGGCTTTAAAATCTTAGTGAAATCAACATCACAGGACATCATACGTGACTGGGTTTTGGTTTTGTAACAAATTATTTGCGTTAACTATAAAGATCTGGACTTCTATCATTTGGATTCTGAATGTTCACAAAGATCCAAGGTTTATTCCTTGAGTTGTGTACCTGGAGTGGTAGAAACTTTAAAAGGTGGGGCCTAGGAGGAGTGTTTATGTCATTGTGGATATTTCTTCCATGGGAATTGTGGAATTTCAGTCTCTTCCTCTATCTCTTTCCCTGGTCATGAGGTAAACAGACATTTCTGCTATGTATTTCTGCTAACATGTACTATGCAATTGTGGTGGACTACTGGTCAACTTGGAATGTTCAGCTAGCTGAACTGAGTCAGAGTGAAGATCATGGCCTGAAGATTGTGACCAACAGCAGAAAAAGAGGGGAAGATCCTATGCTGTTGATTTTCCTACTGAGGCTTGCCTCGGCTGGGTTTCCTGATGCAAATTTGGCTGTTTTGTAGGAGGAGCTCCAGTCCTCACTGTCACTGAGAATGACTGCTGTTCTGGTCAGGCAATCTTCATCTTGAGTATCACTTCCTGGCGCCAATGCAGAGACCTCATCCTGGTGGCACAGATCCCTGGTGGGCACAGGCTTTCTAGTTTCCACCACTGGCCTTTGGACCATCCTATTGCACAACCTCCATATGGACCTGAAGGAGACTCTGCCATGGCTCTAAGCTTCTGGCTAAATTCCTGGGGGACATTGCCTTAAGCTCTAGGCCTTTAACTGGACTTGTGTGGGACACTGCCATGGGATCCAGGCCTTCCTCTGGATTCTTCAGGTCTCCAGTGTGTGGACAGATCTCTTGCACGCCTCTGTGTTTGACTTCCTGGTTGAATATTATAAAATAATCTTCTAAATTATGAGTGCTGTATTAAATCTATTCCTTTGCAAATACTGACTATGTAACACATGTCGCAGGCTGAAAACAGCAGCCAATTGGTCATAGACTGAATCCTCCAATACTCTGAACCACAATAGACCTTTCTTCTTTTTATTTATTTTATTGCAGTTATTTATTTATTTTATTTTATTTGTCACATTAGCAGAAAGCTGATTAACAAATAAAAGTGTAAAGTCATTATATTATTATACCCCAAAGTGCAGGATCCTCAGGAGCTTAATTTTAGGATTTGTTTGGAAAGTTTTGGAGAACAGGATAGAGGAAGCCTAGAATGCTGTAAGTAGAGTTTAGCAGGAGATTCTAGGAAGGGCTCAGAATGCCAAACTGCTAATAGAAATGCAGATAGTCAAGGCCAAGCTGTTGAGGGTTCAGGTGGAAATGGGGATTCTTTTGTGAATTGGCCTAGAGGCCACTTATAGAACCCCCTGGCAAAGAATTTAGATGCACATTGTCCTTCTCCCAGCCTTTGTAGGAAGCTGTGTAAAAGTGAAAAACTACAGTGGTAATGCAGTTCATGTATACTTTTGCTTGCAAACAATTTGACTCACAAACAGAAATGTTTTTGTTTGCAAACTCCATATCAGGTGACAAACATAACCATGACCTTCTTTCCTAAAGAAACACAAACATGGCCATCTTTTTCAAAATTATAGAACAAATTAAGTTTTTAAGCCAAAGTTAATCTATAGTTTATCTGATGGTAGAATCTTCAAAGTGCCAAGCCACCCACTTCTTTCAGCCAAATTTACAGTGGTAATCAAGAGAAAAAACACAGCAGAACAATTTGAAACAATCCCAGTTTGCAAGAAAAAAAAGCATGTTTATCATTGCTTTCAAGGAAGATGCAAAGTTTAAGACCAGTAAAAAAAATCAAAGTTCTTTGTACTGGGACAATAGAAAAGATGACTCAAAGCCTAACAGGAATTGGCCAGAAACTTCAGGGCCAAAAACATGAAAGTATAAATGTGTTTCTAAGACTTTCAAGAGCAGAGTCTTTTGAGATGAGAGATCTGGGTTGTCTTTTTTTCTCACTTCCATGTGGAAAGTGTTTTTTAATAAGGCATTCAAGGATAACTGTACCTATAGTGCAACCTAGTCCAAGTGTAACACAGTTGTTGCAGACCTTGACATAATCCATGGGTTGCTGGTTTTGCAGGCATATATAATACAGGATTTTTGGGGCATGGAAGCTTCCACTAATGTTTCAGAAGAAAGCCTGAGAGGAGAGGCAGTGTATGGCAGAATTAATGTCTTGGCAATCATCCATTTAGAAGATGACAAGTGGAGCTCTGCTAGTTGCCCTGGAGACTTCAGGAAGTTAGAGATGCCAGAAGTGTGGAATACTCACTGCCTGTGGGAAACTATAAGCCATGTATAAAGTCAGCCCAAGAGTTAGAGGCTTTGTGGATCTCAACAAGCAAGGCCAATGGTTAGTGAGTGTGGCTTTCAAAGAGCCTACATCAAGAGCCTAAATTAGCTACAGTGTGCACTGGATGCCAAATATAGTGTTTTCGGATTTATTCATTGCTCTGTTGCATTTCAGTCTTGCTTTGGCTTGATCTTTCTTGACTATGTTCCTATTCCTTCCTTTTAGAGTGGTAATATTTTTTTCAGGGGCTCACAGCTGAACTTCCTGTGAGTGTCGAAAGTAACTTGTCGTAACTTAACACTTGGACTTTTGAGCAACACTGAAACAGTTATAACTTCAAGGACTCTTGGAAATGGTCTGAATACATTTTTCACTGTGAGGTGAAGAGGAGCCTTTGGGAGTCAGAGTAGAATACTCTGGTTTGGATCTGGAATGCATCCAAAGGCCTTCCACAGCCCAAGGCAAAAAAGACAATTGATCATGGGTAGACACCTACAATATTGTGAATCAGTATAAGTCTCCCCATTTTTTAAGTCAATTTATTTCAAGTATTTGTTGCAGTAACAGAAGCTCACTACCATATGCAACAAGAGTTTAAACTGCTTTGTGGAAGGCCAAGCATGTATGTATTCTAATTATAATTCTTTAAAGAAGTATTATGATGAAGTATTATGTTACTCATTGAAAGAAACATTAGCTGTTATAGAAATTGAACATTTGTATGTAAGGCTTTTCCTAAACATAGTTTCAAAAAATAAATTCAATTTCTCATTGTCTTGGCTACAATTAAACAAATTTGAAAGAACTGAAGAATTCTAATGGTTGGGCTGGGGACATGGCTCAGGGATAGACCACTGGCCTAGATATGCACAATTCTCTCAGTTTAGTCCCTAGCACTGTTAAAAAAAAAGATTGCAATGGTTCTAAAATTTTAACTTTTTTGGCGGAATTGAGAGGCTTTGTTTTCTTTTTCCTTTCTTTCTCCTTCCCTTCTTCCCTTCCTTTATTTCTTCTTTTTTTTTCTTTCTTTTTTTGGTGAAAAGTACTGTAACAATGCTATATGTAGCCAACGTGCTTGTCAGTCAATGTTGTAACTTTGCACAAATCCCGAGATTTAAAGGGCAGCTACGACAGTTATTATCTCATTTTATCCCATAGTACTTTGTAAGGCAAGTTCCTGTATAGGTAGAGGAACTAAAATACAGAGAAGGTAAATAACATGCCCAAGGTCCCAGAGAGATAAGGTAGCTGAATCAGGATTCAAGATTTAGTTTTACCTCTAATCCCCACCCTGCTGTGTCAGGACCAGAGAGAGCCAGGGAAAGAGGGAGTGTGCTGGAGGGAAGACAACTTGGCATGTGAGACTCAAAGCTGATAGATATATTTAGACTCAAGGACTCAGGGAAGTTGCTTAATATTTTTCACATTCAAATTCAAAGTCAACATTCTTCCAAAGTCTAAATGAAAATCTGAGTGTGAAAGAAGGCAGTTTTCCCCTTAAATGCTAGCTCTCCCTGCACAAGTAACTGGCAGTATCTCCATAAATTACCTACAGATGGATATTTTAAAATCTAGCAGTATTCTGATGGAACTCTTTTTCTGCTTATTTTTCTTCCATGGTGCATATTTGCATGCATGCATACTACTTCTATGGTGCCTCTTTTCTATGTTTCTCTGTACTCTGCATATTCACTTGCTACATTGCAAAACTAAGTTGTAGATATTTCTCTCTGCCTCTTCAGAAACACCACGGCCGCTCAGTGTTGCACTAAATTCTGGTTTTATCTGATCCTATGTGTTTTCTGGATACAAACCCAGGTTTAATATGAACTACCTACCTGTCTCAGCCTAATTGTCTTCTCTTTCTCCTTAAGTGGGCTGTGAGGAAGAATTCTTTTGCTTGATAATTTTGGTAAAAGATTATATATACCATATAAAATAATGTATTAATGTTTCTGGAGCTTTTTCCTAAATTATTTTCCAATGGCTTTTCAGCCTCTAATATTTTCTGAGCCACTATACTGAGTATACTGAAAATGAATTTTGATTCAAACTACTGCTCTAATTCCTAACTCCTCCTTTCTCTTGTTTAATACATTTCATTGCTACATCACTAGAGATTCCTTACATTAACAAAACAAAGTCATATTTAAATAATACTCAGCAAATATTTTAATTTGTTTCAATTATAGTGACCAAAAGAACCAAAGTGTTTAATTTAAGTATCTGTTTGAAAGAGTAACAATTACCTTACTATAGTTTTTGTATGGAGGCCACAAGAAAAATGTCCTGCCTCAGCATTAGGAATACCATGTTGTGCCTTTCCAGAAATGAAAATGAAATTTTATCTCTGCACACTATGATCTCTGTTGTTTGTTTCCATTAGTTGTTTAGAAGGCTTTCAGATAAATATATATTCCACTTCTCACATAAGCTGGAAATAACATAGCCTATGCTTTATGAATCTCTTCCTACTGTGTCTTAATTTTTTTCCCTGTCCTAATGCATTGCCTCATTTTTCTCACCTATTTTAATTTATTTTGTACTACAGACATGGTGGTTAGATTTAATCAAAATTTTCTAAGATATAAGATATATAGATTATGCAGTATTTAATTAAAAGTATTCAATAAATGAACTTCTGAGAAAAATTTCAACATATACAATGCTGAAATGTGGTTACAGCCAGATCTAGTGGCACATGTCTGTAATCCAAGCACTCTGGGAGGCTGAGGCAGGAGGAACACAAGTTTAAGGCCAACCTGGGCAACTTAATGACTTAGTAAAACCTCATCAGAAGAAAGAAGGAAGGAAGGACTTCAACCTGGCACCAGAGAGGAGCTCAGCCATTGGGCACCAATGCAGTGGTGTTCATATTCCACCCACCCCCACAAAGAAGAGAAAGAAGGCCTCTCTGAGGCTCCTAGACGAAAATTCAAGCCCCCTGGAAAAGTGAAGAAGCCTGCAATAAAGGCACACCACACTACCATAGTTGGTAATTCCAACGGAGGAGCACCTCACATAAGAACTTGGTCTCACTTCAGGGGAAAGACAGCTAGAATCTGCCATATAACCTTGCAGAGATCAACCCAGCAGGAGGACAGAGATCTCAACTTGGGCCTTGCAGCCAAAAATCAGCCTGAACCTCAGGGGTCAGCTGCTGGCTTGCTAAGACGAATTAGTTTAGACCTGCTCACTGCTGCCCATGCTGTCTATTCTGTAAGCAGAGGCATACTCTGAAGGAGGAACTCTATTTCTTTTGCATATTTTATTTTCAAAGTAGTATTTTTCACTTATCTTTAATAATTTAAAATGTTATCTATCTTTTTCTTTTCTCATTTTTTTCCTTTTTCTAATCTTCTGTTTCTTTGCTTTCTCTCAACTCTTTCTCCCATTTTGATCTCCATTACTGTCTCCTTTTGTTGCTATCCTAATTAAAATATACTTTCTTTTTTCTACCTTTCTTCTCTTTTTTCTTCTCTCGATTGCAATTAATATTAAAAGAAAGTGACTACATAAAAAAACAAGCAATAAACAAACAAACAAACAAAAAAGAAAGTGACTACATTCTCTAGCTCCCTAATGTTGTTTGTTCTGTTGTTTGTTCTGTTCTTGGGTATATTTTGTTCTATTTTCTCCTCTTCTCTGCAACAGATCCCTAGAGTTTGTGTGATGTTCCTGTGTCCTCTGACCTCTCTTCTAACCTTTCTCTATCCTATGTATCTATCCCTCCCTCCCCAACTCCTTCTTAATCCACATCTTGAAGGGTAAAGTTGCTATATTGAAGAGTTTATACATTATAAACATATTTTGGGCTGGTACTCAATTTTGATTTAACTCACACAGTTAAAGGTGATGAATTAATAACTATCACAAAAATGTCATTTTCTAAGCTATGCTTGATGCTATTGTGTTGCTGATTGTAGCACTTGGGCTAAGGAGTTGTGATTGATCTAATCAGTTGTCCTCTCTGGCAAAATGAAAATGAGTTTGCCTCAGAGCCATTAGAGACTCAGTACCTAAAGATCAGCTATATCTGGAAGATCGAAGTATGAACCCAGGAATTAAACCAATGACAGTGCCACTGCCAAAAATAGAAATAAGAAGGCATTTAAACAAGACATAAACACAGACTTTCACCCCACCAAAGGTAAACTCTGGAGGAAATGAGGTGGAAAATACAGTCAACCATCTGGACACCCTGAACCAATAGCACAGGAAGTAACAAAACAGATCAGGCACTAGAAAAATTCAAAATGGAAATAATTTCCCAGATAACAATGGAGATTGTGAGAAGAATGAAAGATATGATTAGAGACTGTAGAAGATAAACAGATAAAAAAAATGGATGAGCTCAGGACCATGATGGAAACCACGAATGCCCAGCATAGGCAAGAAATGGAAACCTTGAATGCCCAACATGGCAAAGAAATGGAATCCATGAAGTATATTCAGATAGCCAGGAGATCAAAAAATAGAAAGCATTCACAGAAGGATGAATGAATGGGAAGATACAATGTCAGATATAGAATATAGGATTGTGGTCAGTGACCATGAAAAGAGCAATCTCTTAAAAACAGTAAGGGGCCATGAGAAATCAATCCAACAACTCTTAAATGATGCAAAGAAGAACAATTGATAGGAATCAATGCGAGAGCAGGAAATAGTACAAATGACATGAAAAAACTGTTTGCAGAATTAATGACAGAAAACTTCACAAACAGATGGGAAGAATTTGACATACAGCTAAGAGAGGCATACAAGACTCCAACTAGCCATGATCAAAAAAATTTATACCTAGACATATAATAATCAAGATCCTGGAAATCCAACAGAAAAACAAAATACTATAAGCAGTTAGAGAAAAGAAACAATCACATGCAAAGGAAAGCCCATCAGAATCACAGCAGACTTTTCAACACAAATCCTCAGGTCAAGGAAAGCCTGGAGTGCAGTATTTCAAATCCTAAAAGAAAACAACCTTCAACCTAGACTGATGTATTCTCCAAACAAACTTTTAAAAACGATGGGAAAATAAGATACTTCCATGACAAAGAACACCTGAGAAATTTCATGAACACCAAACAGGCACTCAAACACTTCTAAACAATATCCTGGAAAAAGAAAATGAAGACTACAGCTCCATAAAGGCCAACAGAGCAAATATACCAGGCAAGGAAAGAAATTAAAGGGACAGCAGGAAAAATAAAAAAAAATAAAATAAAAGAACCAACAACAGGAAAATAACATGCAATGAAAAGCCAACACATAACAGTTGTAACCATCAATATTATTGGTCTCAATTCACAAATCAAAAGAAACAGGCTGGATACAGAATGGATAAAGATGTAAACTCCAACAATATGCTATATACAAGAAACCCACTTAATCCACAAAGAAATTCATAGACTGAGTTTCTACAATTAAATGAAAATGCAAATATAACATACAGGAATCTATGGGACACAATGAAAGCAGTTCTGAGGGAAATTCATAGCAGTTATGTGCCCATACTAGGAAAACAGAGCAAACTCAAATAAACAACCTAATGCTTAACCTTAAGCTCCTAGAAAAGAAGAGCAAGACAAACCAAAAGCTTGTACAAGGGAGGAAATTACAAAGATCAGAGCAGAAATTAATGCAATGGAGACTAAGATAATGATACAAAAAATGAACAAGTCAAAGAGTTGGTTTTTCAAAAAAATAAATAAAATTAATAAACCATTAGCCAACCTTAACAAAAAGAGAAAAGAAAAGGCACAGATTTATGCAATTAGGAATAAAAAAGGTGAAGTCACAACAGATCTACCAGAAATCCAGAGGATCATCAATACCTACTTAAAAACCTATACTCTAATAAAATGGAAAATACAGAAGAAATGGACAGACTCCTAGACACATATGAACTTCCAAAGTTGAACAAAGAAGATAGAACAAGTGTAAACACCCCAATTGCATTCAGCAAAATTGAAAATGTAATTAAAATATTACCAACAAAGAAGAGCCCAGGTCCTGAAGGCTTCACTGCTGAATTCTATAAAACATTTAGAGAAGAACTATTGCCACTACTCTTTAAACTCTTCAATGAAATTGAAAGGGAAGCAATGCTCCCAGATTCATTCCTGGAAGCAAATACTATTTTGATTCCAAAACTAGGGAAAGACCCAACCAAAAAAAAGAAATACAGGACAATCTCCCTAATGAACATAGATGCAAAAATCCTCAATAAGATACTGGCAAACAAAATACAAAAGATTATACAACCTGACCAAGTTGTATTTATCCCAAGGATGTAAGGTTTTTCAACATACATAAATCAATAAATGTAATACACTACATTAACAAAATTAAGGACAAAAACCATATGATCACCTCAATAGATTAAGAAAAATCATTCAACAAAATTCATTACACATTCATGATAAAAACCCTACAGAAAATCTCAACCTGATAAAGACCATCTATGAAAAACCAGTAGTCAATATCATTCTAAATAGTCAAAAACTAAAATCCTTTATGCTAAAATCAGGAACAAGACAAGGATGTCCACTGTCACCATTCCTATTCAATGTAGTTCTAGAAACCTTAGCCACAGCAACTAGACAAGAGAAAAGAGAAAGACTAAAAGGAATAAAGATAGGAAAGGAAGAAGTTAAATTGTCACTATTTGCTGATGATATTATACTCTACATAGAAGACCCAAAAAACTCTGCCACAAGACTTCCAGACTTAATTGACAGATTTAGTAGAGTGGCAAGATACAAAGTCAACATTCAAAAATCAATAGCTTTCTTGTAAACAAATAGCAGACTCACTGAGAGAGAAATTAGGAAAAAAATTCCTTTTACAATAACATCCAAAGAAATGAAATATCTAGGAACCAATCTATTGAAGGAGACAAAAGACCTCTATACTGAAAATTATAGCACTCTGAAAAAAGAGATAGGAGAGGATATAAGATGATGGAAAGACACCCATCAGTCCTCAGTAAGAAAAATCAACATAATGAAAATGGCCATACTTCCAAAACTTCCATACAGATTCAATGCAATACATATTGAAATCCCAACAGTATATTTCACAGAACAAGAAAAAACAATCCAGGGATTTATTTGGAACCAGAAGAGACCTAGAATAGCAAACATCATTCTAGGCTACAGAGACATGGCAGGGGGTTATCACAATTTCCTACTTGAAACTATAATACAAAGTTACTGTGATAAAAACAGCATGGTACTGGCAAAGAAATAGACCCAAGGATCAGTGGAATAGATTAGAAAATGCACAAACAACATCAGACATACTCAGCTACCTCATCCTTGACAAAGGAGCCAACAATACTCACTAGAGGAAAGATGGCCTCTTTAATAAATTGTGTTGGAAAAACTGGCTTTCAACTTGCCAAAGATTAAAACTAGATCTCTATCTTTGACCATACATTAAACAAAAATCCAAGTGGATTAAAAATCTAAATATCAAAACAGAAACACTAACCTTATTGGAAAGTAAATTAGGTAGAACTCTCAAAGACATTGGCGTAAGAGAAGACTTTATGAACAAATCCTCAGTAGCATGAGAACTTACACAAAGAATCAACACCTGGGATCTCATTGTACAAAAAAATTTTGCAGTGCAAGAGAAATCATCAAAAGAGTTAACAGACAACCTACAATGTGGGAAAAAATATTTACTGACTACTACTCAGACAAAGGACTACTTTCTAGAATATATAAAGAACAAAAAAAAAAATCAGAACCCCCAAATACAAAGACCTAATTCAAAAATGGGAATGTGAAATGAACAGACATTTCTCAGACAAAGAAGTAAAAGCAGCAAGTAAATATATGAAAAAAATGTTCCACATCAGTGGTCATTAGAGAGATGCAGATAAAAAAAACACTAAGATTCCATCGCAACCCACACACACACAAAAAAAATGGCTGCTATCAAGAAATCACACAATAACAAATGTTGGAGGGGTTGTGGGGAGAAAGGAACCCTTCTTCATTGTTGGTGGGAGTGCAGACTGGTGCAACCACTATGGAAATCAATATGGAGATACCTCAAAGAACTAGGATTAGGGATTCCATGTGAACCAGTTGTCCCTTTGTTGGGCATCTTTCCAAAAGAATTAAAAGAATCACACCACACTGATATATGTGCACTTGTTTATAGCAGTACAGTTTGTAATAGCTAAAACTTGGAAACAGCCCAAATGCCAATCAACTGGAGCCTGGATAGAGAAGATGTGGTTCTTCTATAAAATGGAGCACTACTCAGCCATAAAGAATGAGAAATTAGAAACATTTGTGGCTAAATGGATGCACATTGAGGCTATACTCTCAAGTGAAGTAAATAGGATACACTTGAGTAAATACTGAATAGTTTCTCTGGTGTGAAAAACTAAAAGAGTAAATAAGATTCAAATAGTATAATTAAGAGTAGTGTGAAATAGGAAGAAAATGGCTAAAGGGGAAGTGGAAAGGGGAGAGGAAAGGAAATAAGGGAAAAGAAAAAATGTGAAGAAAAATGAAAAAAGGAAACAAAGTCTTTGTAAATAGGGAAGGTGACAGGGGTGAAGGGAGGGCAGGGGTATGGGGAAATAACAAGAATCAAGATATATCAAGTAAAGGTACAAGATCCCAATGATAAATGTAACTGTATTGTTTGCTTTAAATGTATCAATAGACTTAATGAAAAAAAAAGAAGAAAGGTAGGAAGGAAGGAAAGAAGGGTAGAAGGGAGTAAGGGAGGAAAAAAGAAAGAAAGATAGAAAAAAAGAAAGAAAGTTAAAACAACAATTTAAAAGAAAGATAAAATTTTGTAAATAAGTACAAAGAAATATGAAACCACAAGGTTTGTGGGACAAGTCCCCAGAAAACTAACATTAAAAAAATAATGTGATGGCTAAATCACAGTTTGATAGGCCAAATGTCAATAAAGTTTTATTGGAACACAGCTAGATCCATTAATATACCTATTTTCTGTGCTGCTTTAACCTAAAATGGTAGAATTGTGACAGAAAGTGTATGTTCTGAAAGTTCTGAAATATTTACTACCTGACTGATTATAGTAAAACTCTGCTGACCCTTGGTCTAAATGATTGTGTTAAACCTGCCAAGCAGTGTTCACTGTGGTCTGGGTATAGTGCCACCTAAGGCTCATCCCAGAGACCCAGGCTGGAAAATGTTACAGCATGTGCTACTCAAATTCCTGACTCTGGTTTCTCCATCACTATTGATTATCAAACAGTCCTCTGGGGTTAAAAATACCTACTCATTAGGAATAGAAATATATTATAGAAATTGCATGCAAACATAACTCACATACCTATTTTTGTGAGATGAATATTCAGAAAATATATATTCGATTTATTACATAGCCAAATAAATTCCATCTACATGGATAAAACATGTACTTTTCCTGATGGAGTCACACATTATGAAGTTTATATACTTAAGATACTCATATTAAAAAAAGAAAGAAAAAATAAGTTAAATTTGTCAAGAGACCAAAAATTCCCTAATAGAAATAAAATGGACAACCTCTGTTTTGATCAACTTAATCCAAGTACATATCTCACAAGAGCAAAGCCATCTTTTCCACCAGTATCACATATGTCTGCCTGTTTGAGAGAGGACTATGAAACCCAAGGGGAGTTATTATGTTACTGATGAAAAGCTCCAATCTGTAACACATATGTGCATTTCAGTATGTAGTATCTACTTATTTTCATTAAACTGCATTAAATGCTTCAATATGTAGCAGAGTCATCTTCCTTAGGAAGCCTATACTTGTGGAATTCTTTGTGGTATCCTTGGGAATCCCTTTACCATGTATCCATGGCATTTTGCCCTTACAAGTCTCATTCCTTCCTATCCCCTGGTATATTTATTAAGATGGGGGAGTCTTTCCTTTCCTACTTTACATTTATTTGCTCTTGTCCCCAAGCTACTGTTTTTGAATTGAAAGCAAAGGCAAAGGACAATATATTTGAGGAAAGAATATACCACTACTAGAAATTACTGCATGGTATCTGTTTTCTCACTTAAAGGCAGCAACAGAAATTTTCTTCTCTCATTTGCCTCCCCACCCCCAAATTACCATACTTTCGACCTAAGCTAAGGCCTGAAGTAGCAGAACAAAGAAATTCAATATTTTCCAGGCTGTTGGAATTTAGCCATTTGTATATATTCACCACAATAGGTATACACAAGTAAGTCTATAAGTCTACAATATGACTTTAAAGATAGCTGATTTAACAAGTTTTTATATACTTTGATTATGTTATTCTGGAAAAATCATACATAAAAACATACCTCAGTGTTTAAACACCACTTAAAAATATACCTTAGTAAATATATAATAATGTACAGTTGTTTCCATGTGTTTATTTTAGTTTAACTCTTTATCTTTGTTGTCATATTAGCAACAGTATGACAAACAAATAGTAGTTGATAGTAAGATTTCTTTTTAATCAAATTTACTCTCATATTCTCAAATCTATGTAGATTTTTCAAATTTTCTACTTCACTAGCAGAAAATTGCCATCATGTTGATTTCAAGGACAATAATCCATTTATTTTGCAATATAAAAATAGAAATACAAGCTCTTATTTAGTTCTTCCCTCAGAAAGAAAGACAAGACAAAGAATGATGTGGGACGAAATTCAACAATTTTATCAATTTCTCATACAGATTTGATGAGGAAATTTGATTCTAGAAAGAACAAATTTTCTAAGATAACACAACCTACTATGAAATGTAGCAATAGTCAGGGAAACATCTGTGATTGGAAATTAAATAAAGAGCTTGATGAAATTGTTTGCACACATCTGTATGAGTCATTATAACACAAAAACACACTTTAAAATTCTGTGTTTGCACTTACCCAAAGGACTTGCAGCTTTGCCACCTCCTACACCTAATGAGGGAATCTCAGGAAGGTGGGAGAGATGACAGCCACATACCTAAGCCATAGGCACTCGTGAATCACCCTACACCTATCTAACTTCTGGTTTCATCTGTTCCACTTTTGGAGTGGGGTGTCCTGCACCAATGACAGAAGAGGAAAGAATTTCCTTCCAAGTCAAGGTGTTATGGCAATTTTTAAGCAAATAAGATATTCTTGTCAAGTGTAAGTGGAGGAAGTGAAATATGTGTTAAAATAATGTTTCTCTTACAGGCAATTTTATCCTATAAAAAGGTCACCAGTATAAAAAAGGTATCACAATTCATTGTCACTGGTAATGAGGAAAATTAACGGAATAATATCAATACATATACTAGGTACCTTATAAATAATAAACTTGCTTAATATTCAACAATTAATAAGTCTGAAATAAAGAAAAGTTAAACAATGCATTTGAGGTCACAACAAGTAGACAGGCAATCTCCAGACCCAAACCATCTTCCCAATCTCTTTTTAAAATAAATCTAGATTACATATATGTATATGCGGCCTTTACCATTAGCATTAAGCACAGATTCTACTGTAAAAGAGATAATAAAAAATGATTCATTGGATAAGTCCCATTTTATATGAGAAATAACTGAGACTTCACATCCTTTCATATCTGTAGAGTATTTTGGTTCAAAGTATCTTTCAGTCTGTTCTCTCGTCTCTAAGATTTGAATCCAAGCTAAGGAACTCTGAAAGTTACATAATCTTCCTCTATTCTTCAATATGCAGATAATGGCAATGAGCATCTCACAAAACCACAGAGATGATTAAATAAATTTATACAAGGGTTGAAAATAGTATATGGTACATATAGTTTTTCATCATGAATTTTATAAGTGTTAGGCATTAAATCCCAAGGTAATGTGACCATTTTGGAAATAGAGATTTTGCATCAAGTTAACTTGAATCACGTTAAGGTCATACTGGTTTACTGTGGGTCCGAAATAAATTGTGGGGTTCTTATATAGAGAATATTTTAGACACAGAGGCACAGAAGGAACAACACGTGGGGGCAAAAGCAAAGATTGGAGTTATGTTGCCACAAGCCAAGGAATGCCAAGAATCATAAACCAGAGGTGAGGAGGAAGCAAACGATTCTTCCCTTTAGACAGAGCATGGTGCAGTGAAACCTTGATAATGAACTTCTAACCTCCAAAAAATTGAAACAATAAATTTCTCTTGCTTTGTACTATCCACTTTTGTAGTAATTTATTATAGTATTCTTAGGGAACTGAACAATAATTCTAGTTATTGCATATCAGTGATAATCAAATCCAGCTCTTTTAGTATCTCTTTTAGCATTTAGGAGAAGGATGTATTAGCACATACAGGATTATGGTGAAACAAATAAACAGGAATACAATATTAATCATTCAAAGCATTTGTAATGTTCATTCACTCAAGTATACATACTGCATTAATGGAGGCCTAAAACAGTTAAAAAATGTAATTTTTCCAAGATTTAGCTATTACAAACTGTGCCGCTATAAACATGGGTGCCCATACTTCTCTGTGATATGATTCTTTCAGTTCTCTTGGAAAGATACCCAACAGAGGGATGGCTGGGTCAAATGGAACCTCCAGTCCAAGCTCTTTGAGGTATCTCCATATTGATTTCCATAGTGGTTGCACTAGTCTGCACTCCCACCAACAATGGAGGAGGGTTCTCTGAAAATGTATGTCCACAGAAAAACTTACACATGGATGTGTATAGCAGCTTTAGTCACAATTGCTAAAACTTGTAAGCAACCAACCTGTCCTTCTGTAGGTAAATGGATAAATAAGTCCAATAGAATATTATGATGTTAAAGAGAAAGACACTATCAAACCATGAAAAGACAGGAGGAAACTTAAATGCCTATTACTAAGTGAAAGATGTCAATCTGAAAAGGCTACTATGGCAAATGATTCCAACTAGATGACATTCTGGAAAAAGGCAAAACTGGAGATATTAGAAATATTAGTGGAAAGGGTAAAAAGGGAAAAGAAAAAAATGTGAGATAATGAAAAGATGAAAATAAAGTGGTGGTAGATGGGGAGGGGAGGAGGGGGTGAAGGGAGGGCAGAGGTAAGGGGAAAAAATGAGAATCAAGACTTGCCATGTAGGTGTACATGATCCCAACAATGAATGTGACTGTACTGTATCCCTAAATGTACCAATAAACTCAATAAAAAAAAATGTAATTTTTGTCCCTGGAGATTATAGTTCTTTAAGCTTCTCTGAGATATATACCATGTAAACAAAATGATGCCTTCTCTAGATTAATCTCAAGATTAGCCATGTATATTTTTTGTTTTGAATAACCTTTGTTGGCAATAATTGTGTATGTTTAACTGTACTGTATCCCTAAATGTACCAATAAACTCAATAAAAAAAAATGTAATTTTTGTCCCTGGAGATTATAGTTCTTTAAGCTTCTCTGAGATATATACCATGTAAACAAAATGATGCCTTCTCTAGATTAATCTCAAGATTAGCCATGTATATTTTTTGTTTTGAATAACCTTTGTTGGCAATAATTGTGTATGTTTATGGTGATCATTTAAATGTTTTGAAGCATATCGATCCCTCCACATATTACTCTGTGAGGAGAACGCCTACAATACATTCTTGGGAATGGAATGTACAGTTCATTTTTATTAATTACAGTCATCATGCTGTGTAATAGATCACCAGAATTAATTCTTCTTGTGCAGCTGAAACTTCACACCCTTTCATCTAGGTGCCCCCTTTCAGCACCCTCTTATCTCACAAGGCTGTTAAGCCTTTGGCAACCACCATCTAATTCTCCAAGTCCACGAGGTTGACTTTTTAAAATTATCTCTGTAAAAAAGATCATATGCATGTCCTATCCATGCCTACCTTATTTACTTAGTGTGACATCCTCTATGTTCATCCACATTGTAGCAAATGACAGAATTTCCTTCTTTTTTTTACAGATAGGGTGTATGCCATTTTTGTGTCTGTGATTTAAAAATCTGTTCATCCATTGATAGTTGATTCTACATCTTAACTATTGTGAATGAAATTACAATAAAGTTGGAGGTGCAAATACCTCTTTGTCAGATTATTTTAATATTTTTGGTTAAATACTCAGAAGTAGAATTACTGTATCATATAGAAATCTTATTTTTAGTTTTGTTACAAACCTCTATTTTACTCGAATTGAATTACTAATTTACATTCCCACTAACAGTGTACATGAGTTCCTTTTCTCCATATCCATATCAATACTTGTTAACTTCTTTTTAATAACACATTTTTATTACAGGTATGAGGTAATGTCTCAGAGCACTTTCAGTTTGCCTTTTTCTTTTTTGGTGATTAGTGATGTTTAATGCCTTTTCTCATATCTGTTGGCCATATGTTACCTGTTTTCCTTGAGAGGTGTCATAGAGATCTTTTACTCATTTCCAAAATCACTTATTTATTTTCTACTTATTGAGTAGCCCCTTGCATGCTTTGGGTAGCCTCTTATCCTGTGTAAGTTTTGGCAATATTTTATCCAAATTGGTGAGTCACTTCTTTGCTCTGTTAATTATTTCCTTTGCTGTGCAGAAGCTTTATAGAGTGGCACATCCACATTTTCTACCTCTGTCTTTGATGTCTGTATGTTTGTAGTCATGTCCAAGAAATCACTTTCTGCACCAGTGTTACAGAAATTTTTTCTTATGTGTTCATTGAGTAGTTTTACAGTTTCAGGTCCTACATTTAAGTGGTTAATTTATTTTGAGCTAATCTTAAGTAAGGGGTGAGATAAGGGTAATTTTCATTTTTTTATAAGGTGCAAAGCTATTTTTCCTAACACTGCTTGTTCAGGAAACTATTGTTTCTTTATTATGGGTTCTTGGCACTTTATAGAAAATTAATTCAGACTGGGGATTTAGCTCAGTGGTTCCACCACCTGCCTTGCAAGCACAAGGACCTGAGTTTAATCCCCAGTACCCCCCCCAAAAAAAAAGAAAGAAAGAAAAAATTAATTGATCATAGATGCATGGGTGTAACTCAGGTGCTTTATCCTATTTCATTTGCCAATGTATTTTTATGCCAGAACTATGCTGTTTGTATATGATGGCTTTGTAATATATTTTGAAAACGGACACTCTGATACCCCTAGATTGCTCTTTTGGCTCAAGACGGCTTTGTCTACTTGGCATCTTTTGTGATTTCATATTAATTTTTGAATTTTTTATATTTCTGTGAAGTATATCACTGTAATTTTGATAAGAACTACATTGAATCTACAGATCTCTTTGAGTACAATGAATACTTTAGTATTGATCCCGCCAATGTATGTCTCCATTTATTTGTTTATATTTTAGCTTTTATTACTTTTTATTTTAAATATTTTTTTCTATCCTAGCATTGGGCCACAATTCTATCAAAGCCGTGAGTTAAAATCACCTAGAAATCCGGTGCTTTTCTACCACTACAAAATTTAGATAGCAAAAGTAGGGAGGGATGTTTCTGACAGACCCATTTTTATACCCCTTTTATCTGACACTGACCATAGTTCTTTGGTCCAAGAAGAAGTACAGAGCTTGCACGGGTACCTGGAGGGTAGCCTTCCTTTGCACGCAGTCACAGTCTGTGCCTAGGCTGTAGGCCTGGGTCACAAGTTCAGAACCCCCTTCCTTCATGACCTATTCGTTTGATGGGATATGAGGCTACAGTAATTTTATTCAGGAGGTTGTCAATTAACTAATTGTTTTCATCTGATTAATCTCAATAAAGAAAAGTGTCTTACTCAACAGTGTCTCACATTTAATACTTTCTTTTATACAAAATGCGTCTGTCTCATTTTCTGGTACTGAGATTCTCCAGAGGAGAGCAAAGCCAAGTCTTCATTTAAGCTGACAAAATCTTTTATTACAACCTACACCCAAAATAATATGCAAGAAGCATCATTCATGATCCAAATTAATAATCAATAACTTTAACAGAAAAGTTTTTTTCTACGTGTATGATTTCTCTTAACCAACATAGTGTTTTGTCTGAAAATCTTGTTTATCATACTAGGAAGATTTAGAGATCTAAAGTCCTCTACAATGTTTAGTTTGATAAAAATTTTATGACAAAATATTAGGAAAATTTTACATTTTTCACATTTTTCTTGCCGGAATCCTAGGATTGCACATGGAGATGGTAATAAGAAATTTCCACATATATTGCCAGAGATAAATTTTGGTCAGTGTCTATGAAAATGTAAAGGAGAACATAGTATCTTAGGAGTAGACATCCTCCCATTCTAGAAAGATTAATGTAACCAACTTTTATTGGGATACATTTTGCATCTTAAGAAATATTTTCGTATATTTCTTCTGAACTTCAAAGTAACCCTAACAGATGAGTCTTCCTGAGAACTTATAAATGTGGACTATCAATACTGAAAGGACACCTAGTCTGTGAACCACAACCTAATTATGGAAACTAAGAAACTATATAGGGCAACACAGAAAGATTTTTTAGTCAAATTTAAGAGGAAACTCATGAGCAAAGTGAGAACTAATTAATTAATGAGACCTGGCACTTAATGCTTGAGGTATCTTGAATGTCTTACTCTGTTGCAGTTACTATAAGAAAATACTATAGACCAGGGTCCATATAAACAATAAAAGTTTATTTTTCTTCCTGAAAGCTGAAAAGTCCAAGTTGTGGGTCCTACCAGATTCAGTGTTTAGTAATAATACATTTCCTAGTTCACAGACAGCCATGTTTTTGGTGTTTTCACACACAGAAAGGTACAAGGCATCACCCTCAGGCCTCTTTGTTAGGGACAATGAGCTTGCTTGTGAGTGCTTTGTCCTCCTGACCCAATTGCCTCCCAAAGGCTCTGCCACTTCATAGGATCATACTGAAAATCAACATTTCACTGCAAATTTTGAGGAGACACATGTGTTCAGTTCATGAAGTTATCTAGGTTAGTGGTGGACTAATTTGATTCTCTTTCTCCACCTCTTTCCATTTACCTCCTGCCTTCTTTCCTTCCTTCCAAGGCGAAAAGAACCAGCTTTGATCACACAGACACACACACACACACACACACACACACACAGCACACACCAGCTCTTGGAAGCCCAGCAGAATTTAAAATGAAGTAGGGAAGTAGTCTCAGAAATTTCTGAAAGCAGAGCGTTGATGGGGATCTGAAGAGGAGGACACACTGGTGAATGTATTTAAAGTGCTTCCCCATTTAGTTGCATATTTAGTTGCATCAGAACTAAAAACATTTTTATTTTTCTCACTGTAGTAAGTATTTAAATTCCCAGGAGAGACTAAAAAACATCACCTGAGTACTAGCCAAGGTAAGACAGGCTGAGCATCACATTACAATTTTATGACATTCTAAAGAAAATCAGGGTGTTGTTAACAAAGAAAGAGGCTTGGATAATGCAGAAGTACAAAGAGTAGATGTCTTAATGAACTCTAAAGTTTGTAAAGTTAAATGCCATCTAGGCTATTATTCACAACCATTTTCAGTAGTTTTGATTATTTCTATCAGAATTAGATTGAGCTGTAAACAGTAGAGATACATAATAGCAGTTGATTAAATATATTTAAAGTCTATTTTCTCATACGCAACAAATCCTACAGCAAAGGGCACGTGATTGGTATAGTGATTTTGTGCCAAAGGTCTCTGGAGACACAAACTCCGTCTAAATTATTGTTTTACTACACACTTCTTTTATCTGTAAGGTTAGCTAATAGACTAAGGTGACAGAGCAAATGCCTGCTCCAGTTGTCTCATCCAAATGTCACATTATAGGAGAGACAAAGAAGTGGCTGAGGGCAGCAGAATTCCATCACACCCCCAAATACTTATCTACATTCAGGCCAGAAGTTCCTGCCTTTATACCTAGTGTTGTTTCAACTCAAGGCCATGATCTTTGTTAAAATACAAAAAGGACAGACATATCTTGAGTCATCTCACACTGTCTGCTAGGATTGCATTTTTATCTCTTACAATCTCATGTAAATTTATCTTTATATATCATTTTACTGAAAAAGAACATGTATTTTTTTTTTCCTTTAGCTTTCAAAGCATGACTTTCTGTTTCCTTTGAGTCTGTCACCTGCAGAATTCCCACTTGCTTAATGGTTGGCCCGGCTTTTATCTTGTTAAGGCCCCTAACTGACTGGAGGGGATTCACCCACATTTACCCCACAACCATATATTTAAATATTAATCTTTTCCAAAAACACTCTCACAGAAACATCCAGACTTGGCCACATATCTGGGCTTAGCAGTCAGTCAACCCATTTAGCACAAATAATTAACCACCGTAATAACAAAAATAGCACTCTCTGACTTACATCTATTTTTAATTTAAATATTTACATATCCGTATATATAAATATTCATATATTCTCATATTTATAGTCTTAAGAACAGTAGTCAGAATAATTCTAGGTTAATGAGTCATAAACAACTTGGGGAAGAGAAAGGATGTAAAGAAACAGGTTGGAAAGTTCCTACCCTACATAGATCTGATTAGCTCATGATGAAAACTATTAAGGGAGTAGAAGAAAGAAGGGAAATAATAAATACTACACTTGATCTTAGCCAAACAGCCGAGAAGCAACATGAAATAATAAATACACTTGGTGAACTTTCAAAAAAGTGTTATGGTGCAGGACTCTGAAAATGCATGGAACTGGGAAGCTTTATATTTTTACTTTGAAAAAACAGCATGTAAAAATTAAATACAAAAAATTGAATTTTCATTTAAAATTCTAAAATTGAATTTTTAATGCAAAAAATTAGCTAGCCTCAGATCGAATTTTATTAATTCTGTCAAAAACTATTAACTATCATATGTCAAGCATCATGATAGACTAAAAATGCATAGTTTGAAATAAATTTGCTTTAATATGGCTTACTATTATAAGTCTTGCATATGTTAAATAAGAATGCAATGTTTGGAAGCAAAAGTGAAGTTTATGCATTTGAAGTTGTGCACATAAAATCAGTGTCTGACCAGTAGTGATGCCAATATTTTATTAATGGTTTCCATATCACATGTTGCAAGTGACATTGTCACTCTGAGAAGGCACCCAGATTATGCAACTAATAGGAATTCAGCACATAAATCAGGAGAATAAGACCTTATTGAGATCTGGAGATACATTTTATCACTTTTTTCTGGTTAAATTATTTAAAATATTTATTATTTTATCCATGCATCAATTAAATAGTAGGTTTTAAATTGGTCTATCGGATGAGATGACTGCAAGAAATTTCCACCTGATAATGAGTTCAGACTCTCTTTTGAGACCCTAATAAAAGAAAAGCATTCCATGTAAGTACAGGAATAAAGAGAGACATGCTATCTTTGTAGTATGTACTAGAAGTACATTTCTAAATGTACATTTATATCATATTTGAGCATGAATAGGCTCTGGGGGTGTATTATTGTGGAATTTAGTCCATCGTAACAAACACAAAAAAGCTTTCAGTTCCCAGTTAATTATTACATTAAGTAAAAACACGGTATGAAAATAACTAGAGTAAGAGAACAAAAAGATAAAGACATTGATCTAAGTATTTAATATTTCCCTTATGAATTATGTTTCTTTGAATTCAGCCTTTGAGTTCAAACGCCATCACCCCAAAATTTTAGTTCTTAGAAAGATGAGAAAGACAGTTTTCATATGTTATGCAGTGTGTGTATTATTTTTGTATTTCTTTCAAGCCATTTCAAAATCAACATTATAGGTTGATTTGTGCTATCTAGAGGAAATGTCTCAAACTGATAACAATCAGTGCTTTTTAAAAATAAAACTAGTAATTGCTTTCATTTTCTGAGATCTTAATGAAGATTTTATAATTATGACAAACTTATAAATCAGGCAAATTAAGCATCATGAATTAATATTAAGGGAATATTTCTAAACTGCAATATGTCCAATATCACTCACATAAGTTTGAGAAAAACATTGTAACTGTATTTTTATTTACTTGCTTAATGTAAATATATATTTCAGATCTGATTTTGAGAGGTACATAAGGAGTATAGTACCTATTCTGTTAATAAAGTTTCATTTAAAACCAATATGGTTTCCTCTGACATGAGAATCATGAGCTCATGTAATTCTCTTCTTTTCTTACTTCTTAATGATCTGCTCTTTCAGAAAGGTTAGTCCACTGTGCATTTGGGAAAACAAGTAAATAAGACAACAGCGGAAGCTTGTATTCATTCAACAGGTTTTACAGGAGTAGACACGACAATCTGTCTAAACACGAACAGATGTTTGTGCTTCCCTCGGTGGGTTAGCCTTTTCTCAGGCACTCTACTGGCCATCTCTTCTCTCAACACTGTTTTCTCTCTGGAATTCACAGATCTTGGAAACGAGAGCAGACACATCCTCCCATGTTGTGAAGGGGATGTGCAGACTGGTATCAACTGCAACCGCAACAAATTCTACTGAGCACAGATGTTTAGTGGCTTTTTGGGAACATGATGGATGAAAAGTCGAATAGTTTCAAACATCGAGAATTCGGATCTTTAAACAAAGTTATAAGTAAGTTCATCTTTAACTCCTTATGTTGCAGTTGGTTTACATTTATTCCCTATAAGATATTTTGATCTGAGCATGGACGTATTGATCTGAACCTGGATTGTAATTATTTAGGTCGCTGGAAAGTAAAGATTTAGTGATGTGTGCTTTCAATGAAGGCTATAGAAAAAGTGTGTATTTTAACTAGTTCCATGAGCTTCCTATGACTGCCATCACAAATTGCAATAAACTGTGTAGATTAAATAACAGAATTTTGGACCCTCAAATTCCAAGATCCAGGATATGCAAGTGCAGTTTCTTATGAGGTCTCTATCTTTGCCTTATCAGTGAATACTATATTTCCTCCCTGCTCCTATATCTTCACACAGTATTCCCTCTGTATCTGTTTTTTGTGCCCTAATCTCCTCGTCTTATAGGAAGACCATATTAGATTGGAACACATTCTAATAGCTTCAGTTTAATGTAATTGCCTTTTTGAATGTCTTGTCTCAAAATACAGTCACGTTCTGAGCAATGGATGTTAGACCTTCAACACATTAATTCAGATAACCCCATTTAGCAATATCAAAAAGGTGACTTACATGTTCCAAACCACTGGGACATTAAATTAAACACAAAAATATAAGCCTAAATATGCATATCAAATGTGAAAAGTGAAATCAAACTTTCTAAAATACCCAGTTTAATCAATTGCAAGATTTTCACTAATTTGTTGAATTAGGCTGATATTTTAGCTACAAATCTGCTAAAGCTTTAAAGGATCCAGTGTAAAACAAAAATGAATTTACCAAAATGTATTGAAATTTTTAAAACAGTGAATTCTCCAAGTCTACAAAATTGGTAGCACTTGTCTGCATATATAGCAGACTCTTGAAATAGCATATTATAGTACTTTAATTTCTTTTTCCGTGTATGCAGAGATATTCATTCTTTGTGCAATCTCTATCCAGTCAAAATTAGTTGCATTATTGTCAATGATTATTTCACTTGATATAAACTTAACAAATATTCCCTAAGGAAGAAATTAAGATTACAAAGGAGGGGTACCCAAAGAAAAAGAAGAAAAGATAGGAAAGAAGGGAACCGGGAGGGGAGGGGAGGGAAGGGGAGGGAAGGGAAGGAAAAGCTTGCAAGTCAGATAGATGTAGCCTTTGGTACAAAGCAAAAGTGCTCTGTGAAGGAACAGAGTGGTGGCTTAATTAGATAAGGTGTCCACCCTGGTTCTTACTCCTTTCCATTATGGACATGAGGGATGCAGGGTTCCTAGGCCAGACTGGTCAATATTTAAATTTCATTGGTCAGATCATTTGTCAGGTAGAGGAGTGAACCTTTCAAAAACTGTTTATACAGGCAAATCAAACAGGAATATGCCCAGCATAGGGTCATAAAGTTCAGTTTCCCCAGGAGCATATGTAGGCCCCAGTCATCAAATGGCTACCAGATCCATTCATATTTTAGGCCCTGTTAGCCACTTGGATGCTTGTTCGTGAAAGATACAAATAAAACACCTATTCTCTAAAAATTGAAATCTACCACCAATAATTAAGGGTATTACTGAAGACAGGACAAGAAACGAGTATTGTGTAACAGTGGGTACCTCTTCATGTCCCAAATGTTTCTACTATCTACAGAGGGAGATTGGGGGCAGTAAAATTATAGAGTTTAATTTTTTTAATTACTTCTTTGACCCACATTAAATTAGAAAAACTCCCAAGGGTAAGAATTTAGGTTTCTTTTGGCTTCATAATTTCATTTTTAAGGGTAAATTTTGCAAGAGGAGTAAAGGAAATGTCAATACCACATTCCTAACAATGTGCTTGGAGTTGAAGATGGGGGTGGGTAGGCTTGGTGCGTCTAGGAAATATTGATAGATATTGGTTAGTGGATCAGACAAAGAAAGGTAGAAAGAAGATATGAAAGTGAGTTTATGTGGGATATTAAACAAAATATCTCATTAAGGTTATTACTTCAGACTAGCTTAACTCTTACTGACAGAAAATTTCAAAACATTATGAATCGATTTTTAAAAGCATTTCAAAGATCTCTCCTCCAGTTGAGAGTGCCTAAATGAATCATAGCAAATTAATTCCAGTCAGTTGGAAATCTCAAAATTGGGTTTGATTTAAAAATAAGAATATTTGAGCACACAAATGAAATAGTATTCTGTCACTACTTTTGTATCATTCATAATAAACATTAACAAGCTTAACACCGTCATTTGGGTCTCAAAATTTTAAGAGGCCCTCATATGCTGACCCTCGAAAACATACCTCCAAAATACTTTAGTACTTTTAAAGCTCTCATTTTGACTTTTTAAAAGGTATTTCTGAGCTGGTTGTGGTGTCACATGCCTGCAATCCCAGCACTCGGGAGGCTGAGGCAGGAGGATTGCTGTGAGTTCGAGACCAGCCTCGGCTACATAGTAAGTTCCAGGTCAGTCTCAAAGACATAGTGAGACCCTGTCTCAAAAAAACAAAACAAACAAACAAACAAAAAGTATTCCCAACTTTAATAATACAGAAATTTGAAACAGAAACTTACTTGGGGTTCTTATTAAATAGAGTGATCACTTACTTCCTCAGTGACCTTGATGTTGTTGCTTTTTTTTCTTTAAACAATAATAATCCTAAAACTGGACATCTATTGAGGTAATAAAAATTAAGGGCTTCCCAACAATAAATATATGACTGAGAGAACCTCTCTTCTATTAGTTCCATATGTGGTTCAATTGTTGCTTATTTCATCTAAAAAGCCTCAGTGGATTGCATTAGACAGTGTGCACAAACCATGAAGAATTACCCCTAGGTTACTCTCCTTTAGTTAATATAGTTGTTTTCTTACACATTATTTTAAATTATATTTAATGCAACAGAAAGTACCAGAACTATTTTGGCTAATAAGTCTTCAAAGTAGAAGAACCCAGAGCTCAGCAAAGACTGCAGTGGAATGCATACTTGCTCTAATTTAGGCTTTATTCCAGATGATGAAAGGCTCTGGAAACCACTGAGATCATCAAAATCCCTCTGCAAAGGTGATTCCTGATAGTACCCCAAAAGTAGAAATCTTTGTGATACTGACTGAGAGCCAATCTCCAAAATAAGCAGCAAGAGAAAATTCTCCTTAGTAGAGTGAGTTTCTTGACACAAGTCAAGTGAAGGCTTTGAAAGTTCAATTGGGGAAGACTCCATGATACTATCAGAATTAAAACTCAGTGATTGCAGGAGGTGTTTGCAATCACACGTCTTTGGTGATGGCAAACTTAGAGTTTACATTATTTTAAATTATGTACAGTTATTGCTGAAGTTGCAGTGATTAATACATATTTTCTGCCTTTTAAGACTTGGTCAGAAACATGATGCAATTGGAGTATACTAGAATTTTGTGCCTTTAAAAAATTTTTTAAAGAAAGAATTAAGTGCACAAAGTTGAGTTTATGTCATCTTTAAGGTTTTGAAAAATTTACCTTAAATATATTATCTAATTTTCAAGAATATTGTTTCATACAAATTAATTAAAGCGAATTTTTAGTTGGCCTGCTTAGATAAAACTGTGTGTACATCACTGCATCTCAGTTTTCTTTTTTTTTGGTACCAGGAATTGAACTCAGGTCCTTGTGCTTGTGAGGCAGGCACTGGAACCACTGAGTTAAATCCCCGGCTGCATCTCAATTTTCATGCCATTGGAGAAAGTAAATTTGTCACTTTATTCTCCAATGGATATTAATCATACTGTATTTGGAAGCAAAAAATTTTGAATTAAGGCAACAGTTTTTAATCTTAGGCCTACGAACTCCTAGAATGTACTCTCTAAGCAGCATGTTTACGTAAGCATTTTAAGGAAGAGCATCATACTACTTGCTAGGAGAGATTCCCTTGTGGCAGCCTTTCTGATATTCTCCTCAGTGCTGGGACACAAGGTTAAAAGAAAAACTAAAAGACAGAATTAAGAGACAGAGAATTGTGGAGCCAGGATGACCAATGGTTGTGCAAGCAAAGGTGAACAAGCAAAGGTCCTGAGCACCCAGAACTATTTATTGGTGCCCTCATAGTCAGATCGATGTAAAAGGGCTACTCAGAGGGACTACGTGCAGTTGCTCTGGACATGTTATGGATGCGGGCAAGGCTTGTAAAGAAAAAACAAAGCATTCTTGAGTTAGGAACAGAACAGCCAAATATAGGTTATGATTAATAATTAATCTTGTCTTCTTAGTAAAGAAGGTTTTAACCCTGGTAATGAAATTTGGGAGTCACACTGACCTCTGCACGTAGGCTTCTGCAGGACTTTCTCAAAACAAGCCCCTTGTGGGGTTAACTCTTTACAGCCTACACTGCTTACCACCTGCTTTGGGCATAATCCATAGGGTGATCTACCACAGCCTACCTGAGCTTCACAATAATGATGAAAGCTGGGGGTGGTAGCGCACATCTTTAATTCCAGCACTCCGGAGGCTGAGGCAGGAGGATCGCTGTGAGTTGGAGACCAACCTGGGCTACATAGCGAGTTCCAGGTCAGTATCAACTACATAGTGAGATCCTGTCTCAAAACAATAATACTAATGATAATAACAATAATAATGACCAAAAATCAGTAATTATCAATTATCTGGGGCAAGAGTACAAAACTAAGTTCCAAGTCCTTAAATTTTATTTTAGTGATTAAAAACATCACTATGACATATAGTTTTGCTAAGCTTTTGTCCTTCAGATCATTTTCACACTGCCCTCAACTATGTTCAACTTTCCCTGATCTTTATTTCTGGAATTTACTTTTCTTAACAAAAAAAGTTGCATTTTCCATAATGCCTGACTACTTCCCAGAATATCAAATTGTTTTTCACTTCAACATTGCTCTCTAAATTCTTTCCACAATCATTAAACCATTTAAACAATATTGATTGCCCAAGGAGAAGACCTGAAGAAAATTTTAAATGTATTAATTTATTTTATAATTTAAAATTTTTTTTAAATTAAGATATTTCACTGAATTGGAAACTGCCTCTTATTCTTATTCATGCATTATTTGAGTTAACTTATTTAAAGTTGCCAAAGGCAGCTGCTATCTCTGAAGTCTCTTCTTGAAGCATAATCCAATTTTAAACATGGATTTGTCTTCATTTTATTTAAAAATTTCTGGCATATCACAACTTTTAAATCTCTATATCTTATAATTGTACATTTTAACCAATATCACAAAAAAGCCATTTATATTTGTATCACCAACTTTTCACTCATTGCTTTTCAAAATTACTTTTAGACTTTTTTATAGTATGCAACATTTGAAAATGATTTTATATCTCTACTGAGATTATTTTATTTTATTATTTCTTCAGGAGACCTTTAAAATATTGAAATATACTGCAGATATCTAAGTACATTTACTGTGTGGATTTTAAAATGCAGATTTTTATAAATCTTGATATTTTTATAAATTTACACATCCAGAAAGTAGAAACAGGTTGAACTACTTTAGGTTGGTATACCTTTCCACAAAGATACTTTGTAGTTACCAAGAAGTAATTTCTAGAACACTCAGGAATTTGACATTTTTATAAGGACGTAGAAAGAAATCCCCAGGAATAATTGGAAAAGTACAACTAGATTTGTTTTACAACATATGACATAATAAATTTGGCAATTACTTTTTCTATGGTATGATACTGCAGTTATTCATAAACCAACAACTGATTATTTCTTAGTTTACATAAGTAAATATATTTTAAATTATAAATTTTATGTAATTTTTATAGAATTTTATAGAATGTAATTGTTACAGAAACTATTCTACCCCAAACTTACTGGAGCAACATTCAATTACTTGAACAAGGTAATTTGGTGGAGAATAGTATTTAAAAGAATTGCAAAGAGCAAAGTTAATCATTTATGATATAATATAATCTGAATAGGTATGATTCCTTCTCATTTTTCATTTTTTAAAATTAAAATTCATACTTTAATTGTTGTAAATTATCTTAGTTTCTCACATTCCTTTTATTATAAAAAAAGATAACACCATAAAATTAGGAAATATTATAAAAAGGATAATAAAAGGAATGCAAAAAAAATAATACCTTCTATTTTTTCTTTTTTACTGTTCTCAAAATTTTTAATACAGCTATTTATTAGTGATGAAGACTGGATATACAATATAATCCATATTAATAATATTCAACTTGAATCTTGTTTACCTGCAACATAAATCAGTTTCTACTAATCACTAAGAGAGGAATCATATTCAGTCCACTTTCTAAATCACAAAGTTGAATATGTATTGACATAATGTCTTTTAATCTTTATTGTGTATTATTATCCATTTTTCAGAACAAAAACTGCATAGTAATATGTGAAATCATAATCAATGGTGAAATAAGCTAAAAGCCATATTAAAACATTATATTCAGTAGTACCAATGAAGTATAGTACAGTTATTTTCTCATTTTAAAATTGCACCAAATATAATGATCTGGAAGTGAAGGAAATGTCCATGTTTTCTAATTTTCCTTCAGGTCAGTATTTTATCATCAGAATACAAAGCCATGAATGAGTCAGAGACAAGAGGAAATGAAGACAATCGTAGCACAGTTTATATGTCAGAGTTGCAGTGCCAAATGCTTTACAAGCCCTTCACATGTGTTCTGGTACTTTGCTAATGCAGCTACAATATCTCCAGGGCCTTTAACATCCTTTCTTTCCTCTCTCAAGTGGCCAATAAATGGTGGTTAGGAGCACATTGATTTTTTTTAAGTGTCTACAGGGGTTTTCTGGTCAT
This sequence comes from Fukomys damarensis, assembly GCF_012274545.1. Taxonomy (NCBI): domain Eukaryota; kingdom Metazoa; phylum Chordata; class Mammalia; order Rodentia; family Bathyergidae; genus Fukomys; species Fukomys damarensis. The sequence continues at coordinate 565,310 of NW_022900950.1, read as the reverse complement.
TTTTTCCAGTTTGATCATTTAAAACAAGTTCTTTTTTCTTTTCATTGGTTCTGCTTATTTTAGAGAAACAGTTTAAATTTTACAGAAACCCACAGGCTAACCAAATCCCTAAGACACTTATACTTCTCTGGTGCTGACAGTGATTTTAAAGGACCCACAGACAGTGACGGTGGCATTCTTGCATTGCTCCTTTATGAGCAAATTGGAACATGACCATACCACCACTCCTTCACATCAGCAACGAAAATAAGGCTAAGAATAAATTCAAGTTGAATTAAGGATTATTTAGTTGATCTTCTTGTGAGCCAATCCTGAGTTTTTTCTTCTCACAGATTTTAGCTACAAAATTTACAGTGTCTGAAAATGTTGCTCTTTACAATATGTGTGCAAACTGTGTGAACCAGACCTCTAGAACTACGGTAACCATGCAGATGGAACATTCACTTTACCCTCCTCAGAGAAGGGACTTTTCTTTAAACACATTGTACCTACTCTTACGCATCAAAAGGACTACATTTTGCATCTTTCTTTCAGGTGTGAATATATCTGTAGGTGTGCTTGGTGAGTTTGGGCTTTGTGTTTTAGGGTCAAAGTAAATATAGTGAAGCAAAACATATGGATATTAACACCTAAAGGCACTGTTAAAAGAAAACCTTTAGACAAATTAAATTTAACAGAGTTACCTTAGCCAAGAACAATTCATGAATGAATAGCATTCAGAACCAGAGGAGGTTGAGAGAGCTCTGGTCCTCAGCATGAGCAGTTAGATTTTATAGACCAAGCAGGCAAGCAAAATAAAGAAATTACAGCTAAGCATTTGTTTGATTTGAGTATGGTGTGATGAGGCATTTGCCTTATTTGAATATGGTCTAATGGGAGGTAACTGGTTGTATAACCAATAACTTTCTTAGATGTTTCTGATTGGCTGAGGCTCATATTTTTTTTAAAGGAGGTTAGAAGGAATGTTTCCAAGTTAAAGTCTTATTTGCTTAGGAAAGACTTCTGGGTACGAAACCGCCCCACGCTGTACGACTCCTTCTTATTCTGCTTTAATAAAACTTTGAGACCTATAACTCAATATAGAAAAGAAAGATACTGACTCTCTTTCCTCAAACAAGAATGCCGATCTTGTGACCTGGAAACTATAGCCTGATTTTGCTCTTGAGACTTATTTCACTGGACTAGTCTTCAAAAATTAAAAATCTCATAGAGCATACTGCTTTACATAAAGTTAAAACTAAATAATTATTTGACTCAAGAAGGAAAACACTGTATTATATATGATTCTAGTTACCATCTGTTAATATTCTTCAGTTTTAAAAGCCACATGATGTAGGGAATATTTCAATATAGTTAAAAAATATTTCAATATAGTTTACTTTTCCAATACAGTCCTCCCAACAAATGCTCATATATAAACAAATAAAGTATTCCATATCAGCTTAGTGTTACTGCACAATAAGTCATTTGAGAATTTAGTGACCTAGGAAGGAAGTATTTGGGCTCATTCACCAGTTTAGATGTCAAGTGGACAGGTACGCAATCTAGGGCAGAGCTCCTCGTTACCAGGATTGTCTTTGATTTGAGTTAGCAGCTCTCTATCTGAAAGTTTGCTAGAAGTTGACAAAGGCGGTTCTAATTTAAGTTTGTTCATCTCCTAACAAAGCAGAACTGAAGAGAACAAATCTCTTGAAAATACAACTCATTTAATTTTTCTTCACTTCCTGTGAATCAAACTCAAGTTTATTCTAATAGCCAAATCCACAATTATTTAGAAGACATGTATTTCTCTTACTCACATCTGCTGTGGCTGTACCAGACTCTTATGAGACAAGACCCTTAAATTTCTAAGAAACTGCTTTGTTTAAGTGAAAGTGAATCCCTAGCCATTGATTAAATCTTAACAGAGGGTGTTGTGAAAAAACCCTTTATTTGAGCTTGTACTCAGAATGTTTCATGTTGAGGCTGTTACTGGGTAGAATGGCAGAAGATGAGAAATTGTTTTATTTTTATTCCTTCAAATGATCCTAAAAACTATCTAGTTCTTTCCCTTGCTTATAGTTTGGCAAAGAAAATGCTGTGGGCCAAATCCAGCCTACCATGTATTTTTGTACAGGCTATAAACTAAGACAATTTTTTACACTTTTTAATTGTTACAAAGAATCAAAAAACATAATATTCTGTAGTATATGCAAATTATATTATATTTAACTCTGAGTTCACAAATAGTTTTTGAAGTACAGCTATATTCATTCATTTACATATTGGCTCTGACTGTTTTTGCACTTAAAAGAGCAGAGTTGAGTAGTTGAAACACAGATTGCACAGTCACAAAACAAACTATATTAACTATGATATATGGCCCTTTATAGATAAAGCTTGCTGACTTCTGATTGGGCTCATTTTGCTCCCAAACTACCTTTTACTCAAATAAAAGAAGCCAACTAATGCTGTCAGCTTTTTTGTGTGGAAATTATCTTGCTAACAACCCACACATTTATTAGGCACATATTGATTGGCACAGTTTTATTTTGTCATTTTATAATGCAAGACTCTACTCTCTCACCTGCAAGAGCAATCTTTTTCTACCTCTCCACCATCTACTAAATATTTCTGGTAGTGTTTCCATTATTTTGTGTGTGTGTGTGTGTGTGTGTGTGTTTCCATTATTGACTAGCTGCTTTGCTCAATAAGAGTCTCATATTTTAGATTACTAATACTCTTCTTTATGCAGTGTTTTCTATATCATTTGAATGCAATACAAGAAATAAACATAAACCTCTGTAGCTTAAAACAAAAGGCAGCAATCTATGGGTCACCTAAATAATACTGCTGTTTTGCCTAAATTTATTCCTGTGTTTGCAATTTATTTATAGTCTGGCTAAAGTCTAAATAGCCTAAAAAGTTCTTGTTATCAGATTTGTCATTAGTTTGGTCCGTGTCAGGGACAGCAGGAATAACGGGGCCATAGATCATTTTTACTCTCAAGAAGATGCCCGTGGGTTTCTGCATGTGTTGGAGGTGGGCTTCCAGAAGAAAGAGAGGGACAGGCTGAAGATTTCTGGAGACATGTACTTGGAACTAAAACTCCATAACTTCCTCCACAGTATATTAAAGAAAGCAACACACTCCAGTTTAAATGGTGAAGAAATAAATTCAGCCTCTGGATGAGATCACCATAAAACATATGGTACCATTTTAAGAAACCTTTCGTATACAGAGTATGTAGACATACAGAGCATATAATCAGATTTGTATTTGCGAAGAGCCTTTAATTCTGAATACATTAGGCAAAAAGAAATTGTTCTGTTCTTGCAAGTCCTATCATTATACTGGTTACAAATGAATAAGGAAATACTCCCCACAGGTTATTTAGCACTGGTGAAGATTATACTACAGATTCAGAATTGGGGTAATAATAATTTATATGTATTTAATGGACAGATAAATAAAAGTCCAGATAATCCAAAGTCATATTTATCACTATACCTTTGTGAAGAAGGAGTATTACCTTTTAATTCTTTTAAGTGATCACTCTTGAAGCTATTCCAGTGGAGTTTGGATCCTCCTTCCTGTTCTTAGGGTGTAGGATGCTCCCCATTGGCTGGGTTGTCAGGAATTCTTTGAATTCCGTTACTATACCATCTTTGTTGAGGAGGAGTCACTGGAATAATGGATATTGGGACACATTTAACTTGATTGTTCTACCTCTTATTCTTAGCAATTCCATCCATGTACAAGTAAGAGAATTATTGTTTACTGATCTGTGAAGAGGGCTAAGAGCATGAGCAGAAAGACAAGCATGTTAAGTGCAAGCTTTATAACACAGAAACTGATGGTCTGTGAGTCTCATGCATTTTCTTCTTTTTCAAATAAAAATAAACTGCAAAAGAGCAATGAAAAGAAAACAAAAAAATATGCCTTTAATGTCACTTTTAAGAAGCTAAGGCCAAAATCCTATTCAGACTGTTAGAGTACCTCTCTGTTTGAAAAATAAATCAAAATCACATCACAGACTTAACCTAAAAAAAGAGGATTAACAGGGCTATCTTAACTGGTTTTTCTTGGCAGAGTATAGAATTTATTATGTAAACTTCTGATGTTATTTTTTTTTCTTCAAGCAAGAAGTAATCACCAAATTCTAACATTTTAGCTTTCTTTCCTAAAGACTTTTGGGAGCCTGTAGTATAGCTGAAAAGTCACCTATAATTAGGAATTGAACATTCTTTCTAAAAACAATAATAAGGGTGGACATTTTTTTAATGTCTTTTGTATGACTGCCACAGAAGAGAAAATATCCAAAGAATTAGGTATTTTACAGTGGCTCATTTTATTGACAACCTTACTTATAACCTTGTTTTTTGTAACAAATGGTTTATCCCTTTAGAAGTGGGTCTTGCTTTTAGGGCAGCTCTACATCTTTTTTCACTGTTAGAAATAGGATAAGGTCTTGCTGTTAATTTAGTTGCTAAGCCCTGCTCATTTCCAATAGCATTCAAAGTGTCACTTCCTTAGAGAATCCTTCCTACTCCTTATTAACTGTGCTCATAGTTGCTAGGATTTTTCTTCATAACCCCTGTCAGAGACTTGCAGTTTCTTACCAAACACCTACATTCTCCTCCTACTTTCCAATGAAACCTCAAGCCTGTTGAGGATAGCATTGTGCCCTGCATTAAGAATACAATACCTTACTGAGTCCTCTTCGTAGCCCAGTGGATGTGACTGCTGTCCCACAAGATAAAAGAGGACATTGGTGGGTAGCGCTTCCAAGTCAGCTTGTTAAAGAAAGCTCTTCTCTGGCAGTGAACAGCTTTTCCTCCTTCCTCCAGCCTGGAATATGAGTATAATGGCAAAAACTGAAACACAAATTTTGCAACAATGAAGACAACATCAAGATCACAGTGATTTGACCTTGGTATGTCCTCACTAATGTAAGGAAACATTTATCTGGAGATTTCATTACATGAGAAAAATAAAAATTTTTGCTAAGTTCTTCACATTTCTACATTATTAATTCCATAGACAAAGTTAATCTAGCAAGCATGACATTTGTAACATATTGAGACTGTGCCTGTCTATGGTCAATTAACTAATCTGTTCTCCAGTCAGATCATGAGCATTAGTGAAGAAAAAGATGTTGTTTGTTTTCACCACTTTAAGAATTCTACTTAGCACAACACCTGTCATGAAATAATCTTAGAGATTTCTATGTAATAAATAAATGCCCCTTCCCCTAAGAAGAAACTTGTATCATCCCCTCCTAACAATACCCTTGGACTTGAGGTATTTAGGGTAGACTGGGTTTTTCAATTTCTGTACCATGAACAATTCTGGACAGATAAATTTTTGTTCAAGACTAGATAGCTGTCCTGTGCATAACAGATGTTAACCAGCACCCTGAAATGTCTGGTTTCTCCTTACGAGATACAACTGGGACACCTTTCACAACATTCAGATAACTCAAAATGTCTCCAGACATTGACAAGTGTCCCCTGAGACAGGACAAATTACGCTAGCCCCCAGAGAAGTAGTGATCTTGAGGAAGGCAGCCTGGAGAAGAAGTGAACAGAGTCATCCAAGAGGGTTTTTGGCAACACCAGTTAAGACCTCTAGTCTGTAAACTGCATTTGTGTTCTGTGCCACCACTTGCTAACTCTTAAATCAGACTCATTTTCTCAAGACAAATATGAACACATATCTTCACTTCTAAGAGATTATAAAATACTATGGCTCATTATCATTGTGTGATTAATCCAGATTTTAGAAATATCAAAATGAAACTAGATTCATTGAAAAACTAAACTGATTCTGAATGTAGTGCAGTATAAATCTGTTTCTAGATTTCACAATCTTCAAGCGACCCTTTGTATATATGTACAATAGCCATTCCCAAACAATCCTGCTTTCTCCCTCACCCACAAGCTGCTCTTCATTGGTAACTTTAATTTTTGTTGCGGTGGTTGTTTTGTTTTTGGTACTGGGGATCAAACTCAGGTCCTTGTGCTTGCAAGGCAGGCGGTGGAACCACTGAGCTAAATTCCCAGCCTTTCATTGGCACCTTCAAAAAATCCAGCAGATATATTTACAGTATCTGGTCTCCGAGGACAAATTAGTTCTTTAGATAGGGTATTTCTATACTATTCCTTACAAATGAAATGGGAACATTATGAGGGTTTGTAATCTCCTTTGAGAGATATCTCAAGCATGGGTAGTGGCATGTGTCTTGATTTTTCCACTGGACTCATGTACCTTTCTTCTATTAAAATTCAGCAACAGATGTACTCAGTTAACTCTATCTCAATCCCCCTACTCCCCATACATCTCTACCACAAACCGTAATCTACAAGGTTATCTAACTCTTTAAAATATTTCTGTGACTAATTAAGCTATCACCCCTAGCTACAATTTATTCAGTCCAGTGGAATTCTAACAATTTTAATGTGATCTATTACCTTCATTGATACATTAAACATATAATTTATTCAGAGTACAGTTCCACATTCATTTCTTCCAGTCCTTGTTATGAATTTTTTAATTAGCCAAGAACTCGTTTTTTGGTGGTGCTTTTTATTGACAGTTTTAAAACTTAGACAATTTGTTTTATCAAGGTAGATCCAGTTCTAGCTGAAAATGTGGTCAGGAGCTCATTAATGTATAAACTTCAAAAAAATAAATACAACAGAAACTCTCTTTTTCTTTTCAAGTCACATTTAACCATTTACTAGCTTTTTGGTAGTATTCTTAGTCTATGTAAAAGTATATGATTCATCAGGATGTTACTTGGTTAATTTTCACAAACTGGACACACTTTTCCTTGTAAGCAGCATCCTGATTAATAAAAGGAACCCCACCAACTTCAGGAACACCTACAGCTCATGCTATCCAGAGGTTAGAATCATAAAAATGAAAAAAGAAAATTAACATGAAAGAAATGTAAGGTACATAATACCTATCTGAATTTTACCGGTGCATTTTTCATCTAAAGATGAATGGAAAAATAAATGTTAAAAAATTGCTCTGTTAAATGTGATAATCTTTGTGAAAATATGTTTTGAATGTAGTGGACTATAAGAATGAACAGTATTATTTTAATTTCTATCACTACAAAGTACCCATTTCAGAGTTCACCTTGGAAAAATGATCAGTCTTGGCTCAGAACATGAGAAGAGGGTGTGTTGCTAGCAGGGCCAGCAGGCTGCCTTCCAAAAGACCTCTTAGAGTATCATTACCTTGGTAGATTTGCCTGGCTCTGGGTCTGGTATTTAGCCTTTCCAGACTCTGAATGCTTGTTGTCTATTTCTAAGAGGCCTACTGATATTAGATAAGCTCAAGGGGCTGATTTTAAAAATCAAAGCCCTAATTTATTAATTTACAGTAAGGGGACCAGACACTGAAGGCTTCTGGCCAGCACATTCCCTCTGCTTATACTCCTTTGGAGAGGCCACACAGAATTCATTAGCTTGCCCAGTGAGTATCATTTCAGAAAAAGAAAAATTAGGTGTTAGGAAGCTTCTCCCACGGTGTATAGTCTTGGTTTCTCTACTTTTTTGTACAGATGCAACCCTATACCTTGACAGTTCTCTTCAGACCAACTCAGCTGCCAATCCAATGAGCAAGCACTCTGAAGCATCCAGTTCTGGAAAAATGGACCACTTTTTCAACCCAGGAAAATCTTGTATACACAATGTTGTCAGAGAGACCAACGAGAGTAGGATTTACACAGCATTCCAAATCCTTCATTTCAACAACTACTTATAAATTCTATTTGGCCTCACCAGCTGTGCCACCACCTCTCTGACCAGCTCTTCCTTCTCTTTAGCAGAAGGGGTATCTGACTGCAGCCCTGAAGGTTATAGAATTCCTCTCATACCCATATTAAATACAGTATTAAATATTAATACGATCCAGCATTTTAGTAGAATGTTCGCATGCCCAGTACTCATGGCCCAGAAATAATGGCCATTATTTTCTTTTGCATCTGCCCTCTCCTATTTCTATGTTTTCTTGGTTAAGAAATCTTCTTCCAAGTTTTAAACCTTAACCAGTGGAGCAGCCACTTCTTGACCAATGCCAATGTTTTCAGTTAAGAGACTTACGTACTTCAGAATTCTTGACCTTTATTAAAATGATTGTTTTGAATGTCTAATTGTGTGTTGATTATGTACAGCTCATAATAGAACACAAAAGCTGACAATATTTTCATGTTATTCAGTGTTGGGGATCAAACTCAGGTCCTTGTGCTTACAAGGCAGGCGGTGGAACCACTGAGCTAAATTCCCAGCCTTTCATTGGCACCTTCAAAAAAGGTTTTAAGGTCAGAAGAAATGAGATCGTTTGAGAATTACTGAACAATCAATGCAGAGTATTTAGGACACAATCTGACATTATTAACAAAGCACTCTAAAACCACAGCTTTGGCCAAAATGCAAAATGGTTAGTACTTTTAAATCAATGTTTATTTTTTTTGATTTTGGAGTTTTTTCCTCCTTAATTTTTGAGGCATTAATGTTGGTGTTTTTTAAAATTCACCCTCACAGTATCTGAGGAATTTTTAAATAGGAAATTTTTTCTTGAAACACTCACACATAAAAAGATATTGAATGATAGCATATTAAAAATGTAAAAGTTATTATTTCCAACTATAATGCTATAAATTATGTTGAGTGGAATTACAATAAAATATGTTTGATATTACTATATTATGTTTTATATTTACAGAAAAATATGAAATTTTGCAAATTATTAAAATATTATAATTTTTACCAAATACACAATTAATAGTGCATCAGTTATTAAAATCCATATCCATATGTTTTAAAGTTTTTAATATTTTAAACAAAGTTTATATCAAATTACCATCAAACATATTATTTTTCCCTTTGTAAAAATGCTATGCATTTATACTTGAAATGATTCACTGGATTTCAACATTTAAAATAAAATGAAATGTTCACTTTTTTATACCAAGGCTACTTTCAATATATGAAAATATAGTCATTTATGACCAAGCCCAAATAATGTAATAATGTAAAAATACTACTATTAAGGAATTATAAGGCTGATCATTATTGATTATAAACAGGCTCAAAGATATTAGAAAGGAGTCTGAGATAGACCCTCATCTATGCAATCTTTCCAGGATGAATGCAAAACTATAGTCAAATGATAGACTTGTGCTAATTTTCTTATTGGTTTTATTTATCTACTTAAGGCATTTTTTTTCCTACAAAGCTAAAGTTTGAGGAATCCCCGCTTAAGGAATACTCAATAATTCTCTCATAATTATTAGTCTTCTTTTGGTTGTTCTATATAAATGTCACCTGAGTTTCCAAAAAATACAAATTATCTAATAAACAGATTTTTAAAATATAATTTTTGTTGCTTTAAATTCAGGATTTGAGTGAATCAAAATTTCCCATCTTACATTCATAAATAAATAAATAAATTTCTAAATCTGGAGAATAATGTTTTAAAATGCTGATCTTACAAGAAAGCCTTGGAAAGAAATTTTGCAGATAGATGCTACTAAAAATTTTAGCTGACACAATTTAAACGTTTGAATCAGAGTGATTCATACAACTGATTTAATATTTAATCATCTAAGCATTTTCCCTCACTGTTGATTCTTTTATTTGGAAATAGAATTTCACTTAGAATAATTTGGTAAATGTCATGTAAGCAACTTTAAAAAAGAGTCTTCTGTTATAAAAATTGGCAGACATTATACAGACAAAGTTTCAGAATAATTGATATGGACAACAGCAGTAAGAATTTAGACTCCCAGTAGGCAAACCACCTGTACAAACAACACTTCTAACTTCAATTTGAGTTGCTGGCTTCTGAACATTCAATTATTTAGGGCATTCAAAGGATTTCACTAATGGAAGAACTATCTACAGGCTTGAGGTATAAAGGTATTTTTATCATTAATGGTTAGGTTTCACTAATAAATACTACAACTGCTGTTTTTAACATATGCTTTTTTCTTTCAGAACTATAACATTTCCATTTTTATACATTACCTATACATTTTTATTCGGAGCATTATAATGCTGTTTTGTGTTAAAACCTTCAAAAGCAGATATTGTTAGAGGCAGAACATAATAAGAAAAAAAAACATGACCATCCAGATGTTTTCACATTCCAAGCTTGTCACTGCATTGACATCCAGACAGTCTGTTCTGGATTCTTAAAAAATTAGTTTGGGTTAGACAAATGAACTACATGTACAATGTTCTCTTTTAGAATTAATATGCATTGCATATCCTGTCATTACAATGAATTGACTTAGAGCTCCTCACTCACGTTTTAAGAGATAATTTTTTGTTTTGTTTTGGTTAGTTTTATTGAGGGATGGGGACTTAAATTATATTTAAATTAAGGTTTTAAAAAATTTAAGACATTTTTTAGATTTGTAAAAAAACTGTGAAGGTTGTTCAGAAAATTTCCTCATAAATTGTAATCAGGTTCCCTAATTTTTTTTTTTTTTTTTTT
>NW_022900950.1:537693-554580 GCF_012274545.1 Fukomys damarensis | reverse complement strand
TTTAATCATGTTCCCTAATTTTTTTTTTTTTTTTTGTACCGGGGATCAAATTTGTGTCCTTGCGCTTGCGAGGCAGGAGGCAGGAACCACTTAGCTAAATCCCTGGCCCGGGTTACCCTATTTTTAACATCTTCTATTAGTGTAGTACACTTGTTACAACTGATAAAACGATATCGACACATTTTTATTAACTAAAGTCCATAACTTTTTCAAAGCCCCTTATGTCCCTAATATGTCTAAGTCCCTAATGTTCTTTTCATGCTCCAAGATTCCATCCAGAATGCCACATTCAATTTAGGCTCCTTAGTGTTGGGACAGTTTCTCAGACTTTCCTTATTTTTTATGATACTGACAGTTTTGAGGAGTAGATATGCGGGTGGTAGCTCAGTTAGAGTTTGTATGACTTTTTTTTTGTCATAATTAGTCTGTGCTCATAGGTTTTGGGAAGAAGATCAAGGAGATGAAGTGTGATTTTCATTGCATCTTCCCATCAAGGGTACTTATCATGGCTGACTTTGACCCTGATCACAGTACTTAGTGGTTCTCAAGTTGCTCCTATAAAAACATACTCTTTCTCTCCTCTTTCTTACTGTATTCTTTGAAAGGCAGTTACTCGGCATAGTCCACACTTAAGGAGTGGGGAGATATGCTGTAGAGGGAGGAATTCTTATAACTTACTTAGAATTCTTCATACATAGGATTTGCCTCTTCCTTAATTATCTATCTTAATTAATTATCTATGAGTCAGCATAGACTCATTTTAACTTGCATTTTATGTGCTGTGTTATAATTAAATACAACTTTATTTTTGTCATTTGGAATTGTTTAATTTTCTTCTCTCTCTCTCTCTCTCTCTCTCTCTCTCTCTCTCTCTCTCTTAACTTGCTTTTTGGCACTACAAGCTATTCTAGGATTATCTTGCAGATTTCCTGACCCAGTCTCAGATCTGTCATTTCTCCAAGGAACCGTTTCCCTTTATTCATGAACAGTATTCAAAACTAAGATCTGAATGTTGCGTAAGCTCATTGTTATTAGTTCATCATTAATTCTAAGACCTCCCAAGTGACAAAACAAAGAAATGTAAGAATGTTGACTAACATCTGTGTCTACACATGCCTATAAATATTTCTGTGTGTAATTATCTCTATGTTAAACTATTATATTAATGATTACACTTCTGATGCCTTACAAAATGGATCATTATAGTTTCCTTCGCTACTTAGCTGCAAATTACCAATCCAGCAATGAGAACTTGGATTCAACCAATCCTTATCCATTCATTTGTTTGATCAATTTCAGTTACCACAGGATAGACTTTACACTGCACATCATAGGATACAATTAATCAGTTGGACTGTAGTTCTTTTTAACTTTAGTCCAATGAATTTCACTCATTTCCAAAGTGAATTAAGTCAGAAATATTTTTGAAGTTTTCATCTATTTGTAATATGGAAACATTCTTTTACCATATTCTACATTCTACCCTGGCATCTCCCAAGATCCTAAAGGACTTTTAAAAATAAATTCTCACACATTAAATTTCATTCTTTTATGTTATAAAGTTTTATATACAGCTTTTTGACAAACATACATTTTCATGTTTGTACCATCACTACACATTATAGAATACTTTCTCTGACTTTAGAAATTGCTTTACCTATTTACCCAACCTGTATCTCCCCACGAACTCCTGGTAACCACTAATCTTGTTACTATTGTTAAGAGATTTTCTTCTTTCAAAATGTTATATAACATTTTACATATCTTTTTCACTTTTTAGTTTGAATCATTTTACTTAGAAGTATAGATTAACCCGTTTTGTTATATGACATGACAGTTTATCTTTATCGTTAAGTAATATTCCATTGTACCAATGAAGCATGATATATTCATTCACCTTTTGAAAAATATATTGATTGCTTCCTGTGTTGATAATTAGGAATAAACAATGCAAGTTTCTGTATGGACATATGTTTTCAAATTATTCAGGTAAACACCAAACAGAAAGATTGGTGGATTTTATATAAGAATACTTTTAGGTTTGTTGGTTCTGCCCACTGGTTTTCCATAGTGGCTCTACTATTTTTAATTCCCATAGCAATAAGCTTGGTTGTTCTGCCTCCTGCCCAGCAATTGGTATGGTTAGTGTTTAACATTTTAACTATTGTAGTGCATGTGAATCGATATCTCATTGTTTTAATTGGGAATTTCCAGATGACAAAAATATTTTCATATACTTATTTTCCAACAAAAGTATATCTTGTGGATGAAATATATCACAATATTATTTCCCCATTTCCTAAAATGGTATTGTGTTTTTACATTACTGACATTAACAATTCTTTGTACACTTTGTATACAAGTCATTTAACAGATACATGTTTTGCTCTATTTTTTCAATCTGTTATATTTTTATTCTCTAAGCAATAATTTTGCAAGGCAAAAATTTCCCTTTAAAAAAAGTTAATCTATCCGTTTTTATTAATTTACTTTTGGTCTTTCATCTATAAATTCACCATCAGGAAAAATACTTCTTTAATAATTATGTATCTAATTTTGAATACTAATTCCTTTGAAAGAAAGAATAATTGTCAAAACACTTTTTTCTCCTCTCTTTGCTCTCATGCCTTTTTTATACTCTTTCTCATTGATAGATTCTTTCTTCTCTGTCAGTAAATATGTTTTTAAAAATCATTAAGATAATATAGTAATACATGGTGTGTCTTTAATTTTTTTTTCTTTTTTTGGACAGGGTCTCACTGTGTAGATCAGGCTGATCTTGAACTCACTACACAGACCAGGATGGCCTAGAACTCACAGCGATCCTCCTGCCTGAGCCTCCTAAGTGCTAGGATTACAGGCATGTGCCACCATACCTGTATTTTTAATTTAATCATTTTTTTTCTGCTGGTGGCCAGAAAACTGTACTATATCACTTTGGTGTGCTAAGCCTTTTAAAGAGAACCAAGGGCTCACTGGCCTTCATCTGCTCTGTTTCTTTTCCCTCTTTTTTTCCTGAAGATAAACAAGAGATTTTTCTCTGAGACTACCTTATCAAACCTAAGGAAATTGCTCCAGCAGGAATATAATTTTCATCAACTCTTATCCACACATCTCATTAAACAGAGGAGGTTAATGGAAAATGAAACGAATTGTCTACATTTTGCTCATGTGCTGAGACTTTGCATAAGGCAGTTTAAAGGTAAAGGAGTAATCAATCTGGCAGAGGAAAACTTCAGGGCTACCCAATATTCAGGCTGTGTTATGGATATTTCTAGCTGCTTTTAGCCTGACTTAAAATGAGGATCATGAGAAAAAAGCAAAACTAAGATATTTGAAGATTTTAGTTTGGCCAGAAAAGAAGCATGTGTATAGGGTTGGGGCCAAAGAAGGAGTAGTTGCTGAAGAGTTTAGTGTCATTCAAATAAGTCAGACACATTGCACTAGATCAAAAAAGAAAGATACTTTCATTCCAACTCAGAAATCACCAAACCACCACCCATTTCAGGCTCAAGGTTGTAAAAGTATAAATATTTCATGTGAGAAAAGACCTTCTTCCCCTCATTGGGGAAGGGCTCTATACAGAGTTAGCTCTCCTGGATTCACTTCACCATATTTAGCCAGCCAGGCACTCAAAGGCCACTCCAATTATGTTCCAAGGAAGCTGGCTTCTGCTAGCGCTAGCTAGTAGCAGACTTCAGCATCATCTAAGAAAGGCTAGCTTTTCAGGCATGCAGAACACAAGAATTGAGGGATCAGGGAGCCTTCCACCCAGATGTCAAAGGTCTGGGAAACTTCACAATATACGATATAACCAGTGAATCCACTGAGAACTACTGGAAGGCTGATCTAGGAGTGAGGGAATTAGTCTAAACTGAAAAGAGACTCCAGGAAACTTCAGATATCAGGAAACTGGGGCATCTGTTAAGGTAAGCCTCAAGCAGCAAGTTCTGCTGTGACAAGAGAGAAACCACATGGGATGTAATTGTCAAGGACATGGAGTCTTCATAGTTACTCTCCTCATTGCTGAGACAAAATACTCAATACCAAAAGTTAAAGAAGGAAAGGTTTATTTTGGCTCACAGCTTGTAGAGGTTTCAGTTCGTAGCTGGCTCCAAGGCAGGGTGGCATGGCAGAGGGGCCTCACAGAGGAGAAACGGTTTATGGCTGGTAAAAGACAGCAAAGCAGTGAAGTAGCAAAGTGACATTGCTGCAAGCAATGTCAGCAGCCCTCTTTCTGTCCCTTATATTCTATCCAACCTACACATACTTAGGGAAGGTAACATTCATACCCAGGCTGGGTCTTCCCATTATCAACACCCAGAACTATTTCAAACTCATGGACTAATTTAGTAATCACATACTTTTAATCCCAGAACCACACAATTGACCCCAGTATCACATACTCTAGATTCAGCTACCTCTGAAAAGCCCCAACTATGACTGTGTGAGGCTTTGGGGAACATCTAGACTCAAATGTAATGGAGTCACAGTGTCCAACCCATTCTGAGGTCATGTCATGCCACCATATGTCCAAAATCCTGGACACGGAGATATGGACAGCATTTAATATTTCCCATGCTGGGTTTTGGTCTTGTCCTCATATTTATTTCTGATCCCTTATTCCTCCCTTTTGGAATGGGGATGTTTATACTGTGCCATTCTATTTTAGGAATATATAAATATATTTTTTAAAATTTAAATGGATTCACAGATAATAGTATGCCTTAAGCCTCAGAAGATACTTTGGAATGGGGCTTTTGAGCAATGTTGGAACTGTTGAGACTTTGAGAAACAAATCAGTAGTTTGTTGTTGTTGTTGTTGTTGTTGTATGTATGATAGTTATATCATCATCTATATACCCTTTCTATTTGATTAATAGCAAAAATTATAAGTAATTAGCGAAACATTATACTGCTGTATCAATCAATTAATATCAATATTTATCATATAGTATAAATGAATTACTGATGGATTAACAGATTGTTATCCTGGTAATTATCAAATACTGATTCAAACATAAGAATACTTTCAGAAAATATTCCTTTATGCTAATGTAAAAGTAATATTTATCATGATTTCGCCACTCAGGTTTGGCTTTCAAAAATCAAACTGAAGAACATGCATACAATGCACTTAGTTATTACATAGAGTACTATCAAGTATCAGAGATCTATGTGGATCCTATACCCAATGTAAGGCTGAAGAATGTGGAAATAAATGAATGCTGAAGTTTTCTTAGACTTTATGAAAGTGCCAGAGCTTCTGCTTGTTATACTATGGACAGTTCATGTTAAGTAGAGGAGGATATTGAATAAAAGAGAGAGAGAGAGAGAGAGAGAGAGAGAGAAACATGAGCAAAGGTATTGAACTGAAAAGGAATAGGTCATACTCCTCACTGGGTGGTTTCAACATTATTCTAATTAACCAGAACTATAGGTTGTAATCACAATATTGTGATAACTTCAATGCTTTCAGATGTTCTATTTTTTTATTTTTTGGCTTTTATTAGTACATGTTTTCAGTACATAATGATTATGTTCACTGTAGGGATAATGTAACACATTTCAGCATCCTTGTTTTTCCCCTTCCTTCTACCCCTCATTTTTTTCCAGTACCAGATTCATTTACTTATACTATAGGATGTTGTAATATTAACTATCATGTGCAAAGATTGAAAATCAAATAGGCCAAAAAACGTGTAAAAAATTTAAGACGATTTTACTAAGTCAAGGTACACTTTTGGATACACTGTTTGAGTTGAATTACAATTATCTTTTTTTCTCCTTTCTCTTTTTTTGGCTGTGATCCATCTTTTATTTATACATATTTTCTCTTTTATTTATTTTCTTTTCTTTTCTTTATACATATTTGCTTTTAAGACAAACCATGCAATTTAAGGTTGTGAATCAAGCTCTTGATGAGATTAGTAGATCACACATAGCGATGTAGGGTTCTTAAGTTATTGAACTGAAAGTTCATGTGAAAAGATAATTTTTAAGGTAAATTTAGAGTATTGGTTACAGTTGAGCCACTTTAGAAATCTCTCAACATCTGGCATTCTCCTGTCCTTTGTGATTGGCTCAGATGTAGACAGATCATCTAAGTGGATCTAACAGAGAAAAGTTTATGTCTTTAATTTGATGATGGAGGAAAAGTTGTCCCTTATGAATAAAATGATGTACAGATGGGATATTTGCAGTTTCTACAGTCATTTCACTGCTGTGCAAGGGAAGACAGATGACAGAGGATAGTACCATGAAGATCAAAGACATCAGAGCCAGAACATGGATTAAACAACACTTGAATCCTAGCCTACGTCTGCATTCTGATGTTAAGTGAGCCAGTCAATTCCTATTATGCAACTTCAACAAGATACTCAGAAAGTCCTTTCCCTCACAACCCACACACACACTCACATTAGAAAATCATTGCCACCCAGATTTGAAAAATACCTTCAAATTTATTCCACAACTCTTTCCCTGCCTTCCTAATCTAGGTCAACATTGGTGGTCATTGATGGTCATTTGAAATGATGCAGCAAGCTTCTACTCATCTTTCTTTCTGTACGCTTGTTTCTTCAGTCATCTACATTTGATAGAAGTCATGTCCAACTGCTGTGCTTGGCCATTCTTCAGAAGTTCCCCATGGCACTTGGAATAAAACTACAAAGCTCTACAGGCACAGGCACTCACTATTTTATGACATAAAGTCTCACTACGCTGCACCTTGTTTTCCCATGACCTGTCCCACTTCCTTAGATCCGGTTCTCATACACAACACAGTCTTGTCCTAGCACGTTTGTACTTTCTGTCTTCATTACCTGAAACAGCTTTACAGACTGCCATCATGTCTTGTTCCTTCATTTTCATTCATTCTCCTTACAGAGAGGATTCGGCTTTTACATAAACTAACAAGCTGTTCCCCACTGTGCCTGTCAAGACTTTTTTTCATTCCCCAGCTTTATTTTTCTTTCAAGACTTTGAGATATTATTTATTTCTGATTTTGTTACCCATCCTTCCCACACGAGGGTGTAAGCTTCATCGGAACCGGAAGTTTTGGTTTTCCATATTCATGTCTTTAGAATTTGAAGCAGAACCAGCAATACACAATAAATGGTCAATAATATTAAGTTGAATCAAACTATTCTTCATGCTAATTAAAGTTGTTCCTTTTCTATTATTGTTTTGCTGCAACTGGGAACACTTTAGATAAATGCTAACGTAAATGAATTTCACTAAAATTTAGTGAAGAGTATATAACATGCTCCAGATGGAAAGTATATTATAAATTATGCAACAGCTCTTTGAGCTCTTTGCAATTAATGTTCCCCAATATAAGAAGCACATATCATACAACTAAAAAAAAAATAAAATACCGGTTCATGATTAAAAATTAAAATATCAGTCCATTTGTGTCAGGAAAGGAAGAAACATCCAAATGGGAAATATGTCTCCCTTTTTAGAATTTGAAGCGTTTTACTAAAAAAAAAAAGAATTCACTACACTTCTCTGTGAATAGCATAATTTTATATTTCATAACCAAGACACTGCTAAAATTTAAAACAGATTCAGTTTCAGGGTCCTAGGGGATTGCACAGTAATGGAACTCCTCTTAAGTCTCAAGCTTTTAAAAAATATTGCCTAATTTCATATTTTTGAAATCTTTCTTTCTGTTAAATATTAGATAAGATTTTGCTGAAGGAGAAAGTGAGTTTCAGAAATAAAGAAAAGATTCCCAAAGTCTCACAACTAATACTAGACATGTAAAACTAGAACTGCATGCATTGAAATTCATCAAAAATTGAATTTTTCCAAAATTTTAACACTGTTGGTATATACACAAACGTGTACATATTTTGTGCAGTTCAGATTTGGAAAAATAGAGCTCAAAAGATATGAAAATGCTTATTGTGGTTGTCAATGTACAAAGTAAATTTTTAATTGTTTATTGAAAAAAACTAGCACACTGTTGTTTCACAGATAACTAACATTACTGCTGCTCTAATTATTTTAAAATGTATATAATTATTTAAAGAAAATAATAGAGAATGATACTTGCTTATAAACTGCATTAACAAATGCTGCAGTCACTTGTTAAAATAACATCAAAGGATGGCCAGAGGAATATAATGACAAAAAAAGTGATAGTTATTGTTAATAATGACTGAAAGGCAAATTTTAAGTCTTTAAGAAATATGTTACTTCCATGAAGATTGAAATATCAAAAATAGAAGGTCTTCTTAACTGAGACCATAAGTACACAGGAAGCAAAAGAAGAAAATGATTCCACATCAAGAAACCTTTCCTCGATCAAAACATTTTTTAGCAATGAAGAATATACTATGAACTGAAAAACAAAACACTATATAGATCCAAATAATAAATGGCATTACTTGTGTCTAATGGTAACTTACCATTGTAGAGACAGCAGTACTGAGTTTTAGCTAACATTCATCTTAACTTTGTACTCAGAAAGCATAGCACAAAATGAAATCAGAATGTTCTCCGGGTTGTAATTTTGTATGCTGAGGTTGGAAGATCCCGCCAGCTTAGGTCTTTAAACAGATGATGTTTGAGTTTTGCACTGTTAGTGTCTCAAAGTCCTTGCAGATGCCTGGCAACATCAGCCCCAGAAACCAGCCAAGTGGCCCCAGTGCCTGTCAGTACCAACACCCAAGGTTCCAGGACCACAGCCACTGGGAGATAGGTATAACCAGGACTAGGATAGTTGTCACCACCTCTTCAGCAAGTTAGTATCAAATTCCAAAATTTTCTACAGAACTGACTCCCACATATCAGGTTCTGAGACAGCTCTCTTTGAGCCCCATGTGAAGGGTACATTTTGACCTCTGCATCTGCAAATTCAGCACCCATGCCTACTCCTTTGGAGGAAGGGGACATTGATTTTTTTGGATACTTACAAGCCTGCCACTGGGTGCATTCTAGATGGAACAGATCCAATAATGGCAGTGATGATAACCATTGCACTACCTCTGGGAATGTCAGCCACAACGTCCACAGCTACAACAGTCTCCACTTTAGGACTCAGTGGGCTGGCACCAAATGCTGCACAAGTACTCTCTCATCACTTTTCAATCTCACTGTTCTGACTACTCTGTCACAAACTGGAGCAGCTTCCATGGATTTATTATAAATAATTTTGTTAGAATAATAACAGCAACTACAATCTCATCACCATCCCTTTCTGTAAGAGGAGATTTAGCTGTGTTGGGCAATCGGCTTTTGCAAAAAAGTCTTGGACAGAACTTACAAAATCTATGACTTTTGAAAATGCTGTAGCTACTTCTAGTGTGTCTAATTTAGACTTCTGTACCATAAATAACAGTAGTTCAAAATATAAGAAAAACTGATAAAATAGAAACACAATCAAAGAATAATAAAGCACTAAATGACAAAAATGTTTTTTGTCACCATGTGGAAAATTTAAGCAATTTATAAAGAAAAAAAGAAGATCAGTTCAAGTAACATCTAAAGCATAAGAAGATAATAAGATTTAAAAATATTTTCAGCTACTTGCTGCCAGTGGATTTTTAAAAAAATACTCAAAATCAACTGTTTGAAATAAGAATTTCTCAGAAATTAAGTAAAGTAGATCTAATATCAAGAATCCATATCTTAAAAAATATAAAAAAGATAACTTCTAAAACTTACTTCACAATCATAAATGAATAGTTTTAGTATGGCTTCAACAGTAGAGGAGCAGACTGGAAATCTGGAAAGAATTTTGCTACCTTAGTTAATAGTTCACATATAATCCATCAAGATTCAAGGGCTAGAATAAACCTATGGGTAGCTATAGCTTTGGCTACAAATCTCGGTCTATTAGTAAAATGTAACACTGCTCAAGGAATGATAAATACCTTCACTCTGAAAATGTTGGAAGGATGTTCCAGATGATTTTGATCCAGGTCAGAAGCCAAAATTGGGCAGAGTAGGCAGAGTTCCTGCAAGATCTGCCCTTTCCAATAGCGTGCAGATGAAACAGCCATCTCGGCAACTCTTAGAATCTAGGTCTGCGAAAAGATCCTTGGCTGTTTCTGGGGCTTAGTTTAGTACAGTTCCACTCATAGACTGGCACTGACTTATAATCAAATGGATTAGGATTTTCAAACAGCAAGTTCTGGAACCAGCTCTCCTTTTAAAAACAGCACCACCAAAGCCAAATTTAGATAAATAAGTAAGTCTTTAGGAATCTTATGCAAGCTTTGGCAACTCAAATCCGTCTGCACTTCACTTGAGCACTTCTGGTCCCTGGTTCACATTGCTTGGATATACAATGTGTCTAATTCTATCTCTACAGGCTTGGGAATAGGAAGGCAACTCCTGCAGTTGAAGAAATATCCAACTGGGAAAAAACATGAAAAATGATAAATATATGAGTAGATTTATTATGAGAACTCACTACAGTGTTCTTCATTCTGTGACCCTATTTTTCTAAAATTGATGCCATAATTATAATGAGATGTATAAAGTTTTGATATTTTTTTCACTTCTGGAGTTGGAACTCTAGTCTCAGCTGCCATATTGAATAGCTTTTTTCTTACATAAAGCCCATTTCAGTGTTTTTTCTTTACTTTGTAAACTATTATTATATACCTGATGAGAAAAACTTACCCTTTAAATTAGTATTAATCAGTGTGCTTTGTTAAGTTTTATAATACAAAGATAAATGTGCTTTTGTTTCTTATTCAGACAAGATGACCTCCGATATTTCTAGAATCATTTTGTTCTTTGATAAATGACTTGAACTACCCTGAAGGGTGTCTTTTCTAGAGAGTAATATGCATATTTTCACACATGTATAAAATATGTGTTTATATAAGAATCTCTTTCCTCAAATCATTTAGGTGTTTTTAAGTTTATTCCATTTTTCACATTTTAAACTTCAGATCTTCCATGAATATAGAATGATGAGCTAGAAGAACCAGGTCTTTGAAGCTGTTTGCTTAAAAACTTGTGGATGTAGTTACTTGCCTGAATATTTGGCTATTTAAATTTCATTGCCAGAATCCTTTTCCATTCGTGTTTGTACTTTGACACTTGGCTGCAACTCCAAAAAAGAAGTGTTGTGAATCTTGTCAAACAAACTTTTATTATTACATATTGATCATCTTCAGGATATATAAGAAGTTTTAAAAAAATTTAAATGAAATTCAGGAATGTCTTTGAACTCTAAAATGGTTCTATGGAGATGAAGAATGCACAATTACTTTAGTGGAGACTTCATAAGTTCTCTTAATGTTTTTATTTCTTAAATGATTATTGAAATTAACACAAAATAAAGTGGCTTATTTGGCTCTGTGTATCTTAACTGTTTAATAAGGAACAGAGAAATAGTACGTTTAAAACTATATTGTGGATATATCACCCATAAATTCTTCACAGTGAATGAACTACCAAATAATAATGTGCTGACATGTAAGGCTGTGTCTGTGAACAGTGTCTACAAAAGTACTAATAAAATATGATACAGAGGGGTGGAGGGGTTGAAAGAAGAGCAGGGGAATGGGGAAAAATAAGAACCAAGATGAATTATGTAAAGGTGCAAATTTCCAATGATGAATGTCATTATACTATATACCTTAAATATACCAATAAAATTAATTTAAAAAAAAAACAATGAGTATAAAGGAAAGATGCTTGAAAAAAGGAGTTCCCTTAACCTTGAGTTAAAGGAAAAGGAATCAGATCAAATTCTTCATGTTTCAAGTTAGTTTTCTAGGTGTAATTTGAATGTGGAACATCATTGAAAATAGTTTAATATTTGCACAAGTTTAATATATAATATGCATTAAGTGAATAGTATTAGAACTTTCTCTATGGAAATCAATATGGAGATACCTCAAAGAGCTGGGACTAGAGGTTCCATTTGGCCCAGCCATCCCTCTGTTGGATATATTTCCAAAAGAATTAAAAGAATCATATCACAGAGTTATATGCACACCTATGTTTATAACGGCACAGTTTGTAATAGCTAAAACTTGTAAACAGCCCATTTTCCCATCAGATGGAAACTGGATAAAGAAGATGTGGTTTTTCTATGAAATGGAATATTACTCAGCCATAAAGAATGAGAAATTAGATTTATTCATAGAAAAATGGATACATATTGAGAATATACTCCTAAGTGAAATAAATAAGTCATACATGTGTAAATACCTAATAGTTTCTCTGGTGTGAAAAACTAAAATAGTACTCAAGACCCTAATGGAATAATTAGCACTGTGAAATAGGGAGAAAAGGGCTAAAGGCGTAGGGACAGTGGGAAGGGTAGGGGAAGGGGAATAAGGGAAAGGGAAAAAAATGTGAGAAAATGTAAAAATGGAATTATTGTGTTGGTAGGCAGGGAGGGGAGGAGGGGGTGAAGGGAGGGTGGGAACAGGGGGAAAAAATGAGAACCAAGACCTGTCCTGTAAAGGTACAAGATCCCAGTAATGAATGGAACTATACTGTATACCGAGAATGTACCAATAAATTCAATAAAAAATAAAATTCCATTAAAAAAAGAACTTTCTGACAAAATACATTTTTCTGAAATAATATGGTATTATTTACACATTTTAGTAAATATTAGATGGTTTTGTTTATGAGTGCTGTAAAAAGTGTTTTATTTATGTGCTAATAGTAATGATTGGCTTTTCTGATTGAATTTTTGCATATTGATGTTTCAATTTCAAAAGATATTTAGCTAAGGATTTAGCTCAGTGATTCTGCTGCCTGCCTCACAAGCACAAGAACTTGAGTTCAATCCCTGGTACCAAATAAATAAATAAATAAAATAAATAAATAAATAAATAAAAAGATTTTTATTCCTGAACTTTAAGTTTGTCTTATCGTACCTTTTTATAGCATTAATCCTCAAACCCAGAATGTAGAAAAGGATCCAGAAAGTGATTTTGATTTTGTATTTTAAAAATTATTGTCAGAACCAAGTACGTTATTGTCAACATTTTAAAAAAAACATTGCATTTGGGTGCAAAACTACGAATCCATTTCTTGGTTTTCAGTGTTTGCATTTAATATGTCAAACTCTTGGAGATATTGTAATAGAACACTTTGTGAAAGTACTTAACTGGTGTCATTGTTGCCCCTGTTTTCATTTTTGTCCAGAGTTTACCACTGTCTAAATAACAAAATTTAGCATTTTAACTGTTTTTAGATTCAAAGCAGACCTATTTGGGATTTGAAAGTTATTGGGATGACTTTGTGTTGCTTCAATCTGGCTTTGCAGTCTACTTTCTGGTTCTGAAGTGATACTCATGATGGTGATCTTTGCCTCTGGCCAAAGGGCCTTGTAGGGCCAACATATTTGGTCACTTCCACTGAACACATTGTTTAACTACCAGTACCATAGATCCCTTTTCCATTACTATACTCATTGGAGTAAAAATTTACCGTTCAGAAAACATCACTTATCCCAAAGTGGTACATATTTTAACACAGAAGCACCTCTTTCTGTTACAAATTCCACAGCCTTCAAGGATTGTTGGCATTTTCTGACATTCACTATGACATCTGCTCCAAACAGTATTGCTCCATTTTTCCCTTGGGTCAAAAGTTATGCAACTTCTATGTGTAAGCTGAACAGTTGTAAATAATCTGTGACAAAATGAGTACAGTTTATCAAGGGATGTCTGCCCCCTCTTTCCCTTCTAACAGGTGACACCAGCAAGGTGACTGAAAACTGTAACATGGCTGGTTCTGCACAATCACTGTGAAGAAATTACCTGGAGCAGCATGGCCTCCAGATCCCTGCTGTCTCGAAGAGTTCTCCCATTTCCACTGAAGTCACTCTCAATATATACAAAGTTTCACTTTCAATTACGAATGATCAAGGGAACAACAAAAACCAGTGCTTAGTATGCCCCTCTCTGCTAAGCCCTAATAAGGAAGGCCAAATTGGGGTTTTCTCCTGCCAAACCATCAGGACTCAGATGCACAGATACATCTTGATTAGAGGAGATGGGGACTTTGCAATTCGTATTACAAGAGAAATGGAGCAGAAGTGTCCAGAGAATGACTACAGAGGTCTGGGTCAGATGCAGATAAATGAGCTGGGCAAAAAGAAAGCCAGTTCTTCCTTATTTTATCCTATTTTTTCTTATAACCAGAATTTTTATTTGTTTTTTCATCTGTTCCACAAATGTTTACTTCTAATTTTTTAAAATTATGTTAATCCATGGCCATCAGAACTGTTGAATATGTCACTAATTTAAATTGTTTATCATTGCCAAATAACTTTTTTTATTTTTTTAATACGATAACTTCTACATTATCTTTTCTCACCTAATCATTTATTGGTTGTATTGTTCACCTTTCTTTTCACTCAGACACAGCTCCCAAAACTTGTAGCTTAAAGGAGTAAAGGTTTAATTTAGCTCATGGTTTCAGTAGGTTTAGCATATGATCAGCAGGTTCCCAAGGAGACACTTCGGAGTGGAACGAAGCTGCTTAGTTCCTGGTGTCCAAAAAGCAGAGAGGCAGAACAGTGCCAGAGAGGAAGGAGTGAGGGTTCCTATGTGGTACCCAAGGTTATGTATCCGCAACCCACCCAGACATACCCAGGAGCAAGCTTTCATTTCTTAATCAAATGAAGTTGACCTATCAGGATTAACAGTCACACCAATATTTTTCAACCTTAAATGTGTGTGTGAATCACATGAATATCCTATTAGACTCAGATCTTCATTCAGTAAGTAGGATCATCGGGGAGAACAAAATTTTAACATTTTTAATGAGTTCACATGTCTGTTGCTCCCAATTTCCTGTAATTTAACTCTGAGCAACAAAGATGAAAAAAATGTCTTTCCCTCCTCTTACAATTCTGGAGTGAACATTCACTATAATCCCGGGACTCAGTGCCTGACTATGATCTTTAAAAAGCTTTTTACTTCCTATATCCTATCAGTCCCCAGACTGGCTATGTTTTTATTTTGTAAAGTCTCATATTCCTGCCCTTTCCTTAACACCGTGTTTTTTTAATATGCATCAATTTAAATAAATAAATATTAAATATTTATTGATTATTGGCTAAGCTTTACTCCCTGGAACCACAAGAGAGAATGGTTGCATTGTCTCAGGTTTGAGGGTCGATTCTCTATTTTGTCTTCTAATGTATTTCCCCTATTTTGCTCTAACTTTGTTTTTTCTTAGCTCTTCACAAATAGCTTGATAACCCTTTCTTCATTCATTTACCACCTTCCACTCCGTTACAAAATTAGAATTAATTGTGTAATAAACAGAGATGAGGACACCTGTTATAGCTTGAAACTTAAGTGTCCCTCGAAGGCCCATGTTGTTAAATTTTGGTCCCCAGCGCATAACGTATTTGGAGGGGTAAAATTTTAAAAAATTGAGCTTAATGGGAGGTCTTCTAGTCTTTAAGTGCCATGGCTTTAAAGGGGACAACGAGACCGCAGTCCCTTCTTTATTTTTCCTTTATATCTTAGCCATAATTTGAGTACCTTTTTATTCCAAAGTGCACTTTTTGCAATAAGGTGTTATCTTCAAACAGTTACAAAAGCAATGAACCAGTCACCCATGGGCTGGGTCCTCCAAAACTGTGAGCTAAGATAATTCTTTTTGCTTTATAACTGTGTAGTTTATGAATTTGTTACATTAAAAGAAAAGTGACTACTTCTCATAATCAAGCATACAATATGGTTGATGTCAGTATTGCTGAGTCAGCTTATTTTGTTTTATCTCCTCTACTTTAACAAATCTGAATAACTTTAAAGGTAGTTCTTAAGATATAACTAAAAAGGCATTTGGGTATAGTAGACTCTGAGATCCTTGACGTTAAAAGTAAAACTAGGACCAATGTGAAGAAAGAGATTGTACTGTAAAAATTAATGGGAATATTTAAGAAGTAGCAAAAAGAAAAAGAAAGGTTTTGCTTTGGCTAGTTTTGGTTTTAAAAGAAGGAATTACTGAATTTCCACTAAAAGCAGAGTATACCATAGTTATTAGAGTTAATTCAATGAAATGAATCAATGGATATTATGCATAACCTCCTAGATTACATGTGTGTTTGTGATAAGCAACTTTGAGGTGTCTATTACCAGAAAATAATGAAGATTTTAATTTATACCAAAGATTTAAAATGAAGAAAATGAAGATGTGTGAATAATAGCCCTAGATTTGAGAAAATGATTGGTTTTCTGGTAGAGTTACAAGGAAAAAGTGGCCAAAACTCCATTCTATTTGAGGTTATTGTCACCAGTATACACTGTTAAATAAAAATGATTTTGAGCACCAATTTATCCAAGCTATTCTCAAAAGTAGAGAGGAATACTTCATAACTAATTTCATGTGGACAACAGTATCATGAAGAAGAAAAGGCTGCACCAAAAAGGAAAAGAGACCTGTATAAAGTGTGAACAAAAGGTACACTGCCATCCAACAGAAAAGCAGGGATCTTTAGACCATAAAATTTGCTTTAAAGCTTGGCAGCAGCTTGACAGATCTTAACTCTTCCTTGCAGTCATTTGAGAGTTAGGGGTAAGATGTGTGTGTGTTTAAACTGTGTCGTAAACCATGGATCACAAAGAATGCATTAATATGACATTTGTAAGTTTCTTTTGAGTGTAATTGTGCTGCACCAGCTTCCATGCTTTTAAGAAATGTTATCTGGGGAGATGAAAATCGTCTCTGTGGTTATGATTCTGAGACAAAGGTTCAGAGTTCTCATTGCATATCACCCAGTTTTTGTGGGAAACAAAGGGAACCAGTCAAAATCCAACATCATGGTGATGCTCATTGTGTTTTCTGATCTCAATAGAATTGTGCAAGCTATTTGTACCCAGGAACACTGCAGTGAAATCTGAATATTATAAGAGATCACTAGGTGTCTAAAACAATAT
>NW_022900950.1:456519-537581 GCF_012274545.1 Fukomys damarensis | reverse complement strand
ATATATATGTATTTATATAAAAGTGCCTGAGAAATGGGCCAACGGTTTCATCCTTCATCATGAAAACACTGCATGTCACACACAGCACACAGCTTCTGGTACAGAAATTTCCATCGAATAAAAACATTACAGTGTATGTGATTCCAACTTATTCACCAAATCAGACACTATATGATTTCTGTCTTTTCCCAAAAGTCAAACCAAGCATGAGAGGTAATCATTTTTGCATGGATTCAGGACATTATGGCAATATTCAGGACTAACTGGGAACTAAAAACACTCACAAAAGACTTTAAGAACTGCTTTAGCAAGTGGTAAGAATAATGGGATAGGTATATTCCAAGAGAGTGGACATGTCTGGAGGACTAGTAGGGGCATTGTTGTGTCTTTTATTGTAAAACTTTCTAAAAAAAAATTAAACATTACTGTAATCACAACTCTTGTAACCTTTACATTTAGACTCCAAAAAATGTTCAATAGAATAATAATAAATTAAATTTAAAAATACTTAAAATTATATACCATGTCCAAGTAGAATTTATTTCAGGTAGGAAAGGCTGGTTCAACATTTGCAAATCATCAATATGATCTCTCAAATGAATACCTGGAAAAATCATAATCATTTTAATTGATACAGAATAAACATTTGGCAAAGTTTAACATTTATTCCTAATAGGATAAAAATTTTCAGTAACTTAGTAATAGAAAATACTACCTTATCTTAGTAAATAAAACCTTCAAGATATTAATGACAAAAGACTCTGATCATGATGATGGATTATTCGCATTCATCACTCACATTCAATACAAGCCAAGAGTTCCAGTCACTGCAATACAGTGAACCAAATGATAAAAGACACAAATTAGAAGGAAAAAAATATGACTGGCCATATCTGAAAATTATTTAGTTGGCTATGTAGAAAATCAAGTGACTTTTACAAAAAAAACAAACATCTAAAACAAAATTTCCCACAATTAAGAAGTAAATTTAAAAAAAAAAACTTTTGCTGGATGCAAGACCAATTATACTTTTCTAAAATCAACACACAAAACCGTACACCCTTCCTTTGTAAATAGGGAAAGGTGAAGAGAGGCAGCAGTATGGGGAAAAATACAAAGACCAAGATATATCATGTAAAGGTACAAGATCCCAATTAAAAATGTAATTGTTCTGTTTGATTTAAATGTACCAAGAAACTTAACAGGAAAAAAAATCATATACCTTTCAATACTCAAATTTAACAGACACTAAAAGTTAAGCAAAAATAAAATTATGCACCAGAATTTAAAAAATCGATCTCTTAACATCAGTCACTCCAATGTATATGGAATGCTTAAGTATAAAGTTAACAAAATATATAATATATATGCTGAAAACATGTTTTTACTGGACTCAATCCAGGAAAAATATCAATTCTCCTTAAATTATTATAAAGGTTACATGAAATTCCTACCAATATCCAAGTACAGGTCTTCTCAAGCCAGAATAATTATGATTCAAAAATGCACCCTACTGAAACAAGGAACTATAACAAATACCACAATCTCTCCTCTCCTCTTTATAACTCCATATATAGAGAACAGTGAAGGAGCTGTTTGTTTTCTGTTTCACAGATAGAACCTATTTTTTTCCTCTGAAATATATATTTTCTTTAAGTTGCAGATTTTCTCCTATATTTAAATAAATTGCCCCCTACATGCTTTATTCCATACTGTTCTCTAAGTATCTGTATGAATTTTATTTTCCCGTCTCATCCTTGCCAAAAACCCAAATGTGGGGAGTCTCCTGGGTATATATAATATTAGAGTTGACAAATGATTTTGAGCTATTTCTGCCCCATTCAGTTTTGCTAGACTTAATACGTAAAAGGCAATGTTCAGATGAAATTACTATTTTCCCACCTTACATTGTTGGAATGTCACTCAAACAACACAAAAATTACCAGGATTTTTTCCTTTTGATCATGTATTTGTAAAATTACTCCAATAGCATCTGAAGAGATCTTGCCATACAGAAATATATCACAAAATTTTTAAAAGGTGGAAAATATTCCATGTTCACTATTTTTTGCTTTTCCTGGTGAATCTAAAATTTAATGATGTTTATTTTAGTAGATATCATCCAGGCAAATAATTCTTGAAAATCAGTTGCATCAAATAGCTCTTTATATTGTCTATGATACTAGTATACAAAGACCAAACAAACATACTTATAATGATTTAGTATCTCTCTCAAAAACAAAATAAATATTAACGTATTCACCTGTATAATTGAATAAATCTTCATGCTTTCCAGAATGGTATGTACACATTATTACTATATTTATCTTTCCTTGTCACAAATATAATAAAATCTCAGTGCATATGTACAGTATATATTCATTTCATAGTTATCCTAGGAAATCTACAAAATACTTAAGGGTATACTTTAGTTTGTATAGATGTGAAACATTACCTTCTGACATTATAATTTTTTGCAGCTTTTCCCCAAGAGGGGTTTCTTAAAAGGCACTATATATTTAAAAATTTCAGCAATTAATTATGTGTACTTAATAGTGTTCATAACATTCAGCTTCTAAAAGTCACATTTCAAATAAGCTTATTAAATGCCATTAGCATGTTGCAAGAAAAGTGAACAATCTTAAACATATGTTTTCTAAGACTATTTTGATTATGAATTTTTATTAGTAATATTTTGTTTCAATTCTCAGGGGATTCTTTTTGAAGGTCCTCCTCCTCTTCCTCCTCCTCCTTCTCCTCTGCATCACCCTTTGGAAACAGAGTCATAGAGTAATCAGATTTTAATTTTTACTGTAAGGGCTTTGAAAAGCAAGTAGCCAGAAGTTCTGCATGTATGTGTGAGGGAGTGGTACTTGTGCATGTATGTGTGTGTTCCCTCTTTATCAGAAACAGTCATTTATATGGTATCTTTCCTCAACACCCACATCTCTTTAGCAAATCCTAACAACCCTGCCTTCCAAGTAGATCAGAAACTGAGTCACCCAATGCCACACTTCTCCAAGCCATGACTATTTCCTAGGGTTTGCAAAATCCAATTTAACCCATTTTGTTTCTTTTCTACTTTCCATGTTCCTACAAAGTTGTCAGGTCAGAAAACAAGAATCGTGTGACGATTCTGTTTAAAATTTTATTTAAAAAATATTTTGGGGAATACTAGAGCTTGAATCCAGGGACTTAACCTTGAGCTAGATCTCTAGCCCTTATTGATTGATTGATTGATCAACTGATTGATTGATTTTGAGGCATGGTTGAGCTTTCTACATTTCTCAGGTGGGGCTTGAAATTTGAGTTCTCCTGCCTGAGGCTCCCAGAGGCAGGATTATAGGAAACGGCCCCCACACCTGGCTTGTTTGAAAAGTTCTAGAGATTTCCAGTTATGTTTGGAACTGCTCTGTGCTTTCATTATGGTCAACACCCCATTGGAACTATACCTACTATCACTCAGGCTTCTGATACTATTTTTCTCCCTCTCATTTATTCTACAAACTGATCTTTGTGGCATTGCTTGAGCATTCATTACAGGTTTCTTTCATCTGAAATTATTACTTGCTAGTCTCATCTGCCTAGAACATTCTTACTTCAGTGTTCATGTGAATCCTTGCTTTCTTCTTAATATTTAATTTCCTGGTCAAAATATATTCTCCTCAGAAAGCCATTAAATTATACATTATATATTAATATACTATTTAAAAATTACAGCTCTGTGGTCACTTTCCTTCCTGTTAGCTTTATTTTCCTCTGAAAGAACACTAGTAGCTATCCGACATCATACTATTAACTTTTTAATCTGCTGTCTTATTCTTTGTCTTCATGAAAGAGTCTAAAGGAGCAGGAGATATTAATCTGTATTTTATGTTGTTAGCACTATAAATGAGAAACTAGTATAGGGCCTAATACATACGGAGTATTCAACAAATGTGACTAAGTGAGTGAGTTAATCATAGTACAAATGATGGAAAAGGGGTCAACAAGCCTTTTGGTTGGAAGTGATCTTCAGCTAATCCAAATGAGAAAACTGACTGAATTTAAAGCAGCTTTGGCACTGAGTAGCCTAAGGGCCTCAGGTAATAGTTTAACTTACTCAAATCTCAGTAACCTCAACAATAGAAAAGAAATATTATGCCCATTTGCATGTATACAGTATTATAAAATTAGAGGATTCTAAAATTGTTTGATGTCACTCAATAGAATACTGTAAAGATTAATGGCATTTTAGCCTTCAAATGGAGAAGTGATGGATTCAAGGATTCTAATCTAATGATGACAGAATGAGACATTTCAGACTAAGAATGATAATAGAAGCAACCTGGACAGAGTCAGAACTGTGCCACTTATTTAATAGATCTTAGACAAAAAAAAAAAATCAGCTACTCCTTAGTGACAAAGAGTAATAGCAAAACTATACATTGTTGTCGGAGGTGGATGTATGTACACAAAATTACCTTGTGGTATCATTTAGTAAATTGCTTTATTAGTTCAGGAATAATCGAATAATAGTTTTCATATGTTTTTGCTGTAGTTATTTTCCAGCAAAGGACAAGGATCTTTATTAAAGAAAATTTCCCCAACTAATATTATTTTCCAGCAAAGGACAAGGATCTTTATTAACGAAAATTTCCCCAACTAATTATCCTCAAAGGACAATGTTAACAAATAAACAACACATTTTTCACAGAATCATCCCGGAAACAATCTATGTCTGGTTAGTTGTATCTTGTATCCCATATTCTTTAAGTCAATCTGGGATATATCCTTTCTGTACTTTCTCTTTCTTTCTTTCTTTGAGAAGCTTGAAGAAAAGTAGGAAATGGAAAGTTAGAAATTCCAGTCAATGTTTTTCTTCAAGTGGTGCTAAAACAATACCCTATGAAAAGAAATTATTTTAATTACCTAAATTACAGGAGTGAAATACCTTACCTCAAACTAATAATATGGAAAATTTATTGTTTCCACACATAGTAGCCATTGTGTTTACATATGAATTATCTTATTGAATCCACACCAAAAATCCTGTGAGTATTGTTATTATACTTACTTTTACTGATCCGAAACTGGCTCATAAACACCATGTAACTTATCCAACACTGTTGAGAGCCAGGACTTGAACTGAGAGCTCAACAACTTTCCAGTTTGATCTTATTTAATTATAGGATAAATTTTGCTATTGCAAAATTAAATATTGGATTGCCTGATTTTCTGATGTAGAATCTCTGGTACTAAGCCTGCTCTGCTTACCCATGTGATTAAAATACAATCATTTAGAATCCACAGAAAGTGAATACTATCGATGTTCTTACCTTATTCAATCATAACATAGCAATAAATCAATTAATATATTTTTAATGTTATAATATGCTTTAATATCATATAAAGATCTTTTCATGTTTGACTTTCACAACATTTCACCTTAATTCTTTTAAAAAGAAAGTGTTTGAAGTACTGTGAGACATCTCTTGCAAAGGGTTAAAAGTCAAGAGAAAGAAACACAGAATTCATGGGTAGTAGTCCGGGAAAAGATGACAGAAAAAGCGTGTTTTGTGCTGTGATAAGCAGTAACACAAGAAGATTTTGCTTGATGAAATATATATATGAATGTTGACTTAGAATTCTCTGTAAAATTTGAGATTGTATTTAGCTTCTGCATGACTATCTCTAGAAATTGAAAGCTCCACAATGGTAAAATTATTTCTAAAAATGTCTAATTATGTACATGTGGTGGCACATGTCTGTAATCTCAGCACTAAAGAGTCTGAGGCAGGAGGATTACCACAAGTTCAAGGCCAACCTAGACTACATAATGAGTTCAAGGCCAGCCTGAACTATGTAGTGAGACTCTGCCTCAAAAAAGGAGGAGGGATATTTATGAGTTTAGTTTCCTAGTCTAAAAGTATTACTTACAAATTCTAAATACATATTTTGGAAATTCAGCATGGGAGTTCATTGCTTCTTTTACATGACATTACAAATCACTGAAAATTGCTTTCTCCTCTTTTCCTAGTCTTTTGCAATAACCCATGCTTTAGTAATTATTTCAAATCTAAGGAAAATAAAGTCAAAGATTTACTTCAAAACTTGCTAATAGGGCCAAATATACTGAACGGTAAAAGTCAACTCAATGTGCAAATAAGTCAGAGAGCATTAAGAACTTGGTAAGAAAGGATTGCAACTTCCTTTTCATAGTGATGCTCATTACTCTATATTGAAATTTTTAATTTTCAGAGTTGATTAAGTTCAAGTTCTGTTACTATGAATAAATTTTCTGTAAGTAGGTACTGGTGTGACATTTTAGTTTTACTTTTGTATGTTGAGGTGATTTCATTTTCTTTTCTTCTTCCTTACCTGCTTTCCATTGCTCTGTCCTTCCATCTTTCCTTCACTTTCCTCTCTGTCTTACTTACTTTTATTTTTTCATTTACATTTTTTTGTGTTTTATCTCCACATTGATCTTCAGTTCTTTAAACCCTTAACCTGAAGCATAAACACAAGGACAACTATATATAGAGAAAGCATCAATAAGGTGACTACTAATGTAAAAAAGGGAGGGGACAAAGAACTATCCTTTAATATGTTTGTTAAATAATCCCTAAATCTTTGAGGTTATTATAAAGCTGAATATCCTGTGAATTCTTTTTGTCCCATCCTCTTTTCCCAACTATGCTTAAAATTCTCTAGTGACTTTTATAATAAGGACACTAACCTTAATTTAAATCCCAAGAATCTAGGTGGACTTCATCTCTGCAATTTGCATAGCTTGGTTTCATTCACCTTTCTCCCCCGCTGACCTTTTCTTGGACCTTTTCTGTGGGTGCCATAGCAGACTCTACACTTGGCAATTCGTCCTTGGACCCTTAACCTTTTCAACTCAGTACACACCTCCTGCTCTTTAGATTTTCTCCAGAAACTCCTGCTCCTCTTCCATCCCTTCACAGCACAAAGTTATTTATTTGTTTCAGAATTTGACTTATATTTTCCTCTCACAAGAGACCTAACCTTTATCAAGACAGACAATTTGTCTGGTTTCACTTATCTTTTTATCTCAGAATAAAAACAGCATGACTCATAGCATTTACTCTTAATATTTGTTGGATATATAAAAGAATAAACAACCAAGATACGAGCTTTATTTTCTGGCTATCCTATAACTTGATCCTTTGTTATTCTCCTAATGACACTGATATTTTATTGTTTTATTTTTTCCTACAAAAATTGAAAGAAAACCAACAATTATGAGTTAGTATTCAATGAAAATATCATGAGATTGGGATAATATTTGACACTGCTTGAAGCAGAAACTTAGGTACTTTCCAACATTTTCTCCTTTTGGGCAGCCTGTGACCATCTTCCATACTTTTAACTAGTTACCTGGGTGATGAAAAATAACTTTCTTGAAATACACATATAAGTAACATAATTAGTGAACTTCATGAAGTCTTCAGTATAATAAACCTCCAAATAAAATTCATATTTTATTCTTCCTTT
Organism: Fukomys damarensis; assembly: GCF_012274545.1. Classification (NCBI taxonomy): domain Eukaryota; kingdom Metazoa; phylum Chordata; class Mammalia; order Rodentia; family Bathyergidae; genus Fukomys; species Fukomys damarensis. The sequence goes on along the minus strand of NW_022900950.1, from coordinate 530,081 downwards.
CATAGCCAGTTCTTGAGTTTCTAAGATCCCAGGATTGATATTCTAACACCAGCTGGTACTTCATTCACAAGGATACAGAAACCATCTACCCTGAAAAACATTTTTCTGTTTATATTAACACATCTTCTCTCTCAGCCCAGGAGAATACTGTCCAAGGAATTGGATCATACATTTTTAAAAATCTCTAGAATCCTACCAGGTCTTCAGTAGACACCGTTCATTGAAAGTCTGTATCTTAGAATGATCTGAACCTGAACTCTTTGCTTCAAAATCCTCACTTTGCTGTTTTCACCGATTCTTTGACGAACGTACCTTAATATTCAGTCATCCCTGCTCAAGTGTCTGCCATGAACAACCCACCTTAAACTAAACCTTAAATTCGTTTAAAATGTATATATTTTATTTTTCTTTCCCAAGACAATGCCAAAGCTCTGTTGAGGTCAGGCTTCCGTGACCATAAAAGCAATAATCTCGGGTTTCTTCTATCCATAGTTGTATTGATGGCATCTGTGAAGGCAATAATTAATAGGTACTGTTAAGGGCGAAAAGACACATGCTTCAGTGGTAATTGAATGCCACCTGCATGTACTCCGATGAAGCCCCAAAACTGAAAGCTTAACTTACAAGAGTGAATGTATTTTTTTCCACTGGAGAAAAGAATTTCCTCTAACAATTTTATTTAAACAGTTGGATTCGAAGTTTTATCTCTGACTAATAAATTTTAGTCTAATAATTTCCTGAAGTAAGAGCTATCATTAGGTGTGAACAGCTTACAAGCAAACATAGCCAATTTTATTTTCTACAGAAGCAGAACTTGTATGTAGCACAAATTATAAGGCTTGCTACACACTCAGAAAATAAGTGATTGGTTCTCTTCAAAGCTTATTCTGTGTTGTCCTGTTATTCTGGATTCAAAAATACATGTATGGTTTGTGGTTCATTCACTACTAGAGAATTAATTAATTATTCAGGGATATGTGATAGACTTTTTTTCCAAGCTTACATTCTCCTTTTTATAAATCTAACTTCAGGCTGCTGCTTTAATACAATAGTAATACAGTTATTATAAGTTTTCATATACTCTTGTTCTTAGACAAATCCATAATCACTGCTTCATTTTATATATTTTAACATTTTATTCAGCTTAGTAAATCAGTATTCTGAAAAGTAATCTTTACTTATATTGCTTTACTTACATAACACAAAATTGCTTTGCTTATAGTCAATTGCTCTTTTAAAGATCAGTTCTAGATGAATTTATGGATGAAGAGTGAAGTTGTGGAAATTCATACAAAATGAAACAATTTGCAAAATTCACACATGGAGATACAAGACTGTAATAGCACAGAGACAATGGGCCAGGGATTTAGCTCAGCGGTTTGGTGGCCTGCCTCACAATCTCAAGGGCCCGAGTTCGGTCCCCGTTACCACAAAAAAAAAAAAAAAAAAAAAAAAAAAAAAAAAAAAACAGAGACAAACTTCAGAGCTGTAAAATGTGATTTCTCTTGGAACATAGGTGCATGCAGTCTTGAACTTCTGTTAACTCCATATCCTCCATGGGAGATATGGTAGTGTGCTACCCAGTATTTCAGTGCTGGAAATGTTACCACACACTTGTCCTCAGTTATCACTGTCTTTGGGAATTATTGCAGCTAAAGAAAACTATCTTTTCGCGCTTCATTCCTCCTCACAGGAACAGATTGCAGGGAATGACCTAACAGCATGGGGAGGAACCAGCCCGGTGCTCTTCAGAGGCAACCCTGAAGGCCCATCTCAAATCTGCACTCCCCCACCCTCCCGGTGTGGCCCCCTGAGACTTCCTTAGGTACTACTGTGCAGTGGAACTTTACCCTCTGAACTTTTTATTTCTTTGTCCTCCCTTCCATGGGCTATTGTTCCCAAGCACACTTTTAAGTAGATGCTATACATACAGATCTCCATGTCAGTATCCTGAGAAACTTAAACTGAAATCCTTAATTTCCCTACCTGTGAAATTGGGCTAAAAACATTAGAACTTGTTTCATAGTGTTATATATTTCAAACAAAAGTTGATTATTTGTGAAGAAGAAAATGTCATTCAAAGTTAATCTTATAGTACTTTTATCAAATATATATATATATTTATATCTTTATAATTAGATTTATCCAGATGTTTTCTTTAAACCAGGAGATCTCATAAAGCCCTTAGTTAACTCAATACAAATCCAATAGTTATGTTAATGAAAAAATGTGTAGCTACCATCACTTATGGATAATATTTCACATCAATATTTATATGCTGATATGAACACTCCAGTAACCTTAGGGTGTGTATCATACAGTTTTTCCCTACTAATGAGTTTGTTCTCAAAACACAGTGAGTTTTTACTCTGCATTATTTTGCAGCACATAGTACATATTTTGCTACAGGCTATTTTGATATAGTTTCAGCACCACAGAGCTAAAATCACAGTTTGAAGGCACAGCTAGTGTATGATCTTTGAGGGACTGACATCCCCTTGATTTTTTTAATAAGCTGTCTGGAATATAGCCCAAAACTCCTGAGCTGGGCATAGCTGTCTACCCCTTAGGGCAATTCAGTCTTTTTAGCAACGTTACTGAAGTTCCTTTCCTGATCCTACTGGGCTCTCGAGAATACATCTCAATGAAAGAACATATTTTTTCTTCTGTATCCTCTTAGCTAAAATATTAAATTTAAAAAACATATTTTCCATCATCAAGTATTAATTTAGAATATTATCTTAATATCTTCTGTAAGCAATTGTGTTTAAGTTTATAAACTTGCTTACATTATTTTTATCATGTAATTTTTAAAGAAATCTTTGTTGCTATGATAATTAGAGAAATAATGGACATTTGCTTCTGATTCATACTGAGAAAATGGAAATGAAGAATTGAAACAGGGATTACCCATGGGTCTTCATAACACAAAACAAATCTTCCAAAGTTTAGGTTTATGGCACTGAATAAAAGCCTTGTATTTAAAAGTATTTTTAATTGCTTTGTATAGAAAATAGGCAAAAAAATTTGAAACAATATCCCTTCTAGTGAGCTGTCCTCAGGCTGAAATCAAACTTAGTGGGAAGGTGTAGCTCAGCAGTAGAGAGTGTGTTTCACACTGGCAAAGCACTAGATTGGGTCCCTAGTACTAATACGAATAAATAAAAATAATGACTGTACAAAGATAATTGTGCAAAATATTCAGCAAAAATAGCAAATTACTCTGAGATGATTCAGTTGGATTAGCACATTGGTCATATAAAATTTTCAGACAGCAGATGATGCTTCTGAACCTCTGTAGGAAACCTCTGCCACCAATCCCTAGGTCTCCCTCCTTCCTAACCTCTGAGCATCTCCATGATGAAAGAAATGGCACCTAACATGACCACATTAGGCTGATTAATTTGTATAGCAAAAACTGTATGATCAGTATGTTAAGCAAAGTTATACATTAGTGTGCTGTCTTTTTCTTTAATTGAGTTTATTGGTACATTTTAGGTATACAATACAGTTACATTCATTATTGGGATCCTGTACCTTTACATGACAGGTCTTGCTTCTCATTTTTTCCTCTTGCCCCTGCCTTCCCTTCACCCTCTCCTCCCCTCCCCATTTACAAACACTTTATTTCCATTTTTTCATTTTCTCATATTTTTTCTTTTCCCTTATTACCTTTCCCCTACCCTTCCCACTTTATCTTGAAAATATTATGAGATCAAAATAAAGCAATGCAGAATTGAGAGCAATATTAAGATAAAGCATTAGTTTAAAATTTTAAACAATTCAGAGTTGATAGCAAACCTGTTAATTGGAAAAATAGAATAATAACAATATAGTTACTTTAAAACAACTGCAAGCCAGGCGTGGTGGCACACGCTTGTAATCCCAGCACTCAGGAGGCTGAGACAGGTGGATCGCTGTGAGTTCGAGGCCAGCCTGGGCTACATAGTGAGTTCCAGGTCAGTCTCAACTACATAGTGAGACCCTGTGTCAGAAAACCCCAAAATCAATGAATCAATCAATAAAACTGCAGACACTGTAATACCATAGAATGATACTTTATTGTATATTAATATATATATATCATTATAATAGATTTATTATTTTGATATAAAACCTCAAAATTTAAAGGTAGCTTTGAAATATTTCATTACAGATTCAGTGTTCTTAGAACTGATTGAATAGGTGAATATATTCCATTAGAAGAATAATTAGATCAGCAGTATCTTTTATGTTTTATTAAATTTCTCAGTAATCCAGGAATACTAAAATGGACTAGATCAGATTTTCCTGAAAACAAGAGCTTTCAGACTACCTGACTCAGCATAATAACTAAGTATTCTCTGCTTTAACGCTTACCGAATTAAGTAACCAGCTGAGTGTTAACCAATCAGATCTTCTTTATTACTCTGCTCCCTGGTTCCTGCCTTCCAATACCCACTATTCTACATGGCCCGGTGGGAGCTCTCTTTCTACTTTGTAGAATTAGATTGGAGGCCGCTCTGATTCACTGGTCTTTCGAGATTCCTTTATAAAGAAAGTGTAAAATGTTATTCAGTAATTAACGTTCTTAATTAAATCAAAGGCTATAGCCTGTTCCTTGATAAGTCTCTCTAAATTTCATAAAGATGTTAACATTGGAAACAATGATCAATAAAATAAATGCAACTCAAATCAAAATCCCGAAAGATTTTTTTTATGGAACCCACTTGACATATTAACATAAAATATATTAGTAAAATAACCTCGAAATGTAATCAAAATATATGACCTTCTTCATAGTAAGACATGCAGAAATAATGGTAATCATAGACATATGACAGTAGACAAATAGCTCATTCTATTTCTACACAATTTAAGGTACAAGGAATTTATAAAGTAGAAGGAAAAAAAGAAGCAGACCATTTAAGAGATGGGCTAAAATTACATATGCAAAGGGGGAAACCTGAATACCTACCTCCCACTATACAAAAATTTTTAAGTGGAATATATTAAGTTTCAGTGCCAAATTTAAAGCTTTAAAACTTTTCACTGACCATATAGAAAATCAGCTTTAAGACCATTGGAATAGAAATGATTTCTTAAATAGAGTTGGTAGCATAAATCATTAAAAATTATTTATTTGGCTATATCACAATTAAGAATGTCTATGTATTATAAGACATCATCAAGCAGATATAAAAACAAACCACATAAATTTAAAGAGGAATCTTATAGAACATATAACCAATTAAGAATTAATATTCAGAATAATTAAGTATATATATGAGAAATTTAATTAAATGAAGTCAAATGAAAGAGAAACATTTTATGAGAGTTACAAGAATCATGTGTCAGTGGAGATATAAATTGATATAACCACATTACAAAGCACTTTGGCATAACAATAAAGTTTTACTGTGAGTCACATTATGTACCTGACTTTCCTCTCCTAGCTGTATGCACAGAGAATTCTTATCCATGAATATCTAGAAGTTGGTTATAATAATGTACAGCACTTCACCTTTTACATTAGAAAAAACTCACATGTCAGTAAAGATAAAGAAAACAGATAAAAGATAACAGATAAAGAAATAACAGATAACAGATAAACAGATAAAGAAATCATGCTGTAGACTTACAATGAAAGACTGCAAAATTTGACTACATCCACACTACATTATTGAGCTTCAAAAATCAATAATATGTGAAACAATAAAAGTCAGAGAATGGAGACAAAGTATTTGTCTTGAAAACTGAGAAATAGAGAAATCTAAACTATTAATTATTCAGGGATAAATATCTGCATAGTAAAATTAAAGTATATACAACCATAATTAAGTATCCATGTTGAATTAGCTACTAGGGGAAGGAAAGAAAGGATTCAATCAATAGAATTACTTTTTGAACCTTCAAAATAACTAATATATTTTATTGTTTAAATTCACATAGATCAATTAGTATTTTAATACTTTTTATTTCTGAAATTATACATCCATTCCTAATTTATGCAAGATATGTTTTATCAAAGACAAAAATAAAATCCTGGCACATCTAAAGCGATATGATTTGTTCTTATCGTTTACCCAATATATCGTTTAAGTCTCTGAATTGGCTTTATTATTAAATATTGAATTAGGAAAGTTTTGGAAAAAAGTTGTTATGTAAAGAAAATACTCTTAGAAACCGAGTCACACTCTTAGAAGTTCTGAAAAATGAAGAATTTGGGAATGTCCATCACCTGTGTGTATTTCTCTCCCTCTTTCTCTGACATGGAAACTGCGCAGAAATATTCAATTAACCCTGAGTATCACCATGTATATAATGATGTATCTCATCCTGTTGCTTCATCTCCTATTTTTCTTTCTCTTCTTTCTACTTCAGACACGACTTATAAGTGAATTAACTCTGCTAGGTAGAAATTCTCTCAGAATCTGAAGAATTATTTTATAATTATGATCAGAGAATATTTTTATTAGGTATACAGTACAGCTACATTCATCATTAGGACCTTGTACCTTTACATAACCCATCTTGGTTCTTATTTTTTCCCTATTCCTCTGCCTCCCTTTCCTCCTCCATGCTTCCGTATTTACAAAGACTTTGTTTCCTTTGTTTCCCTTTTCTTTTATGAAAATATTTTCATTTTAACTCTCATTTATGCTCAAGGCAATTCTCTAGAGTCACCTAAAGAAGATCAAATCCTTAATTTAATCCTTTCAGAGTATACCTAATATTGATAGCAGGAGATGCATAATTCTGTGGATAAAATTAAAGTTAATACTATGGGAGAATCTTTATAACAAGCTTCTAATATTAATATCAATATATAATGAATAATTTTAGATGCTTAGAATAACCAATCCTAGATCTTAATATATATTCTGCATGTGACAGCACCACTGAGCTAAATCCCTGGCCCTATTCTGTAAATAATAAACCATTAAAAAAAGCAGATAGTAATCAGAAACAAAACTGCCTAAGAAATAAAATCCTCCGCAATTTAAGCTAACTTGGTGTTTCCATAAGGTTGAGATATGAAACCAGGTTGAAATATGAATTTTTTTCCATTCAATATTAGCATCCAGCAAGGCCAAGAACTACATGAAATTAGACACTTGACTCTGGTGATGGTTGATCAACAAAACATATGATATACATGAAATGTATATCAAATTGAGTAATTTTCCATTCTCCGCTCAATACCCTTTTCTTTACCTTCATGAAAAAAAATTAAGGAAATGACTCATTAGCTTTCATAATCTTGCATTTCTGTGAACATTCCTGGGCCTTTCTCCAATGGTAAGACCTAAGTAAAACAAATTATAAGTGTGAGATTTCCCAGATGCTAACCTTTTATTCATCTATCAACTAGAAGCAATTTATAAGTCTCTAGTATCTAGGACTACGTGAGATACTGTCAGTCAAATCTGTAACACCTTCCCTGGCACGCAGCAGGTTCTCAGTCATCATTAATCTTTAGGCTTCTTCTTTTTTCTTTTGTGCTTCTTGTATTCAATCCAATAGCGTGCATACTTACACACACCAGGAATTTTATCTAAAGTTTTTATCGACCCCTAAAGCAGAAGCTCTCAGATACCGGAGCAGAATTCCTAATCATTCTGATATTTTTATATAAATAGAACTCCTATTTTCCCACTTGCCATGATTCAGTTGGCAGAATGCATAAATTTCAGGAAAAACAAAAACATTTATAACTCAAAAGGGTCGCTGTCACAAACAGGTCATTTAACTTTACAAGTGTGGACAGGATACCCAGACAGGACCTTACGACGTATGTCTTTTCACAAGCACTCGAAAAGCACATTAACAATAATAAATTGGAAAAGATGCCTTTTCCTTTTGAATTACCTTTGCTAAGCTTTACTGGTACTGGATTTACGTCTCCCCATTATGTCTTTCAAGGGACTGAAATAAGCCAGTGCCAGGCAGTCCTGTGAATTTGCATTGAATACCCAAGATGCTTTAATTTGGTATCATTTTTCCTAACAATACACAGCAGTGACAGCAGGAAGTTGTTCCTATAGAGAAAAATCCAGCAATGCTAAAAATAGCTAAACAAATAAAGCTCGAGTTTTGGAGATTTATGTTGCTTGTTCACAAATCCTGTTGTCAGTAATGGGGATCGCATAATGAAACGACGGTGACAACATTTCGAGAAGGTCTGCACTGGCCATTAGCGCGTGTGGAGTCTCCACACGTCTGTGTGAGTCATTTGTAAGTGAGACAGTACCGAATGGTATGGCCATCCCCCAAATGCTGGAAATCCCTTGGTGTAGGGATCAGTTTGGAAGTAGATGTGGAATTTTACTTAAACTACATATAGTGAAGGATTGACCCTTGAGGTGTGAGATTTGGCAGCTGAGCTCCATGGAAAATACATAAGTAGTAGGAGAAACTCAAACACTCGGGAAACGTGCATGCCAATGAGTCATTTACATCTGTAGCAGTTATTGTTGTTCGTGTTCTAAGGCTGGCAAACAATGCAGCTCCGAATCACTGCTTATACGTTCTACTATCATACCTGGTGCTACCACGTCATTCACCATTGTGATCTGAAATGCTTTCCATCAAAATGAAGATAGGGATAAAAACGGATTCTCAGTTTGTGTATCAAGTTTCTCTTACCTAAATTTTGAAACAAATGATGAAACTAGAAATCAGAGAACTTCAAATAAAGTTTCATAATGGACCACCATTTTCTAAATGTTAATCACATGCTTCCAAATATAGGTACTCAATAAATATTTGTGGAAGCAAGTTAGATCCAAAACAAACAGTTCTGCTGTTGATATTCAGTCTAAGAACTACTTAGGCCTGTTCCCAACAATAATAAAGGGGAGAAGTTTAAAATTATTACTGCATGGATGAGAATCGTATGAGCAATTCAACTTTTAACAAGTTTAGAAGCTGTTGGTTTGGGAGCAGTAACTTATCGTAGGAATAGAATGTAGAGGAAGTAATAGATGTAACTTTTGTTCTCTTTGTTGTTTTCTTTTTACCCTTAATACTACTTATGTCAAAAATAATAGCAGATTTATGGGATTATATCAAAGGCAAATGTATATAATATAGTGTAGAATATGCTGTCAAATATCTCTGTATCTTTGGGATAGCAAAAAGTTTGAGGGAAAATATACATTTCACTGTCACAGATCCTTTTCTTTCCAACTTCAGGATTTGAACTTGTTTGTATAGAAGAAACCCAAGCACATCTTTTATTATAGCATACTATCTCTCTCAAAATCAGGCAAATCTACCATATTTCAGTCTACTGCAATCAAAGGAAATTTGGAAATCAATTAAACTGGTAGACTAAGATTTGGAAGGCAACACAATAAATTGGAAGTATTTGCCATTTACAAATTTTAAATTTGTGACAAATTAGCTAAGCCTTAGTTTCTTGGTCAATAATATTACATTGTTATTTGAAATAAATTTAATAATTCATAAAGCATCTAACAAATTACATAGTATATTTTGTTACTCATGGCTGTTATTCATTACACCTTATATTTCCTCTAACCTCTCATGGATATTTTTGTCTTCTGAGACTTATTCAGCTATGTTTGAGGTGCATGCAAAATGGACATACTTTTTAACTTATGAAGAAAGAGCATGTACAAAGTTTGTGTTATAAAAAATTACAGCACGCAAAGGCTTCAAAGAGACAAGAGCAGCATCTGATATTGCAGATTCAAATGAATAAATTATAAAGATAAGAGAGATGAAGTAGAATTTTCAAAGGAAATGAAAGCATTTAATAGTCTGGCTAGCTAGGATGGATTTGCAGCTATTGGCATTGAGAAGAAAATGGGAATATTGACAGTGGCTGTTTTGGACAGATAGAATAAGGAATGGCCACTCATAAAGACTTTTCTTGTCCCGACTCTAGCAAGCCTCCTCTCGGGAGCCCTTTCATGAACTAAACAGACTTAAACAAAATACTAACATAGTTTCTAACAACTCAAGGTCACACCCTTAGGGTGATCAACTGAAGGCTGTCAGAAGTATTTGCGGTTTGCTGTGGGTGACACCTGTCCTGTCTGCCAGTCTTTCCGACACAGGAGGAGCCTCACTTTTATAAGCAGATGGTGTTTCTATGTCTTATGGTTGAAACTTATGATATCCAAAGTGTATGCTTACATTGAGAGTAAAGAGCTATGCAGGAAAATTCGTGTTAAATTTGATCCTCAGTGGAGCTCACCAAGCCAAGATAATAAGCCATTGCCTTTACAGAGAATGCTGAGGCTGTGAGATATGACTACTCTGACACTCCTATAAACCTTCCTGTGTCCCTGCACCAGCCTCCATCTTTCACTGCTGTGTAAGGCCTGTTCACTAATTGTGGTGTTGTGTGTGTGCCCATCAGTGTCTTTGAGGACTGTGCTGTGTTGAAATCTTTCCACCGTTATTCACCAAACTGCACTCATAACCCATTCATTTCTTCTATGACTAAAGGTACTCTAAAAAGACCATCTGCTCCCAGAGATGTGCAATACCTAATCACCACTCATCACACTCTGCCCCATGCCAGCAGTAGCTGGCTTTTCTATTATTTGGGAGCAGTGAAATAATTTTTCTAAAAAAAGAAAAGGAATGAAAAATAGTCTCTCTCCCTCTCTCCATATATGCATGTTTTTTGGTCCTGGGGATCAAACTCAGGACCTTGCACTTGCAAGGAAGGAGTGGTGCCACTGTGCTAAATCCCGTCCCCTCTTAAATATATGTTTAGCGCTGTTTAAAATTTGTGCCACTTGCGATCGCCTTGGGAGTGTTTGCGTGTGCATCTTACAGCTTGTTCCTTTTCTTTTAATCTCCTTCTCCTTCCCTTCTCCCTCCTCCCTCCTCTCCCAGTTCTCCTGTTCCATTTTGCATTCTTCCTGGTATTATTTGTCTTAGCTCATGTTATGGAATATAATGTTTACATTAATTGGGGTTAATAGGACTTGTTCCAAGGCATTAAATTAATCATCTATTTTGAATTATTACCCAAGTGACCCTCCAACAGCACTTAACACTTAGGTTGAGCTTCTGCTTTTTTTTTCTGAAATAGTCTATTTTCTTGGTTTCTTAGAAACTATTCATCTGTGTTTTCTTAATATGTTCATTTTTTAATTTTTCTTGTTTTTTAAACTAGACATATTAAAAGGCTTTAAAGAGTCTATAAACACTTTGATTGTGGTGAGTGTGCATTTTTCATGAGAAACAGTTCATAAATTTGATCAGCAAATCAAAAGGCCTAGGTAGATCCGCAGTCCAAAGCTGGCTCCTATACATAGATCTTTAGTGAGAATCTCATATTTTGGGGGTAAATTCCTCCCTAAGCACAAGGGTTTCTTTCTCTGTGGTAATCTCTTTCAAGATATACTAGCTACTACCAATAAAACAACTCATCTCTATCCATTCCTGATCTTTGCAAGAATGGCTTCACCTAGTTTTAAATCTCTTCTTTGAATTTATTGCACTGGCGATCATAAACCAGAAATATTTGCAAAATTTCATCTTTGCCTTTTTTGCTTCAACATATTTATTCAACAATAAAGTCTTCCTATTTCTATCCCACAGATAAAAAGTGAACTAGAGGAAGAGGAAGAAGAAAATTTAAAAGGGAGAAAAAGTTCAGTTTGCTTTTACGATAATCACCAAACTCACCGCATCTGCAATTGCTTAAAATACAACTACAACAATCCAGCTCTGTGTACTGTACATTTTAATTACCTTTAGAGTCTCTGATATACCAGATATTCACCTCCACCTTTCTGCTTCAGATTCCCATGTAGTCCTACCCTAGGAGGAAAAAGAACGACAGTGGCTCTGGCCAGCAACCCATCATCTTAACGCAGTATACACTCACTATCAGCTCTTCTCAGGAGAAGTGATTCCACTGAGAGCGGTCCTTTTAATCTGGGCTTAGGGATCCAAGTCCCTTACATTCTGTGACCCTCCACCACACGACAGGGCTTGCATTTCCAGCTGTCAGAGGACGGGTAAGCACAGAAGATCCCATGGGACTTCGAACCGCCTCTTGGAAGTGACTGAAGGACTCCCGCTCACATGTCATCACCAGATCCAGCCACACACATTCATCTGGGAACAGAGTCTGGGGAATGTACTCTTCCTATGTGCTTAGAGGGGCCACGTGGCACTGCTTCCGGCGTATTAACTCAACTTCAAGAATATGCTACATAAATGCCATACTGAAACTTCACAGACTTCAGAAATATTAGCGTCCCTATTGCCACATCTCTCAGCTCGTGCCTCCATAGCTTTTTAACACAGCATACATTTGTGTCATTCCACGCTCCTCTGCACCTATCCCCAGCACTAATTTCAAGAACAGAATCCTCTTCATGTTGATACTCCTTACTTTGTAGTACATGATGATGTCCTCAGGTACTTGTTGGATCTACTCATTCCTTAAAGTAATAGGCACTCCTCCAGCCATAGCATTTATTATTTAACATTTTACAAACATATATTTAGAACTGACCACAATTAAGCAATATAAAATTTAAAATTATATTCTTATATAAAACTGAAGAATGAATGCAATTCATAAAGGTGAAACTATATTTTTCTCATGTTCCCCATAACAAAAAATATAAAGTGAATAAACTAATATACATGTGCTAACGATGACAAAAATATTATTTTAATAAAATTTTTACTGATGCAAAAATTTTTACAAAAATGTACTGACTGACACTCAGTTATTAAGATGATAAATTAATTTTATTTTGAAATAGTTTCTGCTTTCCGCAAATTATATAACGTGAAAATCTTAATATTTCAGAAAAAAGGTATTTTCAGTTTCAGAACAAAGCATTTTGTAAATAACCATTTTTGAAAGAAGTTCATTTGGTCTGTGTTATTTTGATCTCTTTAATTTTCTGAAATTCAGAGGATATCAGGCATAAAAGATAACAGATGGAAGAGTTAAAGAAGAAAACAGGAACTAGGATACATTTCACATAATCCTATTTACTATAATAAAACACAGTGTTAAAGAAGTGGCCTGCTTATTTTTACTTTTCTCACTGAAATATTTAACAAGGAACATAGCTGCTAACATTTCCTAAAACCTGAGAGAAAGAAATTAGTCTATTTTGAATAAAATTTCATTTCACTTGTCAATAGTTTTGAGTCCCAACAGAACAGAATTACAAAAATACATCTCTTTTACAGAGCCTTGAATAAATATTTATATGCACAGTTCACATTTAACAAATAACAACTTAAATTTCACCTGATCATCACTATTTCTTTCCAAAACTTGGTAAACAAAACAAAACAATGTTAATTCAATGTTGGATAGTTTCACTTGATATTTCCTAGCTAAATTAATTTCTTTTCAAGCACAATAATAGAGGAATGAAATATAAATAAAAATGCGTATCAATTTTTATATAATCTTTCCTTTTCCAAACTTAACTTCTAATGGATCCATTAAACTTCTAGAGGTTTAAAGCCTAAGAATCATATCTAATGGCTCCTTGAATTTTCCCCATTTCAGGAATGAATATCTTGTTGCTTTTATGCTTGTAAATAGCTATTGAACTCACTTCTTTCGCTCCATTCTAGCTGTAGTGATTCAGGTGTTTTTTGAAAAAAAACTTTTTTACCAGAGTTATGGACTATCAATTAGACAGTCTTTACTCTCTCTAGTCCTCTCATTCTACAAATACACTTTGTTCCCCCTGGTACTGGGAATCAAACTCAGGATTCATCAGGAAGCTTCAGCACCACTGAGCTAAATCCCTGGCCCTTACAAGTACACCTTTAAGATTTCATCCCATAGATTAGTTGAACCATACAAAAACAATGACAAATTCAATCAAATATGTTTTTCAAAATCCATTCAGTCTCTTTATTTCCAAGTTTATCTTCAACTATTTTTCCAGTAGAAATTTGCCCACAGAATTCTTTCCCATTGACATGTCTATCACAATGCATTTTATCTTTAAAACTCTAATTTCTACTTTAAAGTGGTTTTCTTAGTACATGTATGGAATATTTATTTTTTACACAAATTCGGGGAGTTGGTACATGTACATAAACATCTTAGTTCTTTTTTCGTCTCTTTACCCTCAATTTCCTCCCCTTTCTCCATGTCTTGAACTCCTTCCCTTTTGCAAAAGATCTACTTCCCTATTTCTGATTATCTTTTACTTTTCTCTTCAAATTATTTTTTTCATATAAGGGCAATTTTGCAACAGTTAGGCATGTCTGTTGGATTTATTTCACTTGACATCACAGGTTCAAGGTGCATGCATTTTCTTTCATATGATTTAAATGTATCTCTTTTTTTATGCAGAGAACTATTCCATTGTGTATAAATACCACATTTTCCTTATCCATTCATCTGTTGATGGACACATAAGATACTTATAAGATTTAGCTTTTATGTATATGTGGATATGCATGTATACTGTAGTATAATAGTATGATACATTTTAGCTTATCACTTCTGTAATGTTTGCTTTGACCTTATGGTTTACCTGAAGTCTTTCTTAACAGCCCCCACATAAGCTTTTCTCTTTCCTCTGATCTCTACTTGTACTTTAACCATGGGATTTGATCAATACATTATAGACAACTTTCAGAATAGATGTTTAATCATTGGTCCACTAAAATTATGTCCCAAAACTGTACCATTTCCATCATTAGTTACTGTATTTTATATAAAATTAATGCAAATAATTAATAGATTTAATATTGTTGTAATGTCTAATTTCACTAGTATACTCATACTTAGGTATAGAATTTTTTAAAAATAAATTACTATTTCAGGAATAAAATTCATAAAGCCAAGTAATGGCAATGTCAGCTTCTTCATATATTCTTGGTTGGGGTATGATAAGGGGGAATATTTGGAACATGTGTTAGTTACCTCTGTTTTGTTGCTGAGACAAAACACCCAGCATCAAAAGTTAAAGAGGAAAGAACTTCTTTAGTTCACAGTTAATAGAGGTTTCAGTTTATAATCGGCTGGCTCTGAGGCAGGGATGGCAAAGAGGCATCACAGAGGAGGAGAAACAACATAGCGCATACAAGGTAAAGGTAGCAAAGGTAAAAAAGGGGGCTTAACAGTGTCTTTCTCCCCCTTTTAATCCACCTAGATTACCTAGACTACAGCAGTGCCAGCCAATCACTCTTGTATCTGAATTAGTAACCACACACCCTTAATCGTAGTGCTCTTGGGCCAAGCCCCACCATGAGTCAATCACACACTGGATTTAACCACCTCTGGAAAAGCATGAGGCTTTGGGGGCATACCTAAACACAAGCCATAACAGGAAAGCAATTTTGCAATACTTTATTTTAGACATTAAAGCTTAGTGCCTGGAAATTCAAGATTAGTGTGACATAAATTCTTAACAAAATAACTGTCAAGAGAAGATAAAAAAAAGAAAAATACACTCATTTAAAATTAGAACTAGCCAGGGATTTAGCTCAGTGGTTCCGCTGCCTGCCTTGCAAGTGCAAGGACCCAAGTTCAATCCCTGGTACCAAAAAAAATGAATAAATAAAAGAAAAATAAAATTAGACTTAATAGTCAATCCATTTTTATAATTTAGAAAAATATTAGAATGATGATAAGGCTAATGGAACTGAATAAAATTATTTTTTTCTGAAAAAGACTATTTAAGAGAGACAAAGAAGGACACTACATCCTTGTAAAGGGAACAATTCAAGAGGAAGAGCTGACAATCATAAACATATATGCACCAAATATAAATGCCCCCAACTATATAAAACAAATATTAAGTAACATGAAAAACCAAATAAGCACTAATACAATTGTAGTGGGGGATTTAAATACCCCACTATCACAAATTGACAGATCTACTAGGCAGAAAATCAACAATGAAATAATAGAACTGAACCAAGCTTTGGAACACATGGACTTAATAGATGTTTATAGAGTATTCCACCCCCAAAAACCAGAATATACATTCTTTTCGGCTGCACATGGATCATTCTCCAAAATAGACCACATACTGGCTCACAAAACAGGTCTAAATAAATGCAAAAAAATTGAAGTCATCCCCTGTTTATTATCAGATCATAGTGCAATCAAACTAGACATCAATAGCACAAGAAACTATAGAAACTTCACAAGCACATGGAAACTGAACAACACTCTCCTAAACAATCAATGGATTACAGAGGAAATTAAAGAAGAAATTAGACAGTTTTTACAAATAAATGAGAATGCCAATACAACATACAGGAATCTTTGGGACACAATGAAAGCAGTTCTACGTGGAAAATTCATAACATTGAATGCCCACACTAGGAAAACAGAGCGGGCTCAAATAAACAACTTAACGATGAAACTTAGACTCCTAGAAAAACAAGAGCAAGAAAAACCCAAAGCTCGAACAAGAGAGGAAATTATAAAGATCCGAGCAGAAATCAATGCAATTGAAATTAAGAAAACGATACAAAAAATAAATGAAACAAAGAGCTGGTTTTTTGAAAGAATAAATAAAATTGACAAACCCTTAGCTAATCTTATCAAAAAAAGGAAAGAAAAGGCTCAGATCCATGCAATTAGGAATGAAAAAGGCGAAGTCACAACAGATCCGAAAGAAATCCAGAGGATCATGAACACCTACTTTGAGAACCTGTACTCTAATAAAATGGAAAACACAGAAGAAATGGACAGATTTCTAGATACTTATGAATTACCAAAGTTGAACGAAGAAGATAAAAACATTTTAAACACCCCAATCACAATCAGTGAAATTGAAAATGTAATTAAAAACTTACCAACAAAGAAAAGCCCAGGCCCTGATGGATTCACTGCTGAATTTTACAAGACATTTAGAGAAGAACTACTACCATTACTCTTCAAACTTTTCAATGAAATTGAAAGAGAAGCTATACTTCCAAATTCATTCCTGGAAGCAAGTATCACTCTGATTCCCAAACCAGAGAAAGATACAACCAAAAAGGAGAACTACAGACCAATCTCCTTAATGAATATAGATGCAAAAATCCTTAATAAGATACTAGCAAACAGAATACAGAGGATTATTAAGAAGATCATCCATCATGACCAAGTCGGATTTATTCCAGAGATGCAAGGGTGGTTCAACATACGAAAGTCAGTGAATGTAATACATTATATTAACAAAGTCAAGGACAAAAACCATATGATCCTCTCAATAGATGCAGAAAAAGCATTTGATAAAATTCAACACCCATTCATGATAAAAACCCTGCAAAAAATTGGAATAGATGGTCTATACCTCAATTTAATAAAGGCTATTTATGAAAAACCATCAGCCAACATCATATTGAATGGCCAAAAACTGAAAACCTTCATGTTAAAATCAGGAACAAGACAAGGATGCCCACTATCGCCACTTCTCTTCAATATAGTTCTGGAAACATTAGCCACAGCAATTAGACAAGAGAAAGAAATTAAAGCAATAAAGATAGGAAAGGAAGAAGTTAAACTATCATTATTTGCTGATGATATGATACTCTACATTGAAGATCCAAAAAACTCCACCAAAAAACTTCTAGACTTAATTGACAGATTCAGTAAAGTATCTGGATACAAGGTGAATACCCAAAAATCAATAGCCTTTCTATACACAAATAACAGACAGACAGAAAGAGAAATAAGGGAAAAAATTCCTTTTACAATAGCATCCAAAAAAATGAAGTATCTAGGAATCAATCTAACAAAAGAAACAAAAGATCTCTACACTGAAAACTACAGCACTCTGAAAAAAGAAATCGAAGAGGATATAAAAAAATGGAAAGATATCCCCTGCTCCTGGGTAGGAAGAATCAACATAGTGAAAATGGCCATACTACCGAAACTGCTATATACATTCAATGCAATGCCAATTGAAATTCCAACACTATATTTCACAGAACTAGAAAAAAGAATCCAAAAATTCATTTGGAACCACAAGAGACCTAGAATAGCAAAAGCCATTATAGGCAACAGTCACATGGCACCAGGTGTAACAATTCCCAATTTGAAACTATACTACAAAGCCACTGTGATAAAATCAGCATGGTACTGGCAAAGAAATAGGCCTGAGGATCAATGGAACAGACTGGAAGACACAAAAACAAATGCAGATGTACTCAGCTACCTCATCTTCGACAAAGGAGCTCACCATCCTCAGTGGAGGAAAGATAGCCTCTTTAATAAATGGTGTTGGAAAAACTGGATATCAACCTGTCACAGATTAAAATTAGACCCTTATCTTTCGCCATGCACTAAATTAAAATCCAAATGGATTAAAGATCTAAATATTAAAACAGAAACATTAAACTTGCTGGAAAGTAAGTTAGGCAGAACTCTGGAAGACATTGGTATAGGAAAAGACTTTATGAACAAATCCTCAGTAGCACGGGAACTAGCAGAAAGAATCAACAACTGGGATCTCATCTTACTAAAAAGCTTCTGTACTTCAAAAGAAACCATTAGCAGAACTAAGAGACAATCTACAATGTGGGAAAAAATTTTTACCAGCTGTACCTCAGACAAAGGACTATTATCAAGGATATATAAAGAACTCAAAACAATCAGTCCCCCCAAATATAAAGACCCGATCCAAAAATGGGCATCCGAAATGAACAGACATTTCTCATACAAAGAAGTGAAAGCAGCAAGAAAATATATGAAAAAATGTTCCACATCACTGGTCATTCGAGAGATGCAGATGAAAACAACACTGAGATTCCACCTCACCCCACAAAGAATGGCTGCTATCAAGAAATCACACAATAACAAATGTTGGCGGGGTTGTGGGGAGAAAGGAACCCTCCTCCATTGTTGGTGGGAGTGCAGACTAGTGCAACCACTATGGAAATCAATATGGAGATACCTCAAAGAGCTTGGACTGGAGGTTCCATTTGACCCAGCCATCCCTCTGTTGGGTATCTTTCCAAGAGAACTAAAAGAATCATATCACAGAGAAGTATGTGCACCCATGTTTATAGCGGCACAGTTTGTAATAGCTATATCTTGGAAACAACCTATTTGCCCATCCGTTGGAAACTGGATAAAGAAGATGTGGTTTTTCTATAAGACTATTAATAATTTCTTAACAAATAAACAGTAAGTTTCAATAGAAGTCTTTGTGTATGGATGAATAACAAAAATAATAACTAAAATGACAATAATTGGAAGTTAATAATCAAGGAACAGAGAATATTATTTTGAATACCCCTCCAAAAGAAAATAATCTGCTTTATGCAACAGAAAACTACAACCCAGATCAGGTTGTTTTGTCTCAAAATCGGTCATTTTGTAATTACTCCATTCTGCCTATTAATAAGACTTTATCTAAAAACAGCCCATGCTACAATTAGCCTGAGAGATGAAAATACTAGAAGATTTGAAGGAAACTCTTAGGAAAATATAAAGGAGTTCTGCTCTTTGTCTCTCTGAGATCACTATAAAATAAGTCAGAATTAGGAAGTACTTAAATGATAAATGAAAAAGATTAATTGAAACTTTAGGTTATCAGAAATATTATGAGGAATGGATGTTAAGAATCGCAGTATCAGGCTGGGGATTTAGCTCAGCGGTTCGGTGGCCTGCCTCGCAAGCGCAAGGACCCGAGTGCGATCCACGTACCAAAACAAAACAAAAAAAAAAGAATCGCAGTATCATTTAAGAGTTTTACCTTGGGCCACATACCAAGATCTCATTAACAAAACAAAACAAAACAAAAAATCTTCTTGGTCTGTCTTGCATAAAATTCCAGTCCATATTTAAGAAGTTATCCAAGGCAAAAATTTTTACCTTTCTGTGTGACATTCAATAAATTTATATAAACCTAAATATTAGAACAATCAGTAGGCTTATTACATATGCAAGGAGAGGCCTTTGTATACTGGGTAGACCTTGGGTTTTACATCGGATTTTGGTTCTTCAGTGACCTTAGAAGGACAGAGTCAAGATCTCACTTTCTTTGTCCTCCATGGAAGGGCACAGTGAGCCTGAGAAGAGAGTCCTCCCTGGAGTAAGCTAAACTGTGTAACACTATAACCTTGGATTTCTAGTTTCCAAAACCAGAAGAATTATATTTTTATTCGTTTATATACAGTACCCAGTCTATAGTATCTCTATAGCACAGCAGCCTAAGCAGACAGAGACAGGGCAGGACAGGGTATAAAGCTGTTAAAACAGCCCTCCTGTGAACTGTCTCTACCACAGAAAAATTCCCTTCAGCTACAGCTGTGGGGCAGAAACACCAGCAGGTCTTCCTTAATGATAGATGACTCATTTGCCCAGTTTTTTTTCTATAAACAGAACAGAAATTTTCTGGCCTAGAACAAAACACTAAGAACTCAACCATATTTCAAAAGATTTCTAATTATGTAGTTATTGGAAATGAATCCATAAAATTATAGTAGAATTTTTCTTCAGTATAACTTTGGAATCATGCAGTTTTTAAATCAGGATTATTAATTTAATAATTTTCTCATTTGCAGATTGAAAATTCACTCGTACCTCCATTATTATGTGAGTTCTTCTTCTACCAGAAGAGGTAACAATGCACCAAAGCTTCCTCATCTGAGGTAGTAGTCATCAGTGGCTTCGAAATGCTCTGAGTTGAAATATGAAGTAAGTTTAGACTATACACCTAATTGTGAAGGTTTAACATGAGCAAAAGAATGTAACAAAAGAATATTAAATATACCTTCAATAAAAATATAATAGATATATTGGACTAAATACGATATACTGTAAAACAATTTTGCCTACTTCTTTGTTGAGAGTAGAAAATTTAAATTTCAAAGATCTCTGTATACTTTTATTAGACATTTCTCATCTAATTAGATCAATATCTATTGTTGTGAATTCTTGGGGTTTTAACTTCCTACTGTTTTAAGTGAGATAAGAAAATTTTATTTTCAAATTCTGAGTTGCCAAAGCAATTCTTTTAGGTGAGAAAATGAAAATTTCCAAACGGCTGTATTAAGGATCAGAAAGACTGAGGATCGAAACAGCTCACTCTAGAAAGAATAAATGGTCTTCATGACTCAAATGGAGGAAAGTTCTGTATACACCATGGCAAAGAGAAAAGATTTTTCCTAATACATCACTTCAAAATGAATAAAATGTGAAAATACTGTAGATTCATAAACAGATACAGCAAAATCCTAAAAATATTCAACTCTGGTGGCAAAGTAGATAACAGAGTAAGTAATAAATTAGTAAAATAGTATTAATGTAGTGGATTGACTAATGGTTAAATTATACTGCCCAGCTGAACTGAATCAGAGTGGTCTGGATGTGGAGGATTCACCTTAAGATTGTTACCAGCAGCCATAAAATGAAAACTGAGGAGGAAGATCTTGGCCTTCCTGGCTCCAATGTGGATCCCTCAGCTTGGTGGCACAAATCCTTCATCTCATGAGCATAGATTTCTCTGGCTTCCACCACTGGTCTTTGGGCCTTCCAGGTGCAGACCCTCAATATGAACCAGAATGAGACATTGCTGTGGACTCTGGGCCACTGGCTGGACTCCAGGAGGACATTGCCTCGGACTCTAAGCCTTTAGCTGGGATCTAGGCCCTCAGTTGAATGTTTTGGTCTTCTAGTGTGTGGTTAATCTCTTGCATTCCATTGCATTTGATTATTTGGGTAATTATCATAAAATAACCTTATAAGTTATGTGTCCTATATTTAATGTATTCCTTCCCCCAATCCTGCTGACTACAATTAATAATAACAAAATACCAACAAGATCTATTTTAAATGTCAAGTGGTGCAAAGTACCTTGATGAATGATCTGAGAATCTTAAGTGACAAATTATAATGCATTTACAAGAAAATGTTTCAAAAGATCAGTCACTAAACCTGAGACTTCCATCAGATAAGGCTCAAATAAAATCTAGTTCAGAAAAATCTTAGATTTCAAGCTCAAGCCAGGGAACACACATGTAACCAAACCAGTAACTCATGAACACCTACAATTCTAGGTGCAACACAGATCCCTCAGTAAGGAAAAATTTACCAAAAAAATAATAAAATCCTCAGGACATCAGCATTTCATATTACCTTACTATTCAAGTTTTCAGGGATTTTCTATTGCTTATAGGAAGAATGTTGCGTATGAGTCTGGAGTTAATCATCTTGCATAATACTTATTTCTCTAATGCTTAATTTCACTCATATTTTAAGTATTACATCTCACAGCCACGCCTGAATATCCTCGTGCTCACCAGCATCACCTTTCCTCCCGTACTTCCAGCTATCCAGAACTCACTCAGAACAACACTGTGCCAATAGTAACTCACCCTACAGAGGCTATTCAAATGCAATGTCCTGCCCAAAATTTTTAAAAAAATAATATGTTATATGCTCCCCCCCATTTTTTAGCTCCATATACATTTTTGTATTTCCTAATGACAACAGATTTTTACTCTTTGATTAAAGTGATTTTTTTAATTTCAAAGATTAAAATACTAGAACGATCCATCTGTCAAATATAGTTTCATTTTAGGAGCAGAATAGGTGCAAAAAACATTCATTGAATGAAATATATTACACAGTATAGTAGCAAGCGATGTAATTTTAAGTTTAGCTCAAGCAATTGTGCTTCATTTGTTGAAAAAATGTGGTTTCGAAAAACATGGTTAGATAATCATCTAGCTTATATATTGGTCAGGAAATGGTTACAGTCATAAAAAATTATTTACATCAGAATTGGCAGTTTTTACTCTGGAAGCATCCCTTAAACTCATTTGTGATAACTGAGCTGTCATTTTTAAATAAATGATTCAGACACAAAATTATTTTAACGTATTTCTCTTCATTTCACAAATGTCCTTATACCTCTTACCCAACACTCCCAGAAAAGAAATGAGCTTTTAGTTTTAATTATAGTCATGCAGTTTACAATTACAAAAGAAAACAAAACACGTTTTGCTTGCCTTATTTCTTACTCCTTTACAAGGTTTTAGATTGCCTCTTCAGTTAACAATTCCCTGATTCTAATGACCTGTGTTGTATATTCCTCCTGTGCATTGGGTAATATTAAGCTTTATTCTTCTCAAATATTTTATAAAATTTCAAACTACATTAACTTTAATCTCAGAGGATATTTATAGCCATGGGGAAATTTGATCAAAATACAGTGTTTGTCTAAAGATTCTCAAGACTCCCTTTTAATAAAAGAGATTCTTTCACATCAGAGCTTTCCCACTGTTTTGAAGAAAACTGGATGAGCACTAGAATTGCAATCTTTAGTTTATTAATTACTGTTTGCTCAATTTCATGTTGCAGAAGCCTGGGCAATCACCAGCGGGACCCACACCTGCAGCAATTCAACTTTACAGACATTATTTCTTCCAGTTTTTTCTTTCTACCAGTATTCCCCTCCTTTCTTTTCAAATAATTTTTTTTCTTCCTCAAATAATTTCACACCTAGTGTTAAACAATACTCCATTTCATGCTCCCTTGCTGTTTCAGGCCCAGTAACCACATTTCTTGTGAACCGTATAATAGTAAGAGTCAGATCGGTTGTTTGCTTTTTGATGTGAAATGATTATTGCACATGACTGAGGTGACACAAATTATTTTTGCCTTTGATCATGTCACACATAATAAAGCAAGTAACACTCAGTCCAGAACACAGATTGACCCACAGCATTTACAGAAGTTTGTCTTTTATGTGAAACTTAACAGCTAATACAGGAAAATCAAAATTAGGAATTATTTTCCCCCAAAGAAAACCCACTACAATTTTTAAAACTGAGAAGCAGTTGAAATATACACATGTTTAGGCACATGAGCACACACATGTACATGAAGGTTTATAATTAATAATTCATTTACTCTCCTAAAAATTAGAATTTTATAGAAAATCTCAATACATGAGGCAGATACCTTGTGAATTATATGTGAACCTATCTCAAATAGTATAGTTAGAATAAGACTATACAAGAGTAATGTAAATATTTAAGAAAATATAAATTGATAAACTTCCTTTAATACAGGAAAATTTAAAATACAGAAGCAGTGAGAAAATGACCAGATATACACATACACATATACACACGCATGCATAAAGACATACAGTTTTCTTATTTTTTTTTCTCCTAATGCAATTTGACATAAAAATGAAGATTTTTTTCCTTTTATTGTGATGAATTCTTATACTGTATTTCATGAGAAAATGTGCAGTATAGATTTGCAAAAGTTAAAAAGATCAGCAGTATATTTTGAGAGATTTTTTTGCACTCAAAGTAATTAATAAGCAATTACAAATAGACTAAACTGTTTATGACCAAGTGGTCCAATGAAAGAGAAATAAATGTGTTTGTAAATGCTGTGATATTTTATTTTTACTTAATCACTTATCCATGGCAATGGAGAGGAAGGCATTCCAACCCTAGGGTTATGGGAACAGTCAAACACACCACAGCCATCACTGCGTAAATTAAATATGAGTTGTATTCAGTCACAACCTGCGGAAAGAGGAAGCTGTGTGCCTAAGTTCCTACCCCATGGGGTTGCATTTGAGAACAGAGTGGACGACCAGGGGCTTTAGCAGCAAGATTTACAAGTATCAGTGAGATATACTGCAGTGCCTTCCACCAGCACGGCTCCATGAGGATGTGATTGTTGAGCTTCAGCAATTCCTTGGGATGACAGGGAGCTGAATCCAGAAACTCAAAGGTAAGTAGGAACCTTGCCTGGGCCTCTTGGTAAGGAGGGTTGTTTAGTTGGGAGCCTGATTTAAGGGAATAGAGTGAGGAACAGAGCTTCTGTTAGGCCATGTGTGAACCTTCCAGTTTTACTCTAGGTCAACACAGCATATTAGTCTGGACCATAATTCCAGGCCTTCCATTACATTATAAGTTAACTGGTGTTTGTGGAAAACTTCACAGGTTATGAATAGCGACAAAGAATAGCAACAAGAAATAGCAACACAGATTTGTGCTAAAAATAGTAACATAGAAAGAAACAGGAGACGTTACAGGAGATGATGTTATTAGGTCTTAACAATCTAATAAATTTTGTTGCTCAGACCCTTCACAAATTGAATGTTGCCTATCCAAATTGGGGAGAGCTATCTAATTTACTAAACCCACTAAAGTAAATGGTGAGCATATCTGGAAAAATATATTTTAGTACAGTTTGCTTGGACATTGAGTTAACCATCACACAACGCAATTTCCATATTATTTTCTGAGATGCCTTTGGGTACATAGAGCAGTATTCTCATCCTCGTGAACAATGTAGATAGGTATTTTCTATAAATGAACTACAGGAAAAAGACTTAGCAAGATTTACCTGGCATGAAGTGTACACCTTTATCAAACACACAATTAAAATTTTCTCTTCTCAAGAAAAGCTCAGGAAAGAAATGTTTCAGTTTAGAAGTTGAAAAATATTTGGAAATCAATTAAGTCTAAGTTAATTTTCTGTGCTTGCATCTCCTGTATACTAACTCAGTGAAGCAGCTTCTTCCTGAGCACATCTAAGAAAAAGAAATGCTCTCTTTACAGGATAAACAGTCATTTGTATCCTAATTATGTGCTGTGAACATTCTAAATTCCAACTAAATAAAAGTTATCTCCAAAGACATGTTAGTGTAAAATACTCAAAGAGGACTGTTTTAATATTCTTGTGTTTTTATAGCAAAAATCATTTGCAGTAATAACAGATGATTTAAGCATAATAGGTAGAAAATAAATGCAGTTAAGTGAAAAGTTGCTTTATTGAACTTCATATATAGAATTTTATAAAAATTAAAGTATTATAACATTTCAAGGAAAGATTACTTAACACTTTTTTCATTAAATTTATTGGTATTTTTTAGGAATATAGTACAGTTACATTCATCATTGGGATTGTGCACCTTTAACTGATGTATCTTGGTTTTCATTTGTCCCCAGAACCCCTCTCCACCCTTTGCTATTTACAAAGACTTTGTTTCCTGTTTTTACTTTTCTCAATTTCTTTTCTTTTCCCTTGTTTCATTTCCCATACCCTTCCCACTTTCCCTACTCCTTTAGCCCTTTTGTTCTTATTTAATATTATCAGTGATACAATATGAACTTTACTTATACTTTGTTTTTCACACCAAAGAAACTATTCAATATCTCCACATGTGTGTCCTATTTATCTCAATTAATAGTATGGTCTCAATATGCATTCATTTACCTATAAATGACTCTAGTTTCTCATTCTTTATGGCTGAGTAGTACTCCATTTTATTGAAAAACCACATCTTCTTTATCCAGTCTTCAGTTGATGGATAACTGGGCTATTTCCAAGTTTTAGTTATTACAAACTGTACTGCTATAAATATGAGTATACATATGTTGCTGTGGTATGATTCTTTTAGTTCCTTTGGTGTGATAGCCACCAGAGGAATAGCTGCATCAAATGGGACCTCTAATCCTAGTGCTTTGAGGTATCTCCATATTGATTTCCATAATGGTTGCACCAGTCCTCACTCCCACCAGCAATGGAGAAGGGTTCCTTTCTCCCTACAACCCCTCCAACATTTGCTATTAGATGATTTCTTGACAGCAGCCATTCTTTCTGGGGTGAAGTAGAATCTGTGATAGCCACCAGAGGAATAGCTGCATCAAATGGGACCTCTAATCCTAGTGCTTTGAGGTATCTCCATATTGATTTCCATAATGGTTGCACCAGTCCTCACTCCCACCAGCAATGGAGAAGGGTTCCTTTCTCCCTACAACCCCTCCAACATTTGCTATTAGATGATTTCTTGACAGCAGCCATTCTTTCTGGGGTGAAGTAGAATCTCAGTGTTGTTTTCATCTGCATCTCTCGAATGATCAGGGATGTTGAACATTTTTTATATATTTATTTGCTGCTTTTACTTGTTTGTCTGAGAAGTGCCAGTTCATTTCAGATGCCCATTTTATAATCGGCATTTATATTATACTATATTATATTATATTATTTATATTATATTTGAGAGGGTCTGATGTTTTTTAGTTCTTTATATATTCTAGATAGTAGACCTTTGTCTGAGGAACAGCTGGTAAAAACTTTTTTCCCATATTGTAGGTTGTCTCTTAGCTCTGTTGGTGGTTTCTCTTGCAGAAGATTTTTAATAAGATGAGATACCAGTTGTTGATTCTTTGTGCTAGCTCCCATGCTAGCACATGAGGATTTGTTCATAAAGTCTTGTCCTATGCCAGTGTTTTCAAGAGTTCCACCTAACTTATCTTCCAGCAAGTTTAGTGATTTTCTTTTAATGTTTAAATCTTTAATCCACTTAGATTTTAGTTTAGTGCATGGTGAGGAATAAGGGTCTAATTTTAATATTTGAAATCCAGTTTTTCCAACATAATTTATTGAAGAGGCTATCTTTCCTACACTGAGGATGGTTGGCTCCTTTGTCAAAGGTGAGGTATCTGAGTATATCTGGAGTTGTCTGTATATCTGCCATTCTATTCCACTGATCCTCAGGTCTGTTTCCTGGCCAGTACCATGCTGTTTTTATCATAGTGGCTTTGCAGTATAGCTTCAAGTTGGGATTGTGATAAGCTGTGCCATGTTTCTGTTGCCTAGAATACTTTTTGTTATTCTAGGTCTCTTCTGGTTCCAAATGAATTTTTGGATTGTTTTCTCTAGTTCTGTGGAATGTACTGTTGGGATTTAAATAGAGATTGCACTGAATCTGTATAGAAGTTTTGGAAGTATGGCCATTTTCACTATTTTGGTTTGACTTACCCAGGAGGAAGTAATGCCTTACCATTTTCTTATAACCACTTTGATCTCTTTTTTCAGAGTGCTGTTGTTTTTAGTATAGAGGTTTCTGTTTCCTTTGTTAGATTAATTCCTAGATATTTCATTTTGTTGGATACTCTTGTGAAAGGAATTGTTTCCCTAGTTTCTCTCTCAGGGAGTCTGTTATTTGTGTGCAAGAAGGCTATTGATTTTTGAGTGTTGAACATGTATCCAGCTACTGTGCTGAATCTGTCAATTACATCTATAAGTCTTTTGGCACAGATTTTGAGTCTTCTATGTAGAATATCATATCATCAGAAAATAATGACAATTTAAATTCTTAGTTTCCTATTGTTATTGCTTTTATTTCTGTCTCTTGTCTAATTGCCTCAGGTAATATTTACAAAACTGTATAGAACAGAAGTGGTGATAGTGGACATGCTTGTCTTGTTCCTGATTTTAGCATGAACGTTTTTAGTTTTTGACCATTGAGTATGATTTTGGCTGTTGGATTTTCATAGATAGCCTTTATCAAATTAAGATAAAGACCATCTATTCCAATTTTCTGTAGGATTTTATCATGAATGGGAGTTGAATTTTGTGGAATGCTTTTTTCTGCATCTATTGAGATTATCATATGTTTTTTCCTTGACTGTTAATATAGTGTATTACATTTAGTGATTGATCTTTGTTGAACCATCTTGCATCTCTGGAATAAATCCAACTTGGTCAACATGTATAATCTACTTGATGTTGCTCTGTATTCTGTTTGCCAGTATCTTACTGATGATTTTTTCATCTGTGTTCATTAGGGTGATTGGCCTGTAGTTTCCTTTTTTTGGTTGGGTCTTTCCCTGGTTTTAGGATCAAAATAATACTTACTTCCATGGATGAATTTGGAAGTATTGCTTTCCTTTCTATTTCATTGAAAAATTTAAAGAGTAGTGGCAATATTTCTTCTATAAATGTCTTGTAGAATTCAGCAGGAAAGCCATCAGGACTGGAGCTTTTCTTTGTTGGTAAGTTTTTAATTACATTTTCAATTTTACTGATTTTAATTGGAGTGTTTAAAAATTTTTATCTTCATCATTCAACTTTGGTAATTCATATGTATCTAGAAATCTGTACATTTCTTTTGTGTTTTCCATTTTATTAGAGTACAGGGTCTTGAAGTAGGTATTGATGATCCTCTGGATTTCTGCTAGATCTGTTGTGACCTCACCTTTTTCATTCCTAATTGCATGATTTGAGTCTTTTTTTTTTCCTGTTTTGATAAGATTGGATAAGCATTAATTGATTTTATTTAGCCTTTTGAAAAACCAACTCTGATTTGTTGATTTTTTTTTGTTTCATTCTCTTAGTCTCCATTGCATTAATTTCCACCCTGATCTTTATAGTTTCCTCCCTTGTGTGAGCTTTTGGTTTGTCTTGCTCTTCTTTGTCTAGGAGCTGAAGATCCAGTATTAGGTTGTTTATTTGAGCTCACTCTGTTTTCCTGGTCTGCATTCACTGCTATGAATTTCCCTCATAGAACTTCTTTCATTGTGTCCCATAGATTCCTGTATGTTGCACTAGCATTGTCATTAAATTGTAAAAACTGTCTAATTTCTTCTTTAATATCCTCTGTGACTATTGATTGTTCAGGAGAGTGTTGTTTAATTTCCATGTGTATGTTAATTTCTTGTAGTTTCTTATGCTATTTATCTCCAGTTTAATTACTTTAAAGTCTGATAACATACAAGGGATCAGTTCAAGTCTTTTGCATTTTTAAAATATGTTCTATGAGCTGGCATGTGGTCTATTTTGGAGAATGACTGATGTGTATCCAAAAAGAATGTATATTCTGATTTTCTGGGGTGGAACACTCTGTAGACATCTATTAAAACCATTTGTTCAAAAGTTTGGTTCAATTCTAGTATTTTGTGGACTTTTTTTTTTTTTGGTCTAGATAACCTGTCTATTTGAGACAGTGGGATATTTAGTTCACCCACTATAATTGTATTGGTGCTTACTTGGTTTTTCTTGTCCTTTAATATTTGTTTTGTATAGTTGGGAGCATTTGGATTTGGTGCATATATATTCATGTTTGTCATTTCTTCCTCTTGGACTGTTCCCCTTACAAGGATGTGATAATGTAAATAATATAGCTACCCCTGCTCTTTGCCAGGTTCCTATCACATGGAGAACTGTTTTCCATCCATTTACTTTCAGTCTATGAGTCTTTTTTTGAACTACATGTGTTTCTTTTATACAGCATATTATTGGATTTTGCTTCTTAATCCATTCTGCCAGTCTATTTCTTTTGATTGGTGAATAGAGGTCCTTAACATTGATGGTTGTAACTGATATGCATTGACTTATTATTGCATTATTTTCCTTTGTTTAATCTTTTCTATTTTTCTCCATCTAACTTTAAATTCTCGCATATTGTATTTGCTTTGTTGGGCCTCATGGAGTTGTGACATTCTTTCTTTTTCTAGGGTATTTTTAAAAAATTTTTTGAGTTCTGGTTCGGTATTCATGAAGTTTCTTAGCTGTTCTTTGTCATGAAAGTATCTTATTTTTTCCATCAATTTTGAAGGATAGTTTTGCCGGCTACATCAACCTAGGTTGGAGTTTGTTTTCTTTTCAAGCCACTCTCTCTTTGACTTCAAGGTTTGTGTTGAAAAGTCTATTGTAATTCTGATGGGCTTTCCTTTGTATGTAATTTGTTTCTTTTCTGTAACTGCTTCTAGCAATTTGTACTTATTTGGGGTTTCTGAGATTTTGATTATTATATGTGTAGGTGTAGATTTTATTTTATTATAACTAAGTGGAGTCCTATATGCTTCACTTATCTAAAACTTGTCTGAATGTCAAATTCTTTTGCTCTGTTTGGGAAGTTTTCTATCATTAATTCTGTGAACTTTTTTTTTAAATGTCATTTGTGCTTTCATTAACTTCTATCAGTTTTATATTATTCTTCTTTGTGTCATCTAGGAGGTGCTGGATTGATTTCTCATGGTCCTTTGCTACTTTTAAGAGATTTCCCTTTTCTTGGTCGCTGACCACCACTCTCTCTTCTACATCCTATATTGTGTCTTCAGGTTGGGTCAATCTGTTGTGCATACTTTCAATAGAGTTGTTATCTCCTGGATATCTGCATCTGTTTCATGGTTTCCATTTCTTTCCTATGGTGGACATTCATGGCTTCTATAATGGTTCTGAATGCATGTATTTTTTTTAAATCTGTTTCTGTTCTAGAGTCTCTGATTATGCCTTTCATTTTGCTTATCATCTCTGTAGTTATCTCAGAAATTATTTCTGTTTTAAATGTTTCTAGAGCCTGATCTGTTCTATTACTTCCTGTGCATGAATTCAGGGTGTTCAGGTGGTAGTTTGTCAGACTTTTCCACCTCATTTACCCCAGAAATTGCCTTTGGTTAGCTGGAAGTCTGTATTTGTGTCTTATTTAAATGTTTTCTCATTTCTATTTTTGTTGTTGATACTGTCCTTGGTTTAATTCTTTGGTTAATATTTCAATACTCCAGATATAGCTGGTCTTTAGGTATTTGAATCTCTAATGACTTGAAGACATTCTCATTTTCATAATACCAGGGAGGACAACTGATTAAAACAATCACAACACCTTAACCCAAGTGATACAATCAGCAAGAGTATAGAATCAAACAAAGCTTAGAAAATGAGAATTTGTGGTAGTTATGAATCCATCACCTTAAACTGTGTGAATTAAGTAGAAATTAAGGACCAGCCCAAAATATGTTTATAGTGAATAAAGTCTTCAATATAGCAACTTTACTCTTCAGGATCTGGAATTAGAATGAGTTGGGAAGACAGGGAAAGATAGGTAGAAGGGTAGGAAAAGGTTAGAAGTGAGGCCAGAGGACTCAGGAAGTTCACACAAATTCTAGGAAACTGTTGAAGGAAACAGGGAAAGACAGAATGAAAGAACAAAGACAAGAACAATCACATCAATAGGGAAGGTAGAAACTATACTCATTTTCCTTTGGAGCTAATAACAATAGAGAGAAAGAAAGAGAAGAAAAGAAAAAAAGAAGAAATCTGAATTACAGAAGGAACAAAAAGGGAGATGAAGAACATGGGAGAGCAAAAGATTGGGAAAGAGAAAGAAAAAAAAAGAAAGAAAAAAGGAAGAATTTGAGGAGGGGGGAAATAAAAATTAAAAATAGGAGGAAAAGAAAAATTAAAAAAATAATAATTTTTAAAATAAAAATGAAGGGCCTTCTTTAGGCTATGTCTCTGCTGTCACAATAGACAACATGGGCAGCAGTGTGCAGATCTAAGTCAATTCATCTCAGCAAGCCAGCAGCAGATCTCTGAGATTCAGGTTGATTTTTGCTGCAGGCCCTGGTTGAGGTCCCTGACCTCCTGCAGGGTTGAACTCTGCAAGGTTCTATTGCAGGTTCCAGCAGCCCTTCTCTGAGAATAGTTCAAGTTCTGATGGGAGGTGGTGAACCCTCCAACTTATCAACCACTGTGGTCTGATATGCCTTTATCACAGAGATTCTCTTCCCTTTTCCAGTGGGCTTCAATTTTCATCAAGAAGCTTGAGAGAGGCAATGTTTCTGTTGTTCACTTCTGTTCTACCTTCTGGAGCTCAGTACAATGGCCCTTTATGACCCCCTGTGACTCTGTGGTGTGATCCAGATACTGGTACAACTAGGAGGCCAGAGGCAGGCAGCAGGGAGCACTAGGGTGGTGCTGCTGGGGATTCCCCCACAGCTCCACACCTCACCAGTCTGTACTGCATGGGGACTCCTAACTAACACTTTTTAACTACATGATAGTATGCATTGATAAAAAGAGAGAAACATGCCTGTGTATTGATCAATGGCATTAATGTATAAAAACACCGGGTTTGGAGTTTTTTTAGCTTTAAAGATTTGCAGATTGTCCCTATCTCTGTCAAATTATATTCTTCATATATTTAGATTCAATCGTCTACATAGACAGACTTAATGTATTAGCATAACTCACAGGAATAAAAGCACATTTTTATTAATTTTAATTTTGAAAAGTTATTTGAGAGGCGTTGTAAGTGTTGAAGATTTGAACTTTGAAGATTCATAAATGTTTATGAGAAGTCTTAAAAACATAAGGATAATTCTGGCAGAGATTCACCCAGTCCAATGTCATGAAAGTTCCAGAAATCAAAATACTGCCCATGTGTTTCTTCCTCTAGGTTTTATTCTGGAAATTTTCCAATTTCTAGAAATTGTCCAAAAGTTATAAAGGCAAATAAAGTTCCCAGTTGTTATGTAGAATGACAGGTTTGAATTAACTGGTTTCTTCTAATTTTACCATCATTGTGCTTTCATCAGTTATAGAGTATTACCATCACAGTGATTGTATATACATGGTTCACTGGATGCCACATCCAGTGATTCTGAACCCTTAAGAAATTACATCTAAAAAGAGCATATATAAATAACTCTACAACTTTAAAAATGTTAATTGAACAGGGAACATTTCAAAAAGCAAGTAGTATGAAATATTTCTTAAATGGTAAGTTATATAACATATGCACCATATATGTTATATAACATGTAATATGATGTATTATATAATATACATTTCTATCATACATTGTGTGTTATACAGCACACATTACTTATTATACATTACATATCCTGTATAATCAAACTCAGCAGAAACAGACCTGTTTAGAATTTATACTAACAATTTCTTCAGAAAGGATATTTTATTTTTGGTATTGTTTAAAATTGTTAGCATATGGTGATAATAAAGCTAGAGCCACCTTTTAGTCAGTTTCATTACCATTTTTAAATCCTGCATTAACCACATACCCTAGTATTTCCTGAACATAATGGCAAATCCTCCCTGCCTTGCCATTACATCTCTGAATAACTGTGCAATCAAGTTGCTTTGGGCACACTAAAGATTCTCTTTTGCTGCGGAAATGTTTATCACATAATAGTTTGCATAACTGCCATTGCTCTGTCCTTACATACACTCTAACTTGTCACTATGCATTCAATAATTCAGATTAGTAATGATTTGGGCCATTTTCAGTTAATTCTCATTACCTAAACTAAAATTATAATATATTATTTTCTTCAAGTAAAAACATTAAATCTATTAAATATCACATGGTCTCTGAATTTTATATCTGTTAGTGCTAGCATATGCAGCAGTTTCCATAGACATTTTATGAAATGAAAGCATCAATATTTCTAGCCAACAAATAATCACAGAAAAGTAAGAGGAATCCATATGCTTTTTTCAGAGTTAACATTTGGCAAATCAATTTTCATGTTCATTATGCCTCATTTCATTGCTCCATTTGTTATATAGACTGAGTTAGTCATTGTTTTATGTCTCTTTTCCTTTTTGGCCTGATTTTGTACCCATCTAATTGTGGGGTTTCCATTAGAAAAACATAATATCCATAAAAATGTTTAAAAGTTGATGCTTCATGTAATATAGAGGAATATGCTGGCTTTACCTGCAATTTTTTTATTTTAATTTTTATCCATACATGTTTTCAGTTTGTAATGATGATATTCATCCCATGGAGTTGGTATGTGTGCATGCCACATCGCAATTAATTTTTCATCCTTTGCTTCTCCTCTCTTTTGCCTGCCCCTCCATCCTTTGATCCCTTTCACAAAAGATCTATCTCCCTATGTCTTATTATCTACATTTTATTTTGTGTTTCATTTATTAAAATGTGGATTACAAGGCGCCAAAGATGAAAAAGACTAAAAGCAATCTAATGGATTTGCTAAATTTAGAGAAAAATTAAGATACATAAATGTTGAATGATTCTGAACTGAAGGAGAACCGGCTTTTGCACTTAACTTCCACTTTTAATGGATATATGACTAGTCAAGGAACTTATTTTTTTTTCCTAACATACAAATACTGGGAAAATAATAACACTTCCCCATTGCTGTTATTGTGAGGGTTAAAGAAGATGATGCATAAGAAATATTTCCCCAATGTTTGTATAGATATTTTATACTGAGATGAAGCATGACAGTGACAGGCTGAAAGGGGAATTCATTTCCAATGAATTATAGAGCCAGAAAGTCCAGGTGTGAGACTGTGTGAAACACAGTTTACTCTCTTGTCTCTGTTTTCTTATTAGTAAAACAGGACAATAATCTTATTTAACAGATTTATTTTGAGCAACAAATTAATTTTTGAAAAGTATGTTGACCACTGAAGCAATGCATGTCCAACAAAGTATTCTGAAGGGCATTTTTGAAAGAGATAATGAAAATCACAATTCTAAGAACACCAAAAAAAAGGAAACCACTAGGCAGGGCAAGCAATTAAACAGAGAGGAAAGACAGGAAAGCAACAGCAGGAAAACAATATGAGAAGGATAACCTAATATCAGCTATAACCATCAATATAAATGGTCTTCCATTCACCAGTTGAAAGAAACAGATAGACAGAAACAAGACCCAACAGTATGCTGCATACAGGAAACACATTTAACTCAAAAAGAAATTCATAGACTGAAATTCAAAAGATGGAAAACAATGTTCCATGTGACAGGAACACAGAATAGAGCAGGGGTAGCAATACTAATTGCAGACAAAGTGAACTTCAAGCCAAGTCCGATCAAAAGAGACAAAGAAGGTCACTACATACTTGTTAAGGGAAAACCTTGAGGATAAGAGAAAATGGTTATAAATATTTATACAATAAATAAAGGTACACACAGTTATATATAAAAAATATTAAGAGACATGAAAAATCTAATGAGCACTCAAACAATTGTGATGGGGTATCTTAATACCCCACTGTTACAAATAGATCAACTAGACAAAAAAATTAACAAAGAAATATTAGAACTGACCCAAATTTTTGGACAAATGGACTAAGTAGATGTCTATGGTATGTATTACTGCACAACATCAGAGTACCTATTCTTATTTTATTTTAAGAAGATACATCTTGTAAAGGCACAAGATCCCAATGATGAATGTAACTGCATTGTTTGCCTTAAATGTACTAATAAACTTAATGGGGAAAAAAATCAAATCAAAAATATGAACAACAAGCCAGGCATGGTGGCACATGCCTGTAATCCCAGCACTTGGGAGGCTGAGGCAGGAGGATCACTGTGAGTTCGAGACCAGCCTGGGCTGCATAGTGAGTTCTAGGTCAGTCTCAACTACATAGTGAGACCTGTCTCAAAAAACCAAAAAACAAATAATAATAACAATAATAATAATAATAATAATAATATGAAGAACAAACTTGTCATCTACCAGAAGGTAGATTAAAAAACCAGGAAGTATTTCCATAAATATTTTTAAAAACTCAATGTTGTGCTGTACCCTTATGATCCCAGCACTCTGGCCAGGCCACCCTTTCAACATACTTGAATGTCTGCTGGGGCAAAGAGAGATTGTATGTGTACTTTGCACTTTCACAGGGTGAAGACAGGTGGAGTGACAGGAAAGCAAATTAGAGAGTTATAATAAAGGAGAGGCCTATCCCATAAGCTCTTGTATTAACAGTGCCCACCCCTGAAGATTGGAGTAGCCCCTAGCCTCATGGGCCTGAGGACAAAGAAATTCCTACAGAAAATTGGAAGAGATGGATTTTTATCTCAACCTGATAAAAGCCACCTATGACAAACCAACTGCCAACATCATATTAAATAGACAAAACCTGAAAGCTTTCATTCTAAAATCCGGAAAAAGACAAGGATATCCACTGTCACCACTCTTATTTAATATAGCCAGACCAATTAGATAAGAGAAAGAAATAAAAGAAATGAGGATAGGAAAGGAAGAAGTTAAGACCTCCACCAAAATGCTTATACATTTAATAATGAAATTCAATAGTGTACAAGCTGGGGATTTAGCTCAGTGATTCGGTGGCCTGCCTTGCAAGCGCAAGGACCCGAGTTCAATCCCCAGTGGAAAAAAAAAAAAAAAAAAAAAAAAAAGAAATTCAATAGTGTAGCAGGATACAAAGTCAACCCTAAAAAAATCAATAACATTCTTGTGCATAAATAACAAACACAGTGAAAGATAAATTAGGGAAATAACACCATTCTACAGAGCATCAAAAAAAAAAAATACCTAGGAAGTGATCCAATGAAGAAAGTAAAAGATCTTTACATCAAAATTTACAGTATTCTGAAAAAGGAGATGGGAGTGGATATCAGAAAAAGGAAAGATATCCCTTATTCTTGGGTAGGAACGATCAATATGGTGAAAATGCCTATACTTCCAAAATTGTTATACAGATTACAATCTAAATAAAAATACCAATAGCATACCTCACAGAATTACAAAAGACAATCCTAAAGTTCATTTGAAACCAGAAGAGATGTAGAATAGCAGAAGAAATTCTGGGCAACAAAGGCAAAGCAGGGAGCATCACAATCCCTGACTTGAAATTACACCACAGAGCTATTGTGATTTAAACTGCATGGTACTAGCAAAAAAAAAAACAACAACAAAAAAAAAAACAGACCCTGGGGTCAGTGGAATAGACTACAAGATACAGAAACCTCCCCAAACACACTTAGCCACCTTATCTTTGACAAAGCCGCCAAACACCTTCACTGGAAGAAAGATAACCTCTTTAATAAATGGTGCCAGAAAAACTGGCCTTCCACATTCCAAAGACTAAAACTAACCTGATGTATCTCTAAACTAAAATAAAAATGGAACAAAAAATCTAAATTTTAGAACAGAAACACTATATCTACTGGAAAATAGAATAGGTATCACTCCTGAGGACTTAGGTATGTGTGAAGACTTCATGGACAAAACTTCAAATGCATGGGAAATAATGCAAGAATCAGTAGCTAGGACCTTATTCTACTAAAAACCTTTTGTACAACAAAAGAAATCACTAACAGGGTGAAGAGACAACCAACAGAGTGGAAAAAAAATTTTTTCCACCTGTTCCTCAGATGAAAAACTAGTATCTAGAACATACAAAGAATTGGAAAAAAAATCAGATCCCCTAATTTAAAGATCTAATTCAAAACTTGGCATCTGAAATGAACAGATATTTCTCAGATGAAGAATTACTAATGGAAAATAATATATTTTTAAAATGTTCAACATCACTCCTCATTCAAGAGATGCAAATTAAAACAATGTGGAGACTCCATCTCACTCCAGAAAGAATGACTTATACCAAGACATCAACCAACAACAAATGCTGGTGGGACTGCGGAGAAAAAGGAACCTTTTGCACTGTTTGTGGGAGTGCAGACTGGTGAAACCACTGTGGAAATTAGTGTGGAGTTTCCTAAAAAACCAGGAGTAGAGGTCCCATTTGCTTCAGATACTCCTCTTCTGGATGTCTTCCTGGAAAAATTAAAAGCATCATACCACAGCGATATGTGCTCATCCATGTTTATAGCAATACAGTTTGCAGTAGCTAAACTTGGAAACAAGTCAAATGCCCATCAACAAATGAATGGATAAAGAAGTATTTCTTATATGCAATGGACTATTACTTGGCCATAAAGAAAGATAAACTTGAGACATTTATAGCTCAATGGATGCACATTGAAGCTATACATCTACATTAAATAAATCAGACACACATGTAAATATCACATTGTCTCTCTGGTGGTAGAAACTGAAAGTGTAAAAAGGGACCAAAATGTATAATTGATAATATCAAAAAGGAAAAAATTATTCTAAAGGAAAGCAAAGCTGGGGATGAGGCAGGGGAAAAGAAGGGAAGGAAAAGAAGAAAAGAAAGAATAAGAGAAACTAAACTTTTGTAAATGAGGGGAACCAAGGTTCAACAGAAGAGAAAGGAATGGGTAAAAAGAGTCTCAAGATACATGTTCAGGTGCAAATTCCCTACAATGAATGTGATCCTTATAGATATCTAAATTGGACCAGCAAAACTAAAATAAAAATAAATAAAAGGTTTATATTTTAGTAAAATTTACAAAAAAAGTGTGTTAAGCAGTAAATGAATAAATATTTGAAAAGTACTTCAAACAATAATGTTTTATGCTTACTTATATTTATGTATTTATATGTTGTTACTACTAATTTGATTCTCTTAAATATGAACTACTTTTAAAATACTTAATTCCATGAATAATTAGAGCATCATTTTCCTATTTGAAGCTACAAATATATGTATATATTTGTATCTAAAAACTATATTCTATTAAAAGAATTATATGTATACAGTTATATGTACTTTTGAGTATTTCTTTGGGGAGGCCTGAGATTCTGAGCATCCTTAAAAACAGTGCAGATGGCAGTTAGTAATGAGGTCTGCCTACTCTCACACAAAAAGGAGGGGGTCTCAGAGTCTTGTTATAGCTGCGTTTCCTTTTAGACTCTTTTGAGATAAATAATTATGCCAACTGAAGCATGGTAGGAAATTATTTCTGTCTCTTCTATAATGATATGGAATTTCAGAATCTAGTTCCAGGAGCCCCTAGATAATAGAAAGAGTTTGGTTTTGGCTTTTAAAAGCCTATGATCCTTTTCAATATCTCAATTATACTCAAGGAGAAAAGCAGAAACTGCAGAGAATGAAACATACTGCAATAATTCAATTAAAAGAAGTCTTTCGGGCTCACCATCTGGGTCTTAATGGTGTGATTGGTCCCTAGGGCATATCTGGTCAGATCTAGCACTTGTAGTTAGAACAGCTTGGCAAGATCTACTGGCATCTAGTGGGTAGAAACTAGAGATGCTACCTAATGCATGAGACAGCCTTCCACCACAAAAAGCTATCTGATTCAAAAGATCAGTCCTGCTAAGGTTAAGGAAATTTGCTGTGGAGAGACTGCTGGAGTTTCTTATTGAAATGCTTCGTTTTAGGGAATTTCTAACTCTGCATACCCTTGCTACACAAGTAAGTATGTTTGCTTAAGTTGTGCCAAGATTTCAAGTACTAGTCACTCCTTCCTGTTGAGGAAGCATTTCCTGGGATATTAAAATAGCCTGTTGGCAAAGGTAACCTAACTTTAATGCTGCTTTCTAAAAATCAGACTCTAATTAACAGGAAATGTTCTTTCTGCTGGTTATTAGCATATAATTATACACATTTTGCATGTGAAAATTATGGTCTTACTTTTAAAACATTGCAAATATTTTCCTTAAATATATACCAGCAGGGCCAGGGATTTAGTTCAGTGGTTCCACCACCTGCCTCACAAGTGCAAGGACCTGAGTTTGATTCCCAGCACAAAAAACTATAATAATAACATATATATTAGTGTATAATATATATATATATTATAGCTATAACTAGGAAGTAAAATAATATTTATAAAATGTTAATTTGTGTACAGGGTCAATGAAAAATGTTTTTAAGCAGACGATTTTGCAAGGTCAATAATCCACATTATCAAAACACAAGAAAAATATTTTTTGTTCATTTTGTTTTTATAATATATATTATATATTGTATTCCTCCTTCCAAAATGAGTTGCCATGACAATGAAAGTAAAGCACACTATGGACACTTATGGCCAATAAAAAGTCATGTGATATTTCATTTTCTTCACCCCAGTAACAAACACTTAATATCGATATTGTTGCATTTCTTATTTTTAAGTACCCTCTTTCCTTGCATGGAAGCACTTGTGAAACAATGCTATTATGTGCTGGAGATGAACTTCATATCAGAATGAATGACAGAATGCAAGGAGATAGATTTACCTATATTATAATGTACTGAAACATATTGAAGCTCCAAAGTCAACAATAAGAAAATTTCTAAAAGGCCACAGGAGTAAGGCATGTGTGATCATTTTAGAAAACATTTTTGGAGGGTAGTTAAATGGTTGGTTGATGTTTTAAAAGAATAGGGTTTAACTTGGGAGCAATATCTTTGTTAATGGCCTTGCCATTAATGTGTGGGAAAAGAGATTTAGGTAGTGACTGACTAACGTGTTGGTTACAATTCCTTAGGAAAACTCTGATGTATTCTTTTTACTAACTATGGCTTTTGATGTACAGATTCCAAGCTTGAAGAGTCTGTATTTCAAAAAACTGAGTTTTATATCTACCTCAGCTTTTCTCTTTAAATGTATACGTTGTTAATTTTTTGAAAAACTACAAAAAATGTTGGTTCAACAATAAAAGTCTATGAAAAGATGACATTGTTTTGAATTTATTCAGCTTTGCATAATTATATCCTTGTTCCTATAAGGTTTTGGAAGGAAGATAAATTTTCCAATTTGAAGCTAACTTTTAAAATTAAAAGCTTTTTTTTTCCCAGCCTGCATATGCATGTCTGGTTCTATTCTTTGCCTCCAAAACTAATTATTTGAAAAGTTTATGCACATTTCAAATTTTTTCTAACTTTGTGTCTAATCATTTTGTCTTGGAGCAATAGAGAACATGAAAGAGATTTTTTTTCAGACTTCTAAAACACTCCCAGGCCTTAGGATTCTATAAGATGAAAAATAATTTAAAATAATTATTTTCCTTAAAATTCTCAAGAATAATATTAAATTCATACAGTATTTTTAAAGTTCAAAAACCCTAGAAAATTTGCATGAAATTCAAATAAAAAGCACTATGGAAATCTCAGAGAATCCAGTGGATCTGGGCTATAGTTTCATAGTTTTACATTTTGCTGAGTGCGTAGTGAAAGAGCCAGTTTTGTTTTATGTTCATTGACTGTAACAAACTAGTCAAACAAAATGCATTACCGCTCAAAATACATAATAAAATAGTATTATATCAAACACACATACAGTTGGAGTTCTTATTGTGTGGGAAAAACTACTGTAAAGTAACTACCCTGTGGGCACACTGCAGTTATTCCATGTGTGTGTTCAGGGGGCAGCGAGGGAGATGCCATTGTTCTAAACAGCATCACTTTTGACAAAATACATTAAAAAGATATATGATACATTTTTATAACTTACATTCAGAAAGAGTGTGCACTGCATCCAGAAAAAATATTTTGTGATGAATTACAAAGTAGAAAGAAAAATGAAAATCCATTGCACAGAATTGTGACTACAGCAAAAATCTATAGAATATTTCAAAACTTTCAAAAATGGATTTTAAATGATTTTTCCATAAAAATTTATAAGTATATGAGATGATAAGTATATGAAATTTATAAGTATATGAGATGCTTGATGCAATCTTTCACCTTGTAAATGTATATCAAAACTTCACTGAACACCCCATAAATCTACATATAATCATTATTTTTCAATTTACAATGAAATTTTAAAAATAAAATAAAAACCAAAAAATTGAAATATTTGCAAGAAGAAAATAAATCCATATATATCAATGATTTCAGCTCTTATTTTCCAAAACAAATTTGCTATGAAGTATAAATATAGATCAGAATTGAATTAAATATTCAATGAAATTTAGGTTCCATGCTCTAAAAGACTAAAAAAGTTGGTACATTAACATATTGAAGATATACTCCTAAGTGAAATAAATAAGGCACACACATGTAAATACTGAAGAGATTCTCTGGTGTGAATAATCTGCAATAATACAGAAGATCCTAATAAGATTACTGACAATGAGAAATGGGAAGAAAGGAGCTAAAGGTGTAGGGAAGGTGGGATGGGTAGGGGAAGGGTAAAAAGGGAAAAGAAAAAAATGTGAGATAATAAAAAGATGAAAATAAAGTGTTTGTAGATGGGGAGGGGAGGAGGAGGTGAAGAGAGGGCAGAGGTAAGGGGAAAAAATGAGAACCAAGAATTATCATGTAGAGGTACAAGATCCCAACAATGAATGTAACTGTACTGTATCCCTAAAATGTACCAATAAACTCAATTAAAGCTGAAAAAAATAATTCTAGATGGAGCTTAACAAGAAATATATAATTATTACTAAACATGCTTAGATGTTAATCAAAATGATGTAATTTTACATTATCAGCTAAAGCCCATCCCCAGAATATTCTAAGTTTGCACATTTCTATACTTTATAGAAGAATTTTTCACATCGGTGAAATAAATAAATATCAGGAAGTAAATATTTTACTAAATCATAACACACAGGTCAGCGGGACTCTCGTAAGTTCTTTACCTTCTTGAAGGTTTACAATATTGGTAAGTCTGAATATGTCCTGACAGTTGAAAGCAATTTGATGACCAGCAACAGCCACGGCACAGAGGATTATCTTCTGTCCTATAAATTTAATGTGATTACTCCTTCGCTAGGAATTCAAGTTTAAATATAAGAATCAGACTATCATAATTGATTTGGGGAATAGCTATCCATTCTTGAAACTGTATCCCCATATGTATTGCATTACTTTATTACTAGTAAATAAAAATTTAGCAATCATGTGTCAATTGAGCCTTTTAATGTGATCAATTATCAAGTACATATAGGTCCACTCATTAAAACAAATAATAGGTTACTTCTTCCAAATACACACACACAACCACACACACAATCACTTTCATGATATTTTGTGGGTGTGTGTAGAAAAATGTGCAGAGTGTTAAATTAGTATGTATTATTTACTGATAACAAGCAAACATTACTTATATTCCACTGCTTCTATATGTAACCCTTTCAACTGGGTACACAGGTTGCATGTGTGCTTTGTACCTGTACAAATACCTTATTGTGTCTCTGACAACTATTATATTTGTACCCTAAAAGTATTATAATATGAGGAAAGAAAAAACTAAGTAACATGTTTATTTTATATTATATGTAACCATAAAATTATGTAATTTTGTCTTGAATCATAATTTTCATACTTTTTATTACAGTGTTTTCCTTTTTGTGTTTCTTTTTTATATAGAGACTGAGAAGCTCATTTATTTTTTATTTGCAATTTTCTTATAATGGCAAATTTGCATGTGCTTCTGCCCAGGGAGCTTTTATGGGGATTCTGTTGTTGCTTAGGAAATTTATGTTAACTATACAAAAGAATACTGAATTATCACAAATATAG
The DNA here is from genome assembly GCF_012274545.1 of Fukomys damarensis. Lineage (NCBI taxonomy): Eukaryota > Metazoa > Chordata > Mammalia > Rodentia > Bathyergidae > Fukomys > Fukomys damarensis. The sequence goes on along the minus strand of NW_022900950.1, from coordinate 486,469 downwards.
TTTTACTTATCTTACATCTAACTGTGAGTCAGATTATGGTCAAAAGCTACTCATTTCCTCACATTATCTATATAGAAATTTCAAGTTCTGACAAACCAACTTTAATAAAGAACTATTTTCCAATAGCCCACAAAAGGTTGGACATTTAGCTTTCTGAAATACATGGTTTTGTCAGTGCTGTTTATTCATATAGCTGTTTACCCATAATGCACTTCAATAGTGTGGATGATTAAAGCTAAAATTATTTGTAATAAATCTAGATAGAAATTGTACTAAAATTGAAGCATTTGTTTTTATGATAGCACAATTTTCAGATCTTAGTGTTTAGTTCTGTTCATTGTTTGGGGGCCTTGTGTACAGCAACACATCAATAAGCTTTATTCTTCTCTGCAACGGCTCCTCTCTGGTAGTAATGAGGAGCTCAGGGAGGTTTCTAAAATGTAGTAAGTCAGTAGGTTATCATTTAGAAGATATTAAACAACATTAATAATAATAAACAATAGGCTTATTAAATATAATAAGGCAAGATGCTCAAGGGAGAGAAACAATGCTTTAGAATGTCCATAAGATTACAAAACACAGTAAAAGAAAATTAGTATTTTATCTGTGATGGTAATTGAATTTTAAACTCAAGCCAAAACAGCTTAAGATAATTCTATACTTGTCCCTGACGTACTGCAATAATAGTGCCCTAAATTGCATCATTATATCTTGGAAGAATTATTAATATCTTCAGCATCTAATAAAACAAAGGTTGATAATCTATCTCTGCACTTATTAGAGTACACAGATTTGTTTCACACTAAAATAGTACCATTTGGGAAATGATCTTAATAATAAATCTATAGTTTTTGGAACAAAATTTCAAATAATTGACAAAAAACAATATTCTTGTTGGAATGATCTTAAATTTTGCTTTGAATATCCTTTTTTTCTATTTCTGTATGTGTTCTTTTGTGATTAGTATAGAATTCTTGACTTAAAAAAATCTGTTGAATTACAAAATAAATAATATGTAGTACATCGATAAAAAGCATCTGGTAAATATGAATCAAATATAAACTTTTAAAATTGTATATTAAAACTATGTATAAATTACTTAATTCGTGATTCATTTTATAAATATTAGATTAGGGGAAATGAGAACGGTATTTTTTACCAACAGTATGAATTGAACCAGAGTATATCTTATGAAGGAAGCATAGTATATCTTAAAGCTTTTCGGGAATTTGTAACAATATTATCAAATGAGAGCCTATGTAATAAAAATGATAGAGGAAAGACTGATACTTGCAAAATTTTGGACTGTCTACAAATATAGGAAGCATGAAGGAGGAATGTCAGCCAGAAATTTACTGAAAGTGCAACCCAAAATAGTATAAAGTTTCGTGTCAGCAACGTTAAAATATGCTATCTCCTTGTAAATTTTAAAACAGTGAAGTTTCCTACATCCTTCAAAGTCAAATGCAAGACATACATCTTCTGAGGGTTGACGGACATTCCAGTCAAAAATAATCTCATTCTTTTGTTCTGTTTTTGCAATTGTCTTTCTCTTTTAATTCTTATCATAACCTGCCTCAGATTGTATTTCTTTGTATATGTTTTTGTTTTCCAAGTCATGTGGCTAGCTGCTAGAAAATATGATCCTTTTTATAATTCCACAGTAACATTTGGTTGAACAGGATTAATTGACTTGATAAAACTCTGAGTGTAACATGGCTTGGGAAACTGTCACTGCATTTTGTTTTGGAGTTGATTAAACTGATTTGGCAGCAAGGCTTGGATCCCATTGCTGCCACGTAACTTTTTGCTGTGCTTGGTTAGATGAATGGACAGTTTTTTTAGAAAAAAGTATATATTTAAATAAAATGTTTCATTTCATTGATAATATCCCCCATAATTAATTTAAATGTGAGATGTACAGATATGACATGAAGAAATGGCACAGATAAAACAATGCAGAAACAGTTCTCATTTCTTGTGTTTAATGGATGTAGATGCATATATTTTATATTGTTTACTTAATTATGTGCAGACTGTCTAATATTTGCATATACACAAACATGGGTTGTGGTTACCTTTATGCAAGGGATGGAAAATGTTGCGTTATTATGTACTACCTGTGTGAGTAACTGACAGCATGCTGGATTCTGAATACTGAAATTAAAATATACCAATTGACAGAAGTTATTTGAAAGGAACTGTAAGTATTATGAACCAAATTATAAGTGGTGGGGTTTTTGGGACCCTTAAGTACTAGAGCAATATCCTAAGCCTGTATCAAATCAAATGATATTTCAAAAGGTCTCATATATTTAATACATAATCCATTAGTAATCTGTATTAAGTAGCCTTAATGTCTACTTGATATAAAGACAAACATGAACAGGGTAATAATTCAACTTTCTCTGCAACAATATGTTGGTCTTCACACTTTTCCAGCTGCACATAGATTGGCAATAGTTCGAATTCCTGCAGAAGATACCTGATACTCCAAGATAAGCATCATAATCCTTATTTGAGAAGAACTCTAATCACCAGGCAGCTTTGTACATCTTTGCCCATTCTATACACCACTGGGCCAGGCAATCCCTGTAGATTTGCTGTGCATGTTTTTTGAGTTGGAATGTGAGCTATAGAATATGGACACACCTGTGTTTTTGTGCAACCAGCGGAGGGAGTGAAGGAGTTTCCTCTGAAGGGTTGAGGATATGGCAATAAGCAAGACTGACCTATCCAGTAAATATATTTTCTTATGCACATATTCAAATTTAGCCAAACTACAAACATGCCAAACTGGAAAGCCATCTTCGAATCTGTAAAACATATAAAAAGTGAAAGCTGAGTACCCAGTGGAATTTTAGAAGAAAATAATACATTCCCATTAGAGAAGCTATTTTTTTTAATTGGCAATATTTCTTAGTGAGTTTCTTTTCATCCTTTCCAACAAAACATGAGAAAAGCAATTGACACCTGGAATGTTTAGCAAATGCATTTTCTGTGGCACACAAAAAGATGAACAGTTGGCAGATCCAAGCTGAAGTCTGGTATATCACTAAGTCCAGAGTTGACTTGATACCTAAGATACAACTGCTTTTCTTTATACCTAAATTGGGCTTTGTATTTTATTGTGCTTAAATATAAACATTAATGTTATGACTTTAGGAAACTGTGGAGGTGTAGAATCATCATTTGCTGAAGTCCCCTCAAGAAACAAATGTAACTGATTATTGAGAAATACTTTTTAAAATTGAAAATAGGATACTCTAGTTTCAGTGGGGAAATTGATGAACCAAAGACTATTTAAAATGAAGAGAAATTAAACTACCAGCAGGAGGTTACTCTCCCTGAATCACACAAGGTGTAGCAGTGGCAAAGGACTCTCCTTCTACATGTATCAAGAGATATACCAAGTGAGTGAGCACAAATTCAATAAAAGGGTCCAGCAAATGAGAAGTTAGAGTGACCACTGAACTATGAAATTAGTACTCTCTGCAGTCACTGTTCACGCTAATACTGCTTCTATCACTGCTATAAGCTGCCTCTCAAACTCAGGACACTATTGATGATACCGGCCATATGGGTCAGGCTGCCACGGTGCGCCAGAATCTTTCTTTTCTGATAGGCATGATGGATTTTGTGTCACTTTCACCTTCCAATTCTTTTTTGGGGGGGCGGGGGGACGGGGATTGAACTCAGGTCTTTGCACTTGAGGCAGGCCATCTGCTTCTATCACTGCTATAAGCTGCCTCTCAAACTCAGGACACTATTGATGATACCGGCCATATGGGTCAGGCTGCCACGGTGCGCCAGAATCTTTCTTTTCTGATAGGCATGATGGATTTTGTGTCACTTTCACCTTCCAATTCTTTTTTGGGGGGGCGGGGGGACGGGGATTGAACTCAGGTCTTTGCACTTGCAAGGCAGGCCACCAAACCACTGAGCTAAATCCCCGACCCACACCTTCCAATTCTTTCAATGTGTGTGATATACGCCTAGAATTTTATCCCAAAGGCATTCTGGAGATGTATTTGCTGGAAGAAGGGTGGACTGGACATGAAGAAATGTTATCCCTTACCCATAGCACAATTTTTTCTCCAATACTTTAATTTCAATTTTTCACTTTTATATGTTCTTCTGCATCTTGTTTTCTTTTTATTCACCATCCTTTCGGTAGAATCATCTATACAAATCTGCAAAATCCAAACTTCCTTCATTGGAAGAGATACAGACCCCCCAAAAAAATGAAGTCACATGTCATATTCTGTAAGTGAGCCACATTGGGAAAAAATGTATTACTACCTATTAAGAACTATCCACCACCACAGCCACTAAAGTGAGGTAACATTAAGAACAACAAAAAATTTTGATCTAGTACTGACTTTACATCAGTCATATTTATTCATGCTCTAAAGTAAGTTTCTGCCACTGCTGGGTATTCATGGTATTATTAGTCTGTGACCTTTACATCACACATAATTTATAAGCATGTTAAAATAAGTTTTAGTTCCTAAACCTGAATTAACTTTTATGACCATAATTGATATTCATAATCCCCTTCATCCAAATCTATTCTAGATATTACTTTCTTCAAAACTTATAGTGATCTAGACTTCACTTTTGTGGCATAATCTATTCAGCTCAATAAAGTCAGAGCCATTGATTAAATTTTCTTAGTGAAATCATAGTTTCCTAAGTTTTCACAGGAAATAGAGGCAGTATACATGTTGCAGTGTATCTATTGTCTGGCAGAAATTACTGTCCCTTATGATAATCATATTTGATTATTTCTGCCAGTATAATAATGCTACTCTTTGCCTGCTAGCCCATGAACATGAGTCCAAAACAATTATGATAACCATAGCATCAGTTTTTTATAGAATCCATGCTGGTCTCTGTTGGGACCTAAGAACTACCTAAGAACCAACACTTCAATGCAAGCAATGTTAAGCTTGCAAGTGTTAGATGCACGAATACCATAGTGTCATAGTTCCTTTTCTTATTGCTGATATAAAATACCCAACACCCACAAATTAAAGGAGGAAAGGCTTATTTCAGCTCATAATTTGTAGAAGTTTCAGTTCATAGTCAGCTGGCTCCAAAGCAAGACGGCATGGCAAAGGGGAATGGCAGAGGAGAAACAGTCCATGGCAGGTAGGCAGGAAGCAGCAAGCAGCAAGCAGCAAGCCTGCCTTCTTTCTGTTCCTTTACATTCCTTCCAGGCTACAAGCCTAATGATTGATGCCAGCCATACTAAGAGGGGGGCTCATTATACACACCCTTAATCCAAATTCACACACGCTAATCCAGCCACATTTGAAACTCTCCACCTGTGACCCCAAAAGGGTTTGAGGAAACATCTACATACAAGCCATAGCACATAATTATTAGGATGCAGACAAAAATCGTATTTTCACCATTTTGTTCCTGAAAAATGTACTATGCATCACATAGCCACTGGTTTATTTCATATACTGTATTCTCTACACATGATACAGTATCATTCCTAAAATAATGCTGTAGCTCAATAATCCAAAAAACTACTGCAAAGTGCCAAATGTGGCCATCAAATTTTTCATAGTTTTATTGTAGCACTGTACTACAATTCAGTAGTGTATTGTCTCTGGCTTCTTTCCTACTGTAACTGCAGAATTGTTAAGTGCAATACAGACCCTCTGGCATGGGACACCTAAATTATTGCTATGTGATGCTGTAGAAAGAAATGTGTTCAACCTCTCTTGCAACAGACTATAATAGAACTCCAAAACTGTCCTTTGTCCAAATATCTATTGATGCAGCTACTTAATCATAAAACATACCTTCCCCTGAGGACATATTATGAGTTCTCTATCATTTGTCAATAAACAAACATTTCCTTTACTTTTGGGTGATAATGCTGGTAGAAATACTACAGACAAAGAAAGAAAAACAAATCTGAAGTAGAATCCATTTGTACTGAGTTCACACCACCACCCCTTTGGAGTTGAAAGTAGTCCCATGTATTTGGCTTACTATGAAGGGCTCCCTGGCCTTTTTATAAGAGCATTCTGTGCCAAGGACTCAGCATCAGTGCTGACTACTGATAATTATGCTGTTTAGTTGGCTTTATTGAGAGAACCATGTACTGGCCCATTTCCTTAGCTACTCTGTTCATAGATTTCCCCTGAACAAACACTGGATAGGTTAAGAAGAAATTCACAGCCATCTACAAGAAAAGTTCTATTTCCAATGGGGTTGTTCACCACCTCCTCTGCAATAGATGCTCTCTATTCTCACTTTTGTGGCACTCTTCATGTCTTCTCATAGGTTTCTAGCCACACACCTCTCTCTAACTTCTTCTGGTCACCACTGCTTCTTTCGAGATACAGTGAAAAAGCAGTATGTCATCCTCCAGGAATCCTCGTGTGTCAATTATGAAATGGACTTCTTGAGACTAGCAGAAAGGATATTGTTCCTCCCAGTATCACATCAAAACACGCTTTGTCAAAATGCCATCCACTGATTCAGCATCACAATCAAATGGGAGTCTGTTAGACCAGAAGAACTTAAAGCTCCACTCCATCAGAATCTGCATTTCAGTGGCATCGCCAATTCATTATCATGCAAACAATACTGAAGTATGAAAAGCACAGAGATAGGCTCTACTGCTTATTTATACTGCAATCCAACATTGCTGAGATACTTATCTTGCAAGTTATTGCCATTCTCCTTTGCAATGAATTATAAAATAATGGGTTTTCAATTTATTCTTGTGGCTCCTTAACTTGATGTACAAATACTTTGAATTGCAATTAAAACCTTATTGTATTAAAATGTCATTTTATGACTTTATTTTCTTCTTATAACACTATTTTCTTAACATCTATGTTGTTTTATGTTGACATAACTTTTCCCAGCTTCTTTTTTGTAAATATTTTTTAGTGTTTTTTAAAACACTTAATTTTTACAATATGTTCTCGATACATTTTCAAATTTTCCGTTTTCTCATATTTTAAGTGTGTCTCCCATAAATAGCATGTAGCTAAATAATTTTTACAAAATTATGGAACCTCAGTTTCAAAATGATGTTTTTAGTTTATATTTATTATGATAATTAATATTTATTCCTACTATCTTATTTTGTGCCTTCAGATATTTTAATGTTCCCATATTTAATTCTTCCTTTGATTTAGCTCATATATACATATGCAGAGAGACATGTACATAAAATTTAACATGGTTCTAGTAGTTTGTAAAGCATATACTACTTTTATTTTTCTACTAGTTTAACTTCAATTTTACTAGATATACCTTAGGAAGCCTATAATTAAATTTAATACTCATACTCATAAGTAATATTAGATCTTAAAATATTCTAAGTGACAATATTACTCTTAAACAGATTTTAGCTGATGTCGTATTTAACACACAAATTGAACATTATTACTTTTCATTGAGACAAAGTCCATTTACATTCTTTATATACTTAGGTCGTTGCCATTTGTTACTGCTTATTGTGATATCATTTTTCTTCTTTCTAAGGTGGGTCATTGTAGATTTCTTTTACTAAAAGTTGGTTGGTGGAACGCTTTGTTTTGATTTATTTCAAATATTTTAATACGTAATTCCTACTTAAAGAAAAAAATATTTCTGATATATAGATTTCTAGGTCAATATTTACTTTCTCTCAGAATGCTGAAGTCTTATATTGCATTGTTAATGCTCATGAAACTTTCATTCTTCTTGGATAGTAAGCCCTTGTTTTATCTGGGCTACTCTTCGTATCGTCACTGTTCACAAGGAGTTCTTTCACTGTCATGTACTTAGGTATATTTTGGTTTAATTTTAGGGTCAGGGGTGTTCCAATGATTGTATTTTCATTAATGTAAGAAATTTTTCAGGCCTTTTCTTTTTGCCAATACAATAGTGCATTGCCTAATGTTCTAAGAAACGTGTTAGGCAATTTGGTTGTTGTGTAAGTGTCACTGTGTACACTTGCACAGATACAATAGTCAGGTGGCCATTGGGTGATGATGTCATTTTATGGAACAAGTGTCGTATATGTGATTCACTGTTGGGTAGAATATTGTTATATGGCACATGACTGCCTTGGCTGTCACTGTTTTTTCTCAAGGAACTTTAACTGCAGATATCTCAACATTGTCATTCTGTATTCCATGTCTCAAAGTCTTTTTCCTGTTTCATGCATTTTTTTGTATCTGTGTACTGAATTTTGGGAAATTCCTTCAGCTTTATCTTCTAGGCTTTTTGTTCTCTCTCCATCAACCTATTATGAGTATTTTCTTCCCTTGTTGTAAAATTTTTTCTAGTTCATTTCTACTAATTTTCTGGTGGGCCTACTCATTTTGGTTGTACTTTTTACTTGCTTATTGATGTCATCTTTCTAATTGAATCATCTGTACAAATCATACTCGACATGTGATAATTCCATTTTCTCCTAAAGAAGGTTTAAGGAAATTGTTCTTTCTTCTTAATTTTTTCATTGGATCTATTATTTTTGATTTATATATAATATTTTCTTTGTTTGCATGTAATTTTAAATTTTAAATTCTACCTAATTTTATAATGCAACTTCCATCTGCCTTTGAGAATTTAAGTTTTAATGATACTAAAGGGATACATTGATGCATCCTTTCTTTGGGAAAGTTTTGGATTCGTTTTTCCTTGGCATTAATGGATGCTATAGATCTAGAACTATTTCAGTATAATTTCTTGGCCTGGATTTCCTTCAGGGAAGCAGGTAAGACAAGTTAGAGTCTGCTCTATCTGGAAGTAGGCCTCTGGTGATATTGGGGACTTGATGATAAATCATTTTAATAATGACAACAATAATTATAAAGCTTTCTAAACAGACACAGCAGAGATGTGTACTATACATAGCTTATTTCAGTTTTGTATTAAAACATAATTAGAAAAAAATAGATTTTTTGAAAAACAGTAGCAGAGATTAATTGTGATTTTTCAAAGGCCAACTGTCTATGTGGATATTAGAGTCTATAGTTTCTGATATTAATTGGAGATTTTTTTTTGTTTTTGCTTTTGTTTTTTGAGACAGGGTCTCCCTATGTAGCTCAGCTTGGCCTCAAACTTGCAAAAATCCTCCTAAAGTACTGCAAAAATCCTCCTTAGCCTCTCAAGTACTAAGGTTACAGGTGTAATTAGGTCATATCTGACCTAATCAGATACATTCTTATTACATGTTTTGAAATATTATCAAAGCTTGAAACATTATCAAATACTATTCTTTAAAAGGGATCATTTTCTTGTAAAGTATTTTATTTAAAAATGTACCAGCGTAACACCTTTGAGATACTTCAGGCATATTTCAAAGGAAAATTTTTAGAAATTCTTTATTTCTTCAATAAGAAAGTTTGCCTCTTGGTGAAGGGATTCCTTGTTCTGTGCTTTTGAGACTACATCCCTTAATACTCCTACAAGAAATAGTGAATGAATCCTTTCCAAGGTAATTTTATTAAGAGACATCATGTGTGTGTATGTATAAAGATACACTCATCTCTTCACAGTTATAGTTTCCATATTTCCAGGTGAAATTATCCACAGAATAAAAATATGTCTTAAAATCATATATACATTGAATGTGTGTGAATTTTTTTCTTGTCAATAATAAACTATACACTATTCCAATTATTTAATAAAATTGACATTTTACTAGGTATTTCAAGTGATCTAGAAAGTAATTAATGTGTACCTGTGGATATACAGAATTTATATGTAAAACTATGCCTTTTCGTATACAGAAATTGAGTACCTTTATATTGAGTATCTTTATATCTGAAATCAATCAAGAATGACTTATTTCTTAATTAATTTTATTGATACATTCTGAGTAACAATATCATGACATTATCATTGGAAATTTGTACCTTTACAAAAGCTATCCTGGTTCTTATTTTTTCCCTATTCCTCTGCCCTCCCTCAACCCCTCCACTCCTCCCTATTTACAAAGACTTTGCTGCCATTTTTCCTTTTCTTATATTAATTCCATTCCCTTTTTTCTCTTTCCCAATCCCTCTCACTTTCCCTTCCCTTTTGGACCTTTTCTATTTTACATTATCTATTATGCCTTTTGATCCTATTTACACTTTCCATTTCTCACACCAGAGAAACTATTTGGCATTTACATATCAGCCCTATTTATTTTATTTAAGAGTATAGCCTCAATGTGCACCCATTTAGCTGTAAATGCTTCTAATTGCTCATTCCTTATGGCTGAGTAGTACTCTATTTTATTTTAAACACACACACACATTATCTTTATTAGTGTCCAGTTGATGGGCAATTGAGTTGTTTCCAAGTTTTAGCTAAAGAAAGACTATTTTTAAAACAATCTTTCTCATTAGTTTAAAATTTATCTCGAAGGTCTAGAATTTAGCTCAGTGGTGCACCTGCCTAGCAAGTGCAATGTCCTGAGTTTGATACCTGGTACCACCTCAAAAAAGTAACAATCTGGAAACTAAAGGCATCTTCTTATTATGTACTTATATATACAATCTGGAAACTAAAGGCATCTTCTTATTATTTACTTATATATATATATAACCATATAAGCAACATTTAAACATTTTTAAGATAAATGCATTTCTTCTGCTATTCTTGAGAATCATATGCAATATTTTTTTTTTCCAAAGCTAGTTCTCTTCTTTAGATTCTTTGTTTAGTTTTTGGTTTTTGTTTTTAACTGGGTTTCACTAAATCACCCAGTCTGGTCTGGAATTTTGCAATCTTCTGGGCTCAGCCTTTTAGAGTAGTTGGCATCATAGTGTATGCCACCATACCCAAGCTAGTATGTTCTAATCGTTCAGTGAAAGCGAATAGCTGAAATGATGTTCTTTGACTGAATCATTTACATACTAGAGAGTAAACTAAGTTATATAAGAATTAACTTGCTTCTCAAAATGTTTTAATTTTACATTTTTGTTTTTGAGTTTTATATTCTTAAATGGAAAGCTCTTTTTTTCTCTCTCTCTCATTAAGTTTATTGGTACATTTTAGGTAAACAGTACAGCTACATTCATTATTGGGATCTTGTACCTTTATATGAAAGGTCTTGTTTCTCATTTTTTCCCCTTGTCCCTGCCCTCCTTTTACCCCCTCCTCCTTTCCCTATTTACAAATACTTTATTTCCATTTTTCCATTTTCTCATTTTTTTTTCTTTTCCCTTATTACCTTTCCCCTACCCTTCCCACTTCCCCTGCACCTTTAGCCCTTTTCTTCCTATTTCACATTGTCGATTGTATCATTAGGATATAATGTACGATTATAGTTTTTCACACCAGAGAAACTATTCAGTATTTATACATGTGTGACTTATTTATTTCACTTAGGAGTATATAAAATCTAGATATACTGAGTCACATTTGTCTTTTATTTTTTTGGTACTGGGGACTGAATCTGGGTCCTTGTGCTTGCGAGGCAGGCGGCGGAACTGCGGAGCTAAATCCTCAGCCTTAAATGGAAAGTACTTTAAATATTGGATGTCTATAAACCTCCTTGGGAAAACTTTAAAGACGATTAATAATTATGTGCTCACAATTAGTGTATATAAGCTCCGGACAAAGTAGAGATGAATTTTCTTCTCTTTCATGTCTCTTTTTTCTCTTCCAACTTTCTCTACACTTTCACCCTCTCTTCCTTTTCTTTTGATTTTCAAATTCAGAATAAGTAAAAGAAAACTTAAATATAATTTATGTAATTTATTCTAGAGTATTTTGTGTTGACACTGAAAATTTTGCCAGAAAAAAAAAATCTGCTTTAAACATTGAAATGTGTGTGCCTGTTTTCAATATGAACTGAAACTTCAGGGAAAATATTTTAAACTTACCCAGTTTTGAACGGTGTTGTCTGCCAGGAACTCCAAGCAGCTGCAAAACTCACTAATGAAAACTGGGGTCATCCTAACAGAAACAAAGATCAAATATCTTTATGAATAGAAAGTAGAGGTTTGCATAATTAACAAACTTATAAAGGAAATGTGCACCTCTGTAAGTTCTTCTCTTTCTTTTCATCTACAATGACCAACCTTCAAAATGATGGATGGTAGAGATGGGTCTCTTCTCACTCGTGTACTCACACTCAAACTCCTTCCATTTTGGATCTGGCAAGAGACTCAAGTGATTTTGTAGTCAACACATCCAAAGCTGAGAAAGAAAGTTTGTCTCAGATTATACAGAATTGATCATAGAATTGGCAATTACATTACAATGCAGTCCTGTGCATTGAGACTAGGAAACATTTTGAGGTGAACATTTATTTGGTGTCCCCCTCATATATAGATAGGAACTCCACTTCTGACTGCAAAAACGTGCTAGTGAAGAGCAGTCATGCTTCATCTTTGTGGGAATTGTGTATATTTGGGAAGGGGGTATAGAGCAGAGAGCATTGTGAACATTAAAAAAAGAAGCAAATTATGTACAACATTTCTCCCTGTCAGTATTTTTCACTACAGAATTTTGTTAAAGTAAGATTATAATTCACCCTCTCTGTGTTGGAATTTGGGAATCTGTATTTACAGCAAGTTTCCAAGTAGCATCAATGCCTTTGGTATTGTTAAACTTTGAATAAAAGGATCTACAAATCTTTGAATGGTTTTACATGGGATTGATAAAGAAATTCAATAATTGAGTAAGGGATTGTGTGTATTTACAACATGAAATATGGAATTTTTGAATTTAAGGAAATCATATTTTTGGCTTTTCTTGAAAGCAAATAAATTCATGTTTTGATATCTTCAGTAGAAGAAAAATGACTCCTTAAACCAGATAAAAATAGACAGCTATTTTTGTCATCATGCTGTCTGTATTGGAATGAGCTGTAAATATTTGCATCCCTGTTTTGAAAAGATAGTTTCTAAGAACATTTATATAGCTCTGGGTCTGAGGTTGTTTTTGAAGGAGGTTATATCTTCCTAAAATGAAGAACCCACAAAAGGCATTTCATAGCTAGTAAATGACAAATTGTAAAGTAGATAATCCTCAATAGTGACAGTCTAAAACTTTCATGACATGAAACACTATGCAAATAAAAATGGCATTCTGTAAATTTTTGGCTGCTTATTTAGAGTCTCAATCAATGGAAGAAACTATATATACATTTTATATATACATATGGCTATTTTAAAAAGTAAAAGTAGAGCTGTATGTAGCTGTGTTATCTGAAAACTGTGATGTTTCTTCTTTGTGAGTCAGACACATAATACAATGCTGCCTCAGCCTCCACAGAGATGGATTCATTTGGCCTTCCCACCTTGTTCCAGGCTAGAGATGTTTCCTTTTGTAAACACACATCCACATATACAGTACTCACAAACCCAACATCTGGACAGTGGTTAGGCTGCTACTTCCAAAGTTACTTCCACCATGGAGAAATACTTTATTGATATATATTGGAATTACTTTTCAGAAATATAAGTGGTGGCAGAGATATAATCAGTTGAATTGTGGATATTTTATGTGTGAACATTTTAAATAAAATTGTCCACTAATTAACTGAACATACGACATGTGGAGAATGTGGTCAAGCTTAGAGATGCAGAATTGTTGAACCAAAGCAGTGAGAATAAGATAGCAGTACTCAGTAACCTTACTACCAGAAAATGAGTGCTAGAATATGGACTTTGGCTTTTTTTTTTCTAAAAAGTTTGTTTTCTTTTTTCCTATTTATTTATTTTTTTATTTTTGAACACATTCCTTTTTGAATGTGTTCCTTCCTCCAGGTACAAATACAAGGAGTGGTCTGAAAATATGGTAAATATATTAATAAGAAATATTTGTTAAAATAAAAAGCACATTGCCATTAATCCCACTCCAAACACTTTCTTTTTGTTTGAACCCAATTATCCATTGTTCTTGTCACTTTCTGAGGCAATGAAGTCCTGTTTCATGACCTCTTTAGTTAAATGCTGTGACTGTGTCAGTGTCCTGAATTGACTCAAAATGTTTAACTTTCATGGTCATTTTGACTTTGGGGAAGAGCCATAGGTCACATAATGCCAGATCCACTGAATGAATTGGGTAAGGACACACCATGATGTTTTTATCAGCATGCTTTCCCATTAGATGGCACTTGGCAAAAGCATTCACTATACTTTTTATCAAAACTCATAAAGACACTCATAAAAGAGGACTTCTAGAGCTTCTTCAAAAAATGGTAAGATTGTAAGCACAAGAACCCAAATTTGATCCACAGTACCAAAAAAAAGAAAGAAAAAAAATAGTAAGAATTATGCTATAAATTTGTTTGAAGTAACAGTGAGTATTCAGAAGGATTTCTGGCAATGTGGTTTTTAGTGTAATTTTTTTTCCTTAGCACATCATATTTCTTGATCACCCTTATATAGCGGTTTAGAAAAGAAGGGATCAGTCATATAATTGGTTAAATACAGAATTAAATACAGAATTCTATGGTATCACAGAAGTTCTCCTGTTGAATGGCAAGGAAAACACTCTCCAGCATTGCTTTCGGGATGTGGAATGTGTTATAGTAGTTTGCAGTTAAAGTATTTGTAGAAACAAAATACTTAAGATAATCATCCTAAGTAATAAGTACTCTTCATACCACCAGCTGATATTTGCTTCTGATGCTATCTAAAGGTTGATTTATGAACAACTCAAATATTTCTGCTCATGCTTTTTCTCACTTTACATTCATTCTGGATATCGCCATCAACTTCAGTCTAAAATAATTAGAAAAAAGAAAATGTGTAAATATTGGCAATTAAAATGTAAAATTTTGTATGAATATTTTGAAGGAAATTCACAATCTTAGAATTATGCTTTTGTAAGTAATGAAGTTTGTTTTCTTGCCTAAAGAAATGACTCTAGTTTTAGGAATTTCAAACCAAGTTAAGGTAAAAGTCAGTCATACAATGAACAGGGAGAAAACTTTTGTGGGAATGACTAAGTTACCTAACTACAGTTTCATTATTAAAACTTTTGAAAGTTAAATATACTGATCAAAAACTCAAACTTTTCCAAATGTGTTTTATTTCTTATAAAGCTTCAGAAAAGGATAGGTTAACAGCCACTAAATCTAAGCCTCAGTAACTTTGAATTTCCTTTGTTTTTCTCATGATGACAACCCAGTTCTTTTCACCAGTTCCTTTCTTTTTTATACAGCACTACAGTTCTCACGTAGTTATCATCTTTTGAAATAATCTAACTTTGTTATCATTTATTGTGATTATTTTCCTTTTCTGACACACATTCTTGAATGTTTACTTTCTGCCACATTATTCTGATTCTAAATATACATTTAATATTTCTCTTCACTTATATTGATTCTTTAAAAATTATGATTATTCCTCATTTGTTCAAATCCAAAGGTTTCTCTTTTTAAACTTTTGGGTCACTTTCAGTCTATAAGGTTTCTGTTCATATTCTTCTTGGTACACCTTATATCTCTTATTTCTCATGATTCTCTGTTAAATACATATAAACTTGGCTGTTTTGTCTTTACTATTAGAGATTCAACCTCAGGTTTTCAATTGTCAACTATGTGTTTTAAGATGTATTGACCATGCTTTGGGCAAATATGGTTTCTGCACTCAGATCATTACAGTTTAGTTAGAATAATGGAAAGCCATATTAAAATATTAATACTGAAGTGAGACTAGTAAAATTTAAATGAATGACCCAGTCTGTAGCATGAATATGTCTTGTTCCTCTTTTTATATGATGAAATTTTTTTAGAAGCAGAATGTTCATTTTTCTAATTTAAGAAAAATATAGCCACCATATCTGGTTTCCTATTAGTCAATCATTCCATGAAGTCTTATGAAAAAGGAATGAACTGAAACATCAAGTAGATTCAGTTTGCAGAGTAACAATTGCCCTGAGACTGAAAGAGTCAGCATGGTTGCTGTGACAATGAACATTATTACCCAACAGACACTGCTGTTCATGCAACAGTGTTTGAGCTGAAGTCTTAAAAGTTCACGGTGTGCTCTTCCAGCTTCTTCGTTGACATCTTACCAACTTTCTTACTACTATTTAAAAAAACTATTTCCCCAGGTGATTTAGCAAAGAGTACACACAGAGAGACTTGAGTTACAGATCCAGTTGGAATAGGGGTTTTAATTTTGGAGAAACATATTGTTTGTGAATCCAAAGATCTGTTTCTCCTTTAGAAATACAATCGCCGGGAGCACTGTCTTCCAGTGCCGTTCCTCCAGTGAAGCAATACTTTTTCATTAAATCGGAAAACCACAAAATTTCATAATTAGAATTCCTCAAAAAGATAACCCAATTGGAATATTTACTGACAACAAAATGGAGTAAAGGAAGCTATTTAAAATATGTGTTGTCAAGGGTAAAAGGGAAAATATTGTCTCATAGCCAGATCCTGGAGGTCGGGCTAAGCTGCAGGTAAGGAGAAGCGAAGATCAGGGTAGAATCCTGACAACAGAGAGAAGGAACCTTTTGAAATAAAGCACAAATTAATTGGGTTGTGAAGCTAGTAAAGCACTTCCCCAAGGGGTATCCTAGCACTATATTTAGAAAATGCCTTAGATACAAATGGTGAGTGTGGGTGGAACAGCGAGGTCCAATGCGTATAAGAATATATGGGTTAAAAAATAAATAAAAATGTGTTTTGTTTCTTAATTCAGATCTTCTCTGAAATTTTAGTATGACTGTTTGGAAACATAAAGATGTAAATACACTGTACAGTACAGGTAAATACCACTAATTTTTCCCACTAAGTTTATTGGCACATTTAAAGCAAACAATACAGTTACATTCATCATTGGGATCTTGTACCTTTATATGATATGCCTTGGTTCTTGTTTTTTCCCCATAACCCTGCCCTTCCTTCACACTATTTAAAAACCTATTAAAAACCACTATTTAAAAGCCACTGATATTTTTAAACTCACATTTAAAATTTTATTGCAGAACAAAACAAAAGCAAAGAGAGGTTACCTTTGTGATCTAAGACAAATCATTTTTAAGACCATTTTCCCCAGTCTGTCACATAGCCCAGCGAGCTAGCTGGTTCCAACTCTGCCTTTCTCTCTGAAACTTTATGGAGTTCTCTGCCTCCAATCTATGGACTGCTGCTACCTCTACCTTTTGCTACATTTCTTCTCATCTTTTTCAGTCTTTTCTGGGAATATGCTCTGACTTTTATAATTAAATCAGTGATATAACTCATGGATATTTTTGATGCTTTCAGTGCCAAGCCCTTCAAATCCTTATAAGATTCAGAATTTAAAAAACAAAGGCTGACTTATTTTCACACAGACTAGAAAAGGAGAGATGTGAACATTTAAGTCAGCTCTCTAGCCATCCCTTTGTTGATTTAAATAACTGCCTATCTATTCATTTATCTTTCTTTCTTTCTTTCTTTTTTTTTTCCTGGTATCAGTAATTGAACTCAGGGTCTTGAGGTTGGGAGGCAGGTGTGATGCCACTGAGCTAAATCTCCAGCCCTTGATTCTTTTTTTTATATATTTTTTTATCTTGCTTTCATATATATAAAACATTTATTTCAGTGTCTACTGACTGCTGCTGCTAAGAAGTTCATAAGTAGTAACTGTTACCACTATAAATGGGAAGGGCATAAGGGGAAGGGTGCAGAAAATGCAACAACCTATTCTGGAGAAAGAGCAAAACATAGCATTCTGAGTAGAGAAATCTGGGCTAAGCAATCCTTCCCAAGGCACAGTCTTAAACATAAGTAGAGCCGGGGATTTAGCTCAGCAGTCCCTGCCTTGCAAGCACAAGGTCCCACATTTGATCCCCTATACAAAAAAGAAAAGAAAAGAAATAAGTAGAGAGAATAATATATTCAATGCAATACACTCATCAGCCTACATCTTGATATATAGTAGCCAAGCACTGTGGACAACCCAAATGGCCATTAGCAAGTGAATAGCTTAAAAAAATGTTGTATGCAATATACTGAAATGCTTTTCAGTACTGAAGATTAATGAACTATTTAGTCATATAATAATAAAGATTTATTTCCTAAATAAATGTGCATACAGAACACACTACATTTTTGTTTATATAAAATTCTAAAATTAAAAACTCAACTTCTTAATTTGTATCAATTTCGACAAAGTCTCAATTACTATTTTTAAAATCTTAAGTTTTTTACTATTAATTCCAATTTTCTGTGATGTAAGGCCATTTTCATCATTACCACTTATCAATTGATTATGATAAATATCCCCCAATTGCATTCTTTTATATTTTCCCTCCCATGGGACTAGAATTCAATTTTTTGTTATTGTTTCTTTTACATTGATTTATTTTGGCTTTTATTGATGAATAATTTCATTCTGCTTCCTTTAGTTTCTTTTGTTTTTACTAAATATTTAAGAAATTTGAAATTTTTATCAATAGGTAATTTAAATTATTATATAACTGTTGATATAAATAATAACATTGGCCTAAGTTCCTTCCTATTTTTATGTTATGTATACCCACATAGGTTTTCCTCACACAGCTTGTTTTACACATCCTCTCTCTCCTCTCTCTCTCTCCTCTCTCCCTCCGCCCCCCCGTATGTGCATGTAGTGTTCTTTCTCTCTCCCTCTCTGTGTGGGTTTGTGTCTTACTGCGTATTACATGTGTAATCAGTGTATCTTCTGGCTTTTACCAAGGTTTGCATTCTCTTTTGGCATTTATAAAGGTTTGCATTTTTAAACTATTACAGCATTAGTTATGTTATATTATTAAGCTGGAAAAAAGTCACTTCTAAATCAATGTAAACCAATGAGCATCAGTTTAGCTAACGATATGTGGGTCAGTGGTTGAAGGTGGGTGGCTCACATCCTTAGTTTAAAGTGGACCACGCTCCCATCTGGGCTTTGCTGGCTGCTGACTGGGGCAAATTAGCTCTTCTCCTCCCTCCTCTCTCTTACTTTGCTCCAGGAGAAAACTTATGGCAAAGGCAGAGCTGTAAGAGTCCACAAAGCAGTACATAAACATTTTTTCAAATCTCTGCTTGAACTGTATTTCTTACCTTCCCATGGGCCAAAGGAAATCGCATAACTAAGTTCAGAAACAGAGGGAAGATTAATGGCAGGAATGACAAATCCAAGGTCTTTTTGCCAGTTACCAAAGTTACAATTATTCTAATACCTTTATGAAATACTCTTATTTACCCCTTTTTGAGGGGATATTGTTTTTTTTTTAATTTATACTTGTGAGAAATGCTGAAATTAGTATTTTCTTTTTCTTTCTCTCTTTCTTTGGAATTTAATTTGAAGTAATGGAATTTTGTTTCCACTTGATTTCTAAAATGCCATTAGTGCAATTAGGCTAACTGAGTTATATTCATTTGGAAAGAAACATTGGGAGTGGGGAAAACTTGTTACCTCCAACAGTGGTAAAAAATTTAAAGAAATTGAATCGACGTTGTCACCTATCATTTCAGTCTCAGCACACTAGATAATTTGAATGAAGGGGTGACCTTAAAGACGATTGGAGTTTTGCAAAGGGAGACAGGGCAGAAGAACAGAGGATTAGATGTACTGGAGTGAGTGCCAAGGAAAGCTACAAGGAGAGCAAAGTGCTGAGGGCCACCACTGATGGGGAAGGACTGAAAAACACAAAGTCAGAGATGCTTACAGAGTCAACAAGTTGTTGGAAGAAATAAACATGATGGTTGAGAGATAACTCATGGAAAGGAGGTGCTGGAAATTGAGCTTTGTGAGGAGTTAGAGGCTGACAGTGGGAGTGAATGGCTGAGCAAGGAAGAAAAAAACAAGATCGTGTGCATAAAGAGCAAAACAATTCATATCAGGTTGATCTTTGTATTGAAATAAACCTTAGCCTCATTAGGATCAAAGAAAATTCATCCAGATCCATTCAAAGATGTTTACTGAATCTCTTGCTTGCTCTTTGCCTTTGTCTTAGTCTTTCTCCTCGTTGCTGAGACACAATACCCAACATTTGCAATTTAAGGAAGGAGACTTAGGTTGACTCAGCTTCAGAAGTGTAAGTCCATGGCCAACTGGCTACAACACAGAAACTGCAGAGTGGAAGGACCAGGCAGAAGAGAAGCTGCTCATATCATGGCGGCCGGAAAGCAGAGATAGAAGAGAGGAGAGGAGACGGAATGATTCGCTTCCAAGCCGTGCCCCTGTGAACCGCCTTTTCTACTCACGCCCCACCTGCTATCAGATCAGTGCTTTCTGCTGCTGAACGCATCACTATGTGAGTGAATTCACTGATGAGTACAGCACCCCAGGATCCAGTCCCTTCCCAAATACTTGAAACTTTGGGGCCATTTTAGATCTAAACCCTAACGGCCTTGTTCTGTCTATGTACTAAATAATGGTAGCAAGGAATTCTACAGGCTTGGTCCTCTTCTCATGGGAGTGATGCTCTGCTAGAAGGAAGTTTAGTGTAGCTGTTTCTAACACTGAATCAGCCACGCTTGTGAGAGGGACCAGTTTTTACCACGTTCAAATGTTAATCCCTCTTACAAGGTCCCAGATGAATTGTGAAAACAGATCCATATTATATATACATATTACATACATATTAGTACCATGCATATACACTACAAATGATAGATATTTAGTCATTACACACATATATTACATATTATAGATATATAGTTGGTAATAACATTTTGGTTCATTTAAATGCTGAAGTAATATATAAATTATTCATATGTAAAAACAATTTTACATGTATTTATTTTATTAATAACTAATATATATCACTGGATTCTTTTGGCCTTTAATAGAGTATCCATGGTATCCCCACCCAAAAAGTCATCAAAGAAGGAATCTCCACCAAAATAATCCCCAAAACGGTGTTATGCCCCAGTTCTTACAAGGCACCCATCACAATATTTTCTTTCTTTGTACCAATTTCACAACTGTTGCTCACAAAACACTCGAAGGTACTCCTAGCATGTCTTTTAAGAGTATGTTACCTTTCATGTGAAATTGTTGCCTTCAGATACCCAGAACCATTCATCAGAGGTCCAGAAGAGATGAGCCTTATGTGGAGGGGATCGTAGGTAGGAATGATTGGCTTCTATGCGATTTCATGCTGTACCTGTCTCTGGATTCTGAAGCAGCATGGACATCCTCCAAAACAGCCCTGTAACTAGCCATTGGCTGTTGCTGAATACCATGAGATATAAATCACAAAGATTAAGAGCTTGAACTTTGCAATCACATAAATCACATTCCCCTCGTAACCCCTAAAATTATTGACTAACAAGGCACTTATTCATAATGAATACTACTTAAGCACATTTACTGAGGGATGATAAATTTAGAACAGTAATTAGATATAGAAACAGATTAACCAAGGACACTCATATTTTAAAGCATTCTCTAAACTTCTAGTATAAATATGTAGAAATTATTTTCTAAAACTTTATTCAAGATATCAGCATTTTGCTTGTCTAAATATTTTTCAGGAAAATGAAATGTGGATAAAGTAGGTAATTGGTTTATTTATTTTTAAATTCAATCATGAATTGCATGTATATAAATGTAATCCATTTCTGTATAAAATACTGGCAACACCAGAAGAAGCAAAGACAACAGTGGAAACAATAACCCTGAAACCGTCTCCAGACTAGCTGGACAAAATCTGGGCCTAAAAATTCAAAACATACCCAGTCTTTTTTTTAAAACTTTTGGTTTTTGAAAAAGAAAATACATTATATAGATGAAGTACCAGTTAGTTTACTTTTGTTTTTTTGTAATTCTATTTTCACTGTGATTTATAAAGTTATAACACACATAAACATAAAATTTAGCAATAGAATTCAGGAAAACAGCCTCACAGATTTTACAACAGAATCAAATTATTACTATGTTCAGAGATCATTTTGATAGTAACTGATCCTTATAAGCTGATATGCCCTGATTAAAATGGAATTTAGCATTTATTTCTGGGTATATGAACAGGTTTTGGTTCTCATAAAAAGAGTTCAATTTTTTTCAATCCCTTGATTTGGTTGACTGATTTTTAAAAACTGATAAACAAGAGAAAAAGAACATTTTCAACTAGACACTTTTTGGTTTGAAATAACAAAGCACTTCAGTTGAATAAAGCAATATGATCCAAAAAATTATTCCACATAATTTCCTACGGAAAAATAATAAGTAAAAAACAAGTAATTTGATCTTTTGACTACAGCCTGTTTGAATTTCAACAGATTTCTTTTAAAAAAATTCTAAAATTTTTCAGACACATTCAACATTTGGTCTCCTGGTCATTCACTTAGTGACTTAGCACCATAATTTTCTTGGTTTAATTATGCTGCGTTCTAATGAAACCATTTGATTGAAATCTTTGGAAATCAAGCAAGAAAAAAGTTCTTAGGGATTATGATCTGTGAACAATTTGTTTTGTCCAGAAAACTGTCCTTGAAAATACTGAATTCCATAACTTCTTTTTTCTGAAAGAAAATTTTTCAAAACAATTTGTACTGCTTGCACTCTATTTGTTATTATTCATGTGTGTTGTTGGTGTTTTAATTTCCATATACAGAAACCATAAGATAATTTTTAAGGGCCAGGTTTGTAGCTCAGTGGTTCTGCCGACTGCCTTGCAAGTGAAAGGACCCAAGTTCAATCCCCATTACAAAATAAAAAAAAAAAAAAAAGATGATTTTTCTACTGCTCTAACAGTATTACAGTATTGAGAATTTAATATTATTCTGTTTTTATTTTTTTTTAAATTGGTATCTGAGAGGGACCAATTAGGTTAACTAAATGTATCTTTTACATAATACTCTAGGAGAAGAATTTAATTGTGTTTTCCAAATAAAATAGAATGAGATTCATTTTCTTCCTGCCTCTTAAAGAGATCTGGCAGGGATCTGTTCCAGGAGCCTGAGGATATTCTTCCTGTGGGGCAGAATTGAAGCTTATGCTTTCCAAGACCTAGGTCCTGAGAAAGAATTGAATTGTTGGGAGTGGAGTCGGGGTAGGAACCTCATATGAAGCAGCTGTGAAGCCTGTTTCTTTTTTGTTTTTACCGGGGATTGAACTCGGGTCCCCGCATTTGCAAAGCAGCCACCAGAACCACTGAGCTAAATCCCTGGCCCTGTGAAGCCTGTTTCTGGACCAAGCTCCCCAAAGCTGAACAGGAGATCCATGTTTTGAAGTAGAAGGGTGCTTATGAGTTATTGCATGAAAGGTAGTGCCCTGGAAAGGAAGGAGTGGAGTAAACTCAACATCATGTGTATTTAAGAAAGCTAAGGTTCTAGTTGAGAACACACACACAAACACACACACACACACACACACACACAAACACACACACACACACACACAATGGAAGGCCAGCCTTTGTCAGCAGGACATGCACAACAAAGTTCTGACAACCTTGTTAACCAAGACCAATAACCTACCTCACTCCGTCATGAAAACTCCTAAAGGTCTTATCTGCAGAAGGTAGCAAAGGTGGCACCTCTTGTTGCTTATCTGCAAAGTACTTATCTACCAGTGCTGGTAGATCAGCATTAATTTATATAAACTATTTGAATCGAATAGAGAAAACTCAAGGAATCTACACAAACTATTCTTGAGCCAAATCTGCAGTTTTTCAAGAAAATTTTTAGGTGTCTTACCTATGCATTTCATCTGAAAAGAAAAAAATAAAAATTTCAGATTAGCATATATTCCAAATTTTCTTTTCTAGTTGAGTTTTAGGGACAATTTCAGATTTTTCTTTGCATATCAATAATTAAGAATAAATCTTTACTTAATTCCTCTTTGGTTTGTTTACAATCTTGCGTGTTAAATAGGCTTTATTTTGAAAATAACTGTCATTAGTCAAGTATTTCTGGAGCTGTCTTCTTTCCTCATGTCTATCTTTGTTTCTTTCTTAGGTCCTTCCATTTGTGCTTGTGAAGCAGGCTCCAGAACCACTGAGCTAGATCCCTGTCCCAACCTCATATGTGTGTTGAATAGTATTCTAATTTATTATTCTGTGTTTATTCCACTTTTGTTTTTCTTGTGAAATTTCTTCCAAAAATATATTAATATTACTGATTATGATTCTTGTTTACAATTCATGGTTAGAAAAATTTAATCACATATTTGAATAAGTGCCCAATAAATAAACATTAAAACACATGGGAACAAAAGTTGCTGGCACACATTTTTTCTATCATGATATTATGGCCTTGCAAAAGTTAAGAACATTCTGTTGGCCATTTTTGTTTCTTTAAAAGTGAGCCCATGGCTTGTCAGATAATACAGTATGTGCTAGACTTCTATCTTTTTTTTGAACCTAATGTAATAAAACAAAACATGTAATCAAACCAGTGAACAAAAGCATTGCATTCTGGAGATCAACAGGAGAAAAACATAGCTTTTCTAAAAATAGAAAATTCTTTACAAATATATTTAAAGTCATTTTTAGAAAAGGTTTATACTCCCATTTTTAAAACTCAGTAATACTACTATCTTTATAGTCTGCCAAAATATTCAATTTCTGGAAAATATATGAAATGATGTAGGAATATCCTCAATATATTATGTTACTTATAACTTTTTTTAATGGACAGATGTTTAAGTCAAAGATTTTGCACTTCTCTCTAAGTAGTCATAACCTAAGTAATATTAGTGATATATTCATAGGTCATTTCTGGAGAGCTATTCAATCTGTGCAAACTACTTTGGCAGCACATATACTGGAAACATGATACTATTTTATTTTCCTTAAGATAGCATAGGAACACTTATTATTTCTTTAGCTATTTATTTACTTAATAATTACTAGTGTATAGAGGATGATGAATATTTGAGTGAAGGTACATAAATCACTGATAAGTCTAAAAAAGTTTTCTAGCCTACAATTACAGATGTATACATATCTATTTGCAAGATTATAGAAAACCAGAATATTAAGAAGCATAATTAAATTAAAATTTTCAAATTAACATGGAAATACCATAGGGTAGTACCTAAAATTAATATTTCAAATAGATATTTTTATTTTAAAATACTTTATTCATTACTTTATTACCAAATACCAACATTTTAAAGAATACAATAACTTTATTTTTATCCATCATTGATTTTTCACTTGTTTCTTCTTATTTTTAAATATTTGTAGTAAATATCTTTATGTATAAATTTAGTAACATGTACATATAAATAGATATATTTATATGTACATATATTTATATGTGCATATACACAGATATATTTAGCACAGATGAAGCAAATTCTGAATAATACTACAAATCATTCTTTTAGAAATATTTAGAAATATTCTTTTAGAATATTTCCATATTCTAAACATTTCTTTAAACAATATTTCAACACTTGATGTGTTAGTCAGCTCCATGTTATTGCAAGAAAATACTTGACATATCTTAAACAAGAAGAGATTTTTTTTTTTGAGGTACCGGGGATCAAACTCACGACCTTGCACTTGTGAGACAGGTGGCAATGGCACTGAGCTAAATCCCTGGCCCAAGCAGAGATTTATTTTTGACTCATGGTTTCAGTACATAGTTATCTGGCGTATCAGTAAAGTATTTATTAGAGAAACAGATATTATACAATATATACAAATATATAAGAATTTACAAGATTGGCTTACAATGGCCACACAGTAGGATGAGGAAGAGTGAAAATTTTTGTCTGCACACTGGAGACAGAAGTATTCAATGGAAGGTCTGGAACTCTCTGTGTTTCACAGGAGTCCATATCAGGAGGCTGATGGGTCTGTGCTGTAAGGTTGAAGAGTTTATACTGGAAGGCTGAAGGATCCACAATGGAATCGGTGAGATGATGTCCAAAGCAAAGACTGGAGCTTCTCCTAAAGAATAGAAGCAGATTTGACCTTCCTCATTTCTTCTTTATACCATTCATGCCATGTAACAAACCTCGCTAGGGTGGGTCCTCCAAGCCCTAGGGTGTGGAATTGCTGAGACTTTTTAATTATGCTTCTCTTAGCCAACTTTTCAAGTTGACACAACCAATCAACTATCACATCTGGCTCCAAACCAAAAACATTGTGAAAAAAGGACATCATGGATCAATTCCACCCAGTTCACCGCTGCTTGGAAGCCCAGTGCAGGAGATGAACACCAGCAGAGGCATATCCTCCAGAAGCACACCACAGTGACCCACCTTCAACTGGGCCCGGAACAAAACCGGGCTCTTAAAAATAAGTCTGACAGCAAAGCACTCTTCTTGAAAGCACTCTGCTTCTGGGAATCATTGACAGCTGGCACAGATCATTAAAAACCATTGACCATAGAGTTTGTAAAAGGGGAGGGGAGTAGGGGGTGAAGGGAGGGCAGGGACAAGAGGAAAAAATGAGAACCAAGACCTGTCATGTGAAGGTACAAGATCCCAATGATGACTGTAACTATATTGTAGACCTAGATTGTACCAATAAACTCAATAAAAAGAAAAAAAAATTGACCTTCTTGAAGTCAAGACTGTCCTTTCTTCCTCTTATTCTGTCATTGCCTTCATCCTCCATCCCTCCCTTCTCACCTTTTCTTAGCTCTCTCTCTTTCTTTCTCCACATCTCTTTCATCTTTCTTGTTCTTTTTCCTTTCTCTTCTCCCGTTCATTCTCTCTCCAACGTTTTTAGCCCCAAATGTACAACTGTCTCATGCTCATGTAATTTACATTACTTTCCTTCTAAGACATAAAAAGGTAGAGTTTATTGTATTTTTGCTTCATTTTTACCTTCAGCGTGTTGTTAGGACTCTTAATTTAAACAATAAGCTGTGTGCATGATTTTTGAAATTTATAAACTAATTTTTTTCATATCTGCTTATAATTATCTGTTCATCTCTTTTAAAGAAACTCTTTCAAAAGTCATGTATAAAATATCTTTATTACTGCAATTATCACAATACGAATTTGTTGGATTGCACCTGCAGCAGCTGTCATATCACTGCTTCCAGTAGCTTAACTAACAAAATTATACAGCCTGTTTGAAGTCCGCTTCCCTAGGAAGTGAAAATCAAACAAATCCCTGATATCTAGGAGATTACAGTGTAGAGGAAGAAACAGAAAATCTATTAACAAGCATAAAATCCACAGTGTCAGTTAGCAATAATTGCTATTTATAGAAGAAAATTTAGGAAGAAAGAGGAAAAAAAGTATTGCCTCAAATGAATAATGCCCTGCCTTGTAATCAGTCTCAAATTTGTGCTAATATCTTGGCTTCTGCCAATATAGATACTTTGCATTCTGACCTCTCAGTATATGTAATACAGCAACCCTAGGACTTCAGAATTTTCATGAGAGATTAGTTAGATGATATATAGTTAGGTAGATATAGGTAGATAGTAGAATACGTGAATAGAACTAATCCAAATACATATATTGTAGATAGATTAATTGATCAATTAATTGAGCATATAAATAGTAGAATACATGATGAATTAACATAAATACATATAATGTAAATTGATCGATTAATCGATTAGTTAATCCAATTTCTATTTCTTTGGACTGGTGTCAGTTCCCAGTTTTCCAGTTGCATGCAGTGATCTCAAATTGACTGTTCTTACTTTTATAGCTGGAAACCACCTCAGGCCGTAGTCCTTAGGATGCACCCTAGCTCTAATCCTTTTCCGCCTCCAGTCCCTCCATTCAACAGCATACTACAAGCTTATGGCTCTAAATTAAAGCTCCCTTTCTATTTTTAGCTTTTGAGTATTTTGAGATTTTGTTAGAAATGCAGTCTTCTTAGGTGTTTTTACCAGACCCCTGTAGTTTCTATTATCTTAATCCATTATGCTTTTGGCTGTCATTATCATAAGATCCTCTGGGTCTAGTCTGTCTTTTTTCCCCATGAGTTCTTTACAATTTCAGTTTTTGTTTATAATTTCAATGTTTTTTAGACACTCACATTGAAGAAAAAAATGTTTGTGGATAGGCCCCTTGCTTTTCCTTACATGTAGTAGAAAGATTCAGTAAAAATGCAAGCATTGCTCGTGGAGTAATCCAGCATGGCTTGGCATATATTTCTGTTAGATTAAGCAAAGTTATTTTTCCTTCCCTGATAGCTTCCTTCCCTGCTTTTCCCTTTCCAAACTTTAAATACTAGACCCTTTAGTACTCTTGTGCTTAAAGAAGGAAGTAATGTTATCAAGGAGAAAAAAGGGACTCTTTCTTCCAGTGTAGCATTCCAGAAGATTAAGCCCTTAAAAGAAAACAAACTTCTCAGAACCTGGAAAAGATTTGAAATCAAGAATGACGAATTTAAATGAGGCTTCCCTGCACCACCATTCAATATAGCAAAGAGATCAGGTACCTGAAGATGAGCTAATAGAGGGTGGATGACAGTTAAAATTGAAATTTTGAGGCAGACAAAGGTAGGTCTCAAGGAGGTTGAGGCCCATGGTTGGGAGGAACAAGGGGATTTGTTTCTAAGTCCTAAGAATAAAAGAGATGATGAATAGTGCTCAGGTAGAAAAATGCAAATGACACATCTAGACACGTGTCGCTTCAGTTGAGATTACAGCCAAAGGATATGGTTGAAAGAGATCCACTTCATGATTCCACAATGCCAGTCACACCATGGAAATCAGCAAGTAACCTAGTGTTGCCTCTCTTTTGAGAACCTGTTATTAAATGTTCACCAACACATCCCTAACACTACATTTTTAGCACTGGAAAGCGTAGTGACAAATGACATTCCTTATAACTTCTAATACTTCCAGGTTTCTAATTTGGAAAAAGCTGTGTTTCATGCATTGAAAAATAGAATTATTGGGCAATTGAAGTTGCTTTATCAGGTCAGGATACAGATGCTTACGCAGTCTCCATACCTGGCAGTGCCAAGCCAGAATGTTGTGTATATTGGACACAGATGATGATCACAAGAAGCCTAGGAGCATCTGCAGAAGCTAAAGCCATTCTTTCAGCAGCAAATCAGTGACCCAGAGGGGAGATTTTGCATTAGCTGTTTTGTGGGAAACAGAGTAGTAAAGAATCAGGCCATTTCAGATACTCTGTGCATAGATAGACAACTAGAATTTTTTAAAATTTTTCTACAGTACTGACCAAGGTCAGACTTTGAAAGAAATTAAAACCAAGGAAGTTAAAGGAAGGAAGGAAATTAAGTGTACTATAATGGTATGTGTAGTTTATCTAGCCTTGGAGAATTCAGAGATAAAGGATGAAAGACTTGTTCCAGAAGCAAAGGGTGGGGGTTCCTTTTATCCACTGAAAAGAGTAAAGTGAATTAAAAGATCACTCAGAAATGACTTGTTCATTATGCAGAGCTCAAATATTTATCTCTAACAGAAGTAAAAATTTGTGAATGTTCCACATGAAGCCTTATGCAACAAGAGAAAAGGCGGTGTGGGCCGGAAGCTAACAGGAAAACATAAAGTTAAGAAAAAGAGCATGAAGGTTGTCTGGAGGGGGAAAAGGGGAGGAGGAGCAGGACTTGGCAATTTCCAGACCCCACAGAGACTTCCTTTGACAATAGGGGAAAACTTCAGAATTGTTTATAGTTCCAAAGATTTAGAAGGCATGATATAGAATAATGACTGCTAGCTCAGCTGCTAATTCTGTTGTCCTGACTCTGTAACGCTGTTGCATTAGTTTCTGATGCCAAAAAATAACAACTGGCTATTTCCCTAAATTATAATACATTCTTATTTGGAAAGGGCCTATATTTCAGTGTTTTCTTCTCAGACTCATATTTATATATGGTGCCTAAGGATATTCTCTCCTCCGAATTTAGGGGTGTTTTTTGTCAATCTAGTCACAATAAACCATACTAAAACACACGTGAGTGCTCAAAATAAAGTAGAATTGAGGGGCTGGGTGACAGCTCAGAGGTGGAGCACTTGATTAACACGTGTGAAGCCCTTGGTCCAATCCACAGCATGGCAAAAATAAATAAATAAATAAATAAATCAAAACTTTTCCAGTTGTATTTTATAATAATTAAACTATTTCTAGAAACTGTTTTCATTATACTGAAAGTTTTATATATATATATATATATA
>NW_022900950.1:454724-456349 GCF_012274545.1 Fukomys damarensis | reverse complement strand
TTATATATATATATATATATCAGTTGCTATGAAATTGCTTAGAATATTGTAGATAAAAAGACATTTTTCAACTAAAAATTATACATTTTCCAAATGAAAAACCATAATGCTATACTGCTATGGAAACACACTGTGTGTAAACCGTAGCAAGGTAAAATTTGATCCAATGTCCTTCAAGAATGTATAAAATAATTCAGATAGAAATTAAGAAGAGTTTATTTTCTCTTACATGAGAAACTCAAGGTATTAATAAATTAAACAGCAAAATAAAACGTAGGTAATAGGAAAGAGGGAGATAGAACTTTTGCAAAAGGGAAAGGGACCAAGAGAGACAGGGAAGGGGAGAGAAAGACAGGAGATAGAAAGGATTTAAACTGTTATATAAGATGTACCAATTCCCTACCATGAATATAATCACTATGTACCGCAAATGTATAAATAAATAAATTAGGTATGTGATTCAAATCAAGAACAAATGCTACTGAGAATATGAAAGATTTTAGAGGCAAAATGTGAAAATAGAAAACAAAACTACCAGACAGGTAAATCTCTTGCTTATACTAGTCGATGCAATGACTATATCAAATGAAAGATTTTATTCATTTATTCAACAAATATCCTTTGGTCCCTGATACATGCCAGATACATTTCTAAATTTTAGAGATTCATGCAATTTTCCAATATAGTATTTAACAACGTGCAATTTTTCATTTTTTAATATATAAAATTGCTGACAAAATAGTACAACGAATTCGCATTTACCTCGCACCACTTCAGTGACCCATGGACAGTATTTTTATTAACAGCTTAATCAGTTCTAATATACATGTAAGTATGCAACTTTAAGGTTTAAAAATTAACTTTTCGGGGCCGGGGATTTAGCTCAGGGGTTTGGTGGCCTGCCTTGCAAGCACAAGGACCCGAGTTCAATCCCCGGTACCAAAAAATAAATAAATAAATAAACAAACACATAAATAAATAAATAAAATTTAACTTTTCTCAGGGTGTATAGTTGGAGTGAAAACTCACAACTCAGCTGCGATACAGATCATTTCCATCACATTAAAATGTCCCTCACTATAGCACCTTGATGTCAACCCTATCATCTTTTTATAAAGTTGTACTTCTTATTAAATCTATGTATATATTATAGATTATAGATACAACTCCTTAATCAGATGTATGTGAAGGCATTTTCCCACCTCCCTTTGGCTTAGTTTTTCATTTTCTTAACAGTATCTTTGGAAAAATGAAAAAAATTTAGTATTAAAAATTCTAATTCATAGGGGCTGGGGATTTGGCAGAGTAGCTCCACCGCCTACCTGGCAAACACAAGGGCCTGAGTTTGATCCCTGGTACAAAAAAAAAAAGAAAGAAACACAAAATTCTAATTATTGATTTTATAGAATTTATGATTTTTGTGTCCTATCAAAAAATATGTTCAAAAAAGGTCACAAAAACTTCTCATTTTAAATTTCTGGAGGTTTACTTCTAATTGTAAGCCTAGCCTTTGGGTTCAATACTAATTTGGGATTAAATTTTTTATATGTTATGAAGTAAGAGTAAAAATTTAAATTCATATGAAGTTGTAGTATCATTTACTTTTTCCCAGAGAAATACCTTGT
>NW_022900950.1:442452-454599 GCF_012274545.1 Fukomys damarensis | reverse complement strand
TGCATGTTGTATTACATATTGTATAATTATATAATATATTATATTTATTATATTATATATACATTTATCTTTCATTCATGCCACATTGTCTCAATTACTATATCTATTCAATAAACCTTGCAATTAAGTGGCATCTATTCTCCAATTTTAGCCTTCTTTTTCAAAGAATTTTGGTTACTTACTGTCCTTTTCATTTGCATATGAACATTAAAATCAGCTTTCTACCAAAAAAGGTCTACTGTGGTTTGTTATGATTATTTTAAATCTCTAGGTCAATTTTAATACAAATGACATCTTAAGTATATGAGTTTTCTAAGCCAAAGATATGTATCTCACTTTTTCATTTTACTTATTTCTTTAATTTTCTTCATAAGTGTTTCATAATTTGTGATGGACTAGACTTGCATATATTTGTGAAATTTATCATTGATCAAAAATCAAATATATATCAAAAGTGGCTAAGAATAAAGTTTGTATAGAGTTTATCTAGTTATATGCTCACATCACCTCTATAAATCATTAAATGTTATTTTTTATACAGGAATTACCTGAAGCTTAGGAAAAAGGTAAATAATTGATTAGTGGCATAAGTTGGATCAATGAAAATCAAATCTAGAAGCAAACCCTAAACCACTGCATTATTATAACTCTCTCTCAGTCAGTCAACTAACAAATTCAAGTCAAAAGCCAAATAGAGTCTTTCTCCTAAATAGCT
This sequence comes from Fukomys damarensis, assembly GCF_012274545.1. NCBI lineage: Eukaryota > Metazoa > Chordata > Mammalia > Rodentia > Bathyergidae > Fukomys > Fukomys damarensis. The sequence goes on along the minus strand of NW_022900950.1, from coordinate 453,884 downwards.
GTCTGTACTCATTTCATACTCGCAGTTGCCAATGGCCTATTATATTCTACCAGCCAGCATAATGTTTTTTCAGCTCTTAAAATAACAACCTCCCTCCAATATCACTTACTCTGAAAGCTCCCTTCCCTTAGTCTGGAAAATACATCCCACACACATACACACAACATAAACTTACTGAAATAAAACTCTATTTAAATTTTCTGCTATTTTCTGATACATTTCTTTTGCTAAGAAAAATGTCAGGCACGTAGTAGATACTACATAAATAGTTGCATAATAAATGAATAAATATATAGTTAGAAAATGACAACAGAAGTGCAAAGAACTGAAATTAGAATACCCAACCTTGGTCAAGTTATTAATATCTCCGTTGACCATATAATTTTTAAAAATTAAAATGATTATGTGTTTACATAGTATACACAATGGTTTGTGGTCTCAATGAATAGAGTAGAAAAAGGTATTTACAACTTAAATGATAATTATCATATATACCTTACATTTTACTTTGTTAAGTGAGACACTTTGTCTCTAAGGTAATTTTACAAAGATGTGGTTAAACTAGTTAGCATTAATTGAGAGTTAAGCATTACCTGTGAAATAAAAAAAATAACAAAAAAAAGGGAAAGCAAAAGACTTATCCTACTGTGAATATTTTTAGGCCTGAGGTTTCAACTTGGAAATTCTAGATAACTTTCATTGAAGAAGCTCACTTTGGGAGTTCATTTAAAAAAACACATTTCTGACACCTCAGAAATGGTCTATTCCCCAGCATTCCACTAAATAATGCTGCAGTTTGCAGTTCTGATTGCTCTTTTGCTGTACAACCAAAAGGAGTAGCTGTGGATGATGACTCCTTTATTTTGCTTATGCATTATCAATCATTTCTCAGCCCCATTCAGTTACAGCCAATAGGAAGATCTCAAAACCTGCTTTATCACAAGCCTGGTGGTTGGATTTAGAAAATTTCAAGAGTTTGGGCATGACAATAATATTTGATATAAAATTTGTAGCTCACACATATTTTTCACAGGATGCTGCCCACCTGCTGGAATATTGAACATGGTTTCTTAAAGTTGTGCAAAGTAAGTACAAATATGTTCCTGCGCAATAAAACATTTCTGCTTATATGCCTAACAGATATTTTTCATACTTTTGAGATTAAATTTTTCCATTAGTTATCTTTTTAATAAACTTTATATCTTTATTTACACTGAAATTTCTCCTACTTTTTTTTTACTGATACATTGATATTATGTAAGTGAAGGAAAGATTTCCTTCAATCATTTCAAGTTTTCTTGTATCTATGCTCTTTCATTATGAACATCAGGTATTGCATTAGCTAGCTTTTCCTTCAGAGACACATGTTGGACACCAACAGTTTTAAGGAAGAGAGATGTAACTTGGCTCCAGATTTCAGAGGATTCAGTCCATGGTCATCTGGCACAAAGAGATGAACATCATAGTTGAAAGGCATGATAGAGCAAAGCTTCTTAGTTTGTGGCAGTTAGGAAGTAGATTCAGGGGAAAATGTCATAGAGTAAGGAGGGGTTGAGAATCATATATAGTATCCATGCTTATGTCTCCATGACCACACAGACACACCCAGAAGTGAGCTTTATTAATCGCCTAGGTGTCTGCCAAACCAATCAACTTCATAGTCTTAACCATCACATTCCATCCCTTATTAATTTGACACTCAAATATTCTCCTTATACTATACTTCATGTCTACATGAATACAATTCTAAGGTAATAATTTCATGCAAGTATTTTGAATACAACTGAAAATGCAGTCTCTTCCTCAAAATCTGAACAGTTCCTTCAGTTTTGTTGTTGTTGTTGTTGTTGTTGTTGTTTTTGTGTTTTTTTTGTTTTTTTTTATGGTTTTTTGAGACAGGTACTCACTATGTAGTTGAGACTGACCTGGAACCCACTCACTCTGTAGCCCAGGCTGGTCTCGAACTCACAGTGATCCTCCTGCCTCGGCCTCCCTAGCTCTGGGATTATAGGCATGCGCCACATCCATCAGTTTTTAAAAGTCAAAGTTAAACCATTTTTTTTCTGTGACTCAAGGCAAATTCTTTTTACCTTAAATAAATTAGAAAGAAAATTTTATTTTATTTCATTTCCCTCCTCTAGTCCTCTCCTCTCCCTACTAAGGCAAACTCTTAACTGTAAAAGTCTGTAAAAATCAAACCAAGTTGTGTAATCTCAAGGTATAAGGGCACAGGATACAATTCCCATTCTAAAATGGAGGAATAGGGACACAGAAAAGAATCAGACCAAAGCAAGATGGATAAACATTAATTCTGGTAGGTCCATGTGCAGAACATGGGCACATGAGGGTGAGGTGTGAGTTTCAGAGAGATTGGGCAGCACCACTCCCACGGCCTTGCTCAGTCTTGCTAATGTCAGCCTTCAGAGCCTCTCTTTTGGGCTGACTCCGCTAGCTGCCTATAGCTGTCATTTTGGATGATATTCCATATTGCTGACATCTTCAGTTGCCTTGGGTCTCCACTGCACCTTCAGCTTCATTCCCAAAACTTCATGCTCTTTCCTCTGAGGAGAAAACTGCTTGGCCTTCCAGACCTTCTTGTGAAATTTAGGTGGAAGCCTCCACAGCTTTACAACTTTTGTGTTCTGCATGGCTAAGCAACCAGCATCACATGGAAAATACCAAGGACTGGCACTAGTGCAGGGAGTAGCCATGCTCTTTTGACCATGGCTGCGGCAGACATTGAGAGCTGAATGGTTGGAGAGGATGAAATAAATCCCAGAATACCAATTCCTTAGAAAATCCTTCTCAAATAGAGGTCCCAAGGACTCTCTTTTCAAGTGAAAGTTTAATACTTTTGCACTTTTGACCCTGTACTGGATGGGGTCTTGCTGACTTCTGAGATGACTTCAAGGAATCTTTCTTCTTGTCTTGATTCAAAGTACTTGCTTTCTTTATAGTGGTTATAATCTCCTCAGCAACTGTACCTCCTTTGGCTCCAACTTTACACATTTTTATTGGGCCCAATTTTACATTTTAAAAATATTCCCACTCTGCTTTACCTAATTTCTTGGCAAACTTAGCTAAAAGCAGCCAGCAGCCTGAATATTGAGCTACCTTGATATTTCATCTGCCAGATTGCTCTCCTTCATCACCTGCAAGTTTCTTAACACAGAAAATATGTAGACAGATGTTCTTTCAAAGTATAACACACAGTGGCCTCTAGTGCAACTACTAATGGAGTCCTTGCTCCCTAGTGAAACCTGCTAAACTTATCCTTTACTCTACCCATTTCTATCACCCTTCTGGTTTTCTGAGTCTTGAACAGAACCAAAACTGTTTCACTAATCCCTCAGGCAGGTCCTGCATGAATTGATTTTAGAATTAACTGCAACCATCACAGGTATGTTCATTTTTTTTCTCCAAATTTATTCAATCCAATCATTTTAAATCTCTAATCGACTTGACTTTTTGCTGAAATTTGGGTTTCTTAATAAGTCTTTCTTTTACATGCAATAAAGTATATTTTATTCATTTTTGTTTCAGATTTTCTGAAATATCTCTTCCACTTTCTCATTTGCTTTCTCATCTTACCCTGTTAACTTTGGTCATGAAAATTCCCCACTTATAAAACTTTGTTCTATGAGATTGGTAGTTTATTGAAAGTATTTTATGTAAAATTTCCATTCTTCAGAAGTTTCAAAGACTTTGTAATCAATGGATTACATTTCATACAATTCTCAAAACATATAGACAATGTTAAACATTTTCCTGACATTTATTTTAGGTGCTATCACTGATCATTTAGAGTAACATTTACTGGTATTGTAGTGTAGTGTTTAAACATGCAGGCTAGGAATCAGAGTTTTAGAGTCAAATTTTACTTCTATAGCTAATAGCAACTTGATTGCATCAGATAACTTCCCAGCACTTTTAAAATAGATGAATTTATCAAATTATTAAAAGAAATTTTTTATGTTAGCTCACAATTTTGGAGGCTTCAGTCCATGATAAAAGTTGATTCAAGAAGTTTTTGTCATGAGTAAAAGTGGAGAAAAAATCCTTTCACCTCATGGTCAGCAAGCAAAAGAGAAGGGGCAAGGGACTGGTATCTCGCTGAGGGCATGAATTAGTCTTCACATCTTAAAGGTTCTACCCCCTCCTACTTGAGACACCGCGGGCAGCAAGCCTTTATCACTTGGACCTCCGGGTGGCAGTCAAAATAGAATCTAGTGACTTTGGACAAGTTCTTTGCTCTCCTTGCCCAAGTTCTTCATTGACGAAGTGCAGACAATGCTAATCATAAAAGTACATATCATTATACATGTTATTTATTAAGTGCTATCTATTAGCATTATTAGTTACTCTGGCTTTTCTAAAAATCAGTCTATACTCATTAAAAAGATTAGCAAAACAGTTGCCAAGTTGTTTTGAGCTGAAATCTAAGACAAGGTTTTTCAATGTAATGTAACTCTATCCACTTTAAAATAAATAGAAAACTTTCTTTAATTATGGAAGTCCCACATTTAAAAATTCTGTTTCTAGTTTGATGTTGTTTTTATCTATCTATTAGATTCATAGGTATTTTAAGAAAAAGTTGATGGCATATACTGTCTCAAAACAAAGAACCAACAAAGTTTGTGAATTAATTATTATTTGTTGAAGTACAAAATCCTGAAAGAGCAACCTTGGGAGGCTTGTAATCTCAGTCTGCGAATCATCAGCAAAGAAACCATAGCTTTTAATTGGTATCCAATAATTATACATATTCAACAATAAAATTGTAGAAAATTAAGAAGAAATCATAGTTTTAATTTTGCCGGGTTACCTGAAGCAGAGATTTTAGGTAGGGGCTTTCACCTCTCCCTGGTAGACTGGAAAAGAGCCAGCTAAGATCATAAGCAAACATGAGTGTACTGAGAGGCCTCTGAAATTTATATAGTTACTTTTATCAAACCTTTGACCATTCCTAGAGATCATACATTTTATTCAGCACACACACACACACACACACACACCCATATAGAAAAAAACTTTTCCCAAAACCTTATTGTCTTTTACTATATGTAATGCCCTTTCTGTTATTTTTAACTATTGAAATCTATTTTATTTTTTAAAAATATATTATTCACATTCCACCTTACTAAACAATAACCTAAGTTCTGTGGCATTCAAGTAAAAAAACAAAAAGCACTGGATTAGGGGCAGTTAGTTAACTTTTATAATAATTTTAGATCTTTCCCCCATCCTATCCTGATTTGTTTAATGTCCATTAAAAATAAAGGCAAAATGTGGACAAATGATACCAAAGAAAATTAAGTCCAATGCCATAATACATAGCAGAACATAGACCATTTGCAAAAATATTCATTATCTTACCATTAACTTACCTCCAGGTAGATTCCCAAGAATATATATATTCAATTGACAATAAAGCAATCATTTATCATGTTTCTCACCAAGAAAAATATATAATTAAATTTAAAGGTTTTTCCTGCAATTTGTTGTTTAAAGATTTGTAATAAGGGCCTGGGATTTAGCTCAGTGGTTCCGCTGCCTTCCTCACAAACTCAGGGTCTCGAGTTCGATCCTTAGTACCAAATAATAATAATAATAATAATAACAACAACAACAACAACAACAACAATAACAACAAAAAAGATTTATAACAATTGAACAATTATGTTAGAAATATGAAAAGAAGAAAGATATTTCAGAAAAACATTTATTTCATTGTCGGGATGCTTTTAGAGGTCTCTGAATTTATAGATTTCAAGACAAATGAGATATTTTTATTCTAGTTATTTATTCTTTCTACTTTTGATTGAACCATATGATAATCTGCCATTCAACAATTGGTATCAGTTGACAAGATAAGAATAATTTAGAATTTGAATATTGCTGGTACTATTTCTTCTTTTATAGACAAAGTAAATTATTACAGTTGAAAATTGTCATTTTACTTTGCAAAATGTCAACTGATTAGACAGTTACATAAATTCTAAATTCAGCTTTTGAGACCTTAGCAATCATGTAGAGTTCTCCTTAATTTAAAATTCTCTTTAATTTTATGAACTAAAAAATTAGAAATCAATATTATTATAGCTGCCCATAAGGTGCCTAGTATTTATTATCCCTGGGTAATTAAATGTCCAAATGTACCACAAAGAAATTAGATTATTTAGAGTGTCTCTAAATAGTTTACTTAATACACCTTTTTCAGTTATTCAGCTTGAGGAAGTCTGCTGATACACGGACAGGGTATCATTTTTCAAGTTTGACATTGGCTCATGGTCAAGAAAAGAGAGAAAGGGAGATTATTTCTTTGTTAAATTAAGTCATTTTTCAAGGATCCCAGGAGGGAATACACTTACTTGCTTCATATAACAGGATTTGGTAACGAGGTTAGGTCAAAAATATTATTCTGAAACTAAAGTGAGAACTAACAGCTGAGAAATGTATATTTGAAATGGAGGTTCAAATGAAGTATCAAAAGTTCAAAGTCTGTCTTTGTTTCCATTTCTATGTGCTTCATATCTATTTAACTGAAAGACAGAAGTTAATGTTAGTTAACGAAATATTCTGAGTGATTTGTACTCCCACTGTCAGGACTGGGTGATGATTCAGAATGAACCTCTTGCTAGACATTACTGCAAAGTTGGCAGGTATTTGCAATTGGAAAACTCTTTTTTCCCCTTATTCTGTCTACTTTTGGCCACAAGCACAGTTAGTCAAATAAGTTTTACAGTTTATTGCCTATGATGCATACTACAAGTAAATCTTATAATTTTTCTTCATTATTTTAAGGTTCACATACATTATGTTAATTTCATCCAAGGTATTTTTACACTATTCAGTTTGACAAAATCATTTGGGCAATTTTCCTTAGAGCGTTTTTAAAAACCCTAATTCATGATACTAAACTTAACTAACTTCTAACATAAGAAATATATGTGCTGTGCTATATTTCAACTCTATCAAAATATTTTAAGAAAGAAATCAAACAATTAACATGCAAGAACATTTTTAGGAAAAATTACATTGATTTTGAATTTTTTCTTTTAACTTAAAAGGAAGAAATATGATCATTATAGAAACGAAACAAAACTATATTCCTTCATCTATTCTGGAAAGGATGGTAAGAAGTTTTATAAACAATCACTACACACATAGGGTGCTTCTCTGATACCTAAAGAATTCTCATCAATTGAAAAATTTTTCTAAGAAATTTTTCTTTAATATTTAATTTCCCTGGGATAAATATCCAAAAGTGAATTTTCTGGGTTATATAGTATTTTAATTTTAGAAGAAATTTCTCAACTCTTTTCCAGACTGGCTATATACCATTTTACATTCTTATTATCGACATATGAGAAATTTAGTTCGTATCCTCAACAGCATTTAGCATTTTCACTATTTTTCCATTAGTCATTCTGATGTCCTACTGCATTGTGATTTTAATTTGCAGTCCATGATGATTTATAAAGTTTATTGTTTTTTCACATAATTACCTGGCATCCATATATCCTCTTTGGTGAAATGTTCATTCATATCTTTTACTCATTTTTTTTTTTTTTTTTTTTTTTTTTTAGGTACGGGGGATCGAACTTGGGTCCTTGTGCTTGCGGGGCAGGCAGCAGAACCACTGATCTACATCCCCAGCCCCTTTTACTCATTTTCTAGTTGGATTATTTTTTACTGTTGAGTTTGATTTTACTGTGCATTTCCCCATTGATCAGGCACTCTATCGTTTGCAAATAATTTCAACTTGTAGCTTATCTTTTCCTCTTCTGAGATATTTTTTACAGAGCGATTTTTAAAATTTTGATGAAGTCCAACATATCAACTTTTTTCTCTTACAGATCATATTTTTGAAGTTCAATAACTTCCCAGGGAAATGAAAACCTATGTTGGCACAGTAACTTGTACAAAAATTTTCATAGCAGCTTTATTAAAAAACTGGAAATAATGAAGATGTCCTGCAGTGCGCAATAGGTTAAACAAAATATCTGTACCTTCAAATGCTGCCCAGCAATGGACAGGAACAGACTGTATTGATACACACAACTTAGATGGACCTGAGGGGTATTGATGAATTTTAAAAAAGAATATCAGAGGGTCACATTGTATGACTGCATTTATACAACAGTCTTGAAATGTCAAAATGATAAAAATGAAGAACAGATTAATGATGGCTTCTGTGGGACTCTACATGCCCAGCACATGGAGTTTCTTTGTGCTGATGGAGCAGTTTGTATCTTAATTATGATGTTGATCACATGAGTTCATACTTATGCTAAAACTGTATGATCTGTATACATAAATGAATGCATGTAAAATTAGTGAAACTGAATAAAGTCTGTAGTCTGGTAAACCGTTAAAAATATTTAATTTAATTTAATTATTTAATTTCATTTGATTTTCTTTATTTAATTTAAAAATTTCATTTAATTAAGAAGATTTCACACACACACACACACACACACACACACACACATATGGAGAGACAGAGACAGACAGACAGCAGACAGACAGATTTTTTTACCCTGTCGTAGACTCCTCATGTTCTCCACATATTTGTTCTCCCTTTCTTTCATAGAAAGAGTTTTATGTGGGCTCATACATGCAAAACTAAACACTACCTATCCCAGCCTTCTTTGCAATGAATTATGACAAATATCTGGTACATAATGAGAACTACTTACATTTTAGGAACAAAGAAAATATGAATTTTTAAGATATGTACACTACTTCTGTCTTATTTTTTAAATATATAGAAAGGTTTCACAAGTTTCCTTCACTTTAGGCATTAGAATTGTAATGGACGCAGTAAGCCACATGTTAGCCATGTAAAGAAAGTTGCCGAGCCACTATTGGATACTTGCTTGCCACTGAATTGTTAAGTGAGAGAGAAATAAACATCTGCCTTGCATAACCATTGAATTTTGCAATATGTTTGTTACTTATTCTGTAATCAATTAATATAAAATACTAATAAATTTCCTTTTAGAGAATTTTATCTAGGGAGAAAAATTAAGCTAAAAATTAGTTTTAAATAGTTCAGACCTCTTTGGCAAAATTGTCAAGTACCATTTAGCAAACTATGAAGTATTTCTATATATGTTTATTTTTAGATCATTTAAAAACTATTCAAGATATAAGTTAGTCAAGTCTGAGAAGTATGATTATAGTAACACATAAGATATTTTCAATTTCAAATTAATTTTTCACACAAAAGTTTTAAAAGAGTAATATTTATCTCATCCTTATAATTTATAGTAGACATGCACTATGCAGAAGTTGTTTTGTGAAGCATTATGCCAAGGCTCACCAAGAAGAGATCTGTGCACATGCAGGTGAGTGTGAGTGTGTGTGTGTGTGTGTGTGTGTGTGTAAATGTATACTAATAATAAACCAAGTGACTTGCCATCAAATCCTTCCCTTTTTAATGGAATGTGTCACAAAATACCTCACAAAATCACCCAAATATTTTAACTTTTGTCATTATTTTTCAAGGTAATTTTATACAGTGCAGAGGATAGATAATGCATAATTAACTTCAATTTTTTGACAAATTATTTAAAGTTTTTCAAAATCAAGAGTCAACCCACTTTTTAATCATCTTGTTTTATCTTTTCCACCAAATGTCTCATACTCCATCCAAAGGGACAGAGTTAGTTTTTCTTTACATTTCTTTCATTCAAAGAACATTGATTGCTGTATTAGAACCCCATTCATATCGTTGGTTGTTTACTTACCTGTCTCTTTCTTTTTGTTATGGATTTAAGACATAGGAACTACATTAACTCCCATTTTGTTACTATAAGTATTAATTGCAGAAATGTAGCACTGAATTTTAATTTAAAGTCACCTTCTCCAAATATTCCCAGAACCAGTTAGAGATAGAAGTATAGTCCATTAGAGGCTTAAATAAAATAAAATTTCATATATGATTCCTTATGTTTCTATGATTTTTATCAGCCAGTAAGCCAATAAAGTGATTTTTACAATCTTATATGTATATAACTCTTTTATAGGAATAATCAACATATAAAAAGTACATTAGATAATATGAAGGCCTTCAATATACTCATCAATAATTATTAGCAATCATCATCAATTTACACTTAATATTGTCTCAGATTTATACACACAATTTATCTTCATGGATTATTTTGAGGTCATTACAAGAAATTGTTTCTTTTTATCTTAAATAGTTCATGTTGATATTTAAAAGGTGAGTACTTTTAAAAAATAACAGTAATCTTAACAAAAATAAAAATATTTCCTTAATACCACCAAATATCCAGTATTCAAATTTCTAACTAAAAGCAAAACAATTAAATATATATGACTTTCAGTGTACAAATTCCATTCTCATAGCCTTTTCATTCTGTGTATTTGTCCTTTAAAAGATAAACACATTATGCAACTGATATGAAAAGCGACATACTGAGGTCCTTCAGAATAAAAGATGCTTAATACTTATATTTGCATGTGTGCACATCCATATTAATATGCATATGAATGTAACATATATTAAACATATCCTTCCAACAAAATACTTTGTTATCAATTCTTTCCCTTTCGTTTGAATGCCCTACAAAATTTTATCTGGATTTTGCTCTAACCTCTGTATGACTATTTTGGTCTAAAGACTTGATCAGAATTTGATTTGCATTTTCTTTATTTATTCATTTAATTATTTTCTGGCATTATTACTTCAGGATGTTACCATGTACTTCATCAGGAGGTACATTGCGGAATGTTAAATGTACCAGTACAAGAGGAGGAATATTTTACTTTTAATAAAATGGATTTTGTTGTCAACAATAAGATGTCTCTGCCATGATTTGGGAGTAAAACATTGAAGTTTAAAGTCCAAAGTCCCAACTCAGCTACAAGTAATTTAGCCAAGTAAATCATTTTGTAGGAAAGAAACACAAAGTTCAGAAAAAAAAATTTTTAAACATAACTAAGTTAACTATTTATTTGTAAGGTAGTGCTTTAGAAGAAAAATGAATCACAAAGTAGTTAAAAGAACCAAGAATATTACAGAGAAATAAAGTATGACAGTTTGTATAGGCAAGTTCATCAAAATGTTATTTAAAGTTTTTAAAACTGATTTTTGTAGATGTAAAAATAGAGGACATAGAGCAATAGGTGACCACTATATATTTGGATAGGAGCTAAGGGTATAACAGTATATAGATTAAAGAAAGCAATAGTTGTCCTGTAATATTGTGTTCTAGTCTGAGTGGCTTGTTGTTAGAGAAACAATGAGAATGTTAAGGCTAATCAAAGGAAAGAGAGCAAGATAGTAGATGGTATAGAGACCCTACCACACTTAACTTGGGAAGGAAAACACAAGTACAGGTGCATGTGCATTTTCATCAGAGAGGGGGGTTGGGGGGAGGGAGGGGGAGGAGAGAGGG
>NW_022900950.1:434084-442442 GCF_012274545.1 Fukomys damarensis | reverse complement strand
GAGGGAGAGGGAGGGAGAGAGAGAGAGAGAGAGAGAGGGAGAGGGAGGGAGATTAAGAATTATATTTTAGCATTGTGGTAGGATGAAAGCAAAAAAAACTTTCGCAAAGATACCATTCTGTCTACATCCATTTGAGACACCTAGAACTTTCCAACAGAAATTGTAACTAGATTTGGTTTCCATAAAATAAATAAATTTTATCTGTCATACACTAAAATGAGTAATTTTTTGTTAGATTCTTGATAACAATCTTTAATATATATGTATATTCCCTCCACTGTATGTAACAACCTCTTGGTCTTTTTAGGATGCTTTAGAGTGAAAGCTAAAGTAATAAATTCCAACTGAAATAGAAGCCGCATCCTGGTTAAAATTTTTTGTGAAACTAAGTTTATCCTCATAGTATATTACTTAGCTGACACATTCTCCAATCCTGTTCAGCCAAATCCTGTCACTCAGGATATAAATTATAGAGTGAAAAGTTCTGCAAGCATTTTTAGCTTTAACTAGTCTTCCTTCGACACAAAGATCTTGTCTTTTCTGCTCTTTATTATTTAACTTCCTCTTCATCATCAGTAACATTTAAGTAGCACTCTAAGTCCAGGAAATCAGAACTCAACTAGAGCAGGCAGCGTCAGATTTCATGTTTTCATGACACTGACGTATATTGGAGTAGGGAAGTTTAAGACAGTAGGAAAGGAGCGGAAGCTGCCAGGTCTAATTTCCCTGTCTGTTTGGGATTTTATGGGAATTCTACAATTGGAAAAACAAAAAGAGTAGATAAGAAATGTGGAAGAGGCAAAGCATCTAGGACATACCCCACCCCCACCCCACAATCCTCTAGTTCTCATCGCTTCAGTCCCTCTTTGCTCGTCTTTTCAGGAGGGTGCACATCCTCCCGTACCTGGTTCTCCCACCTCCTTTTCTTCATTGTTTGCTCTCTGTAACTCTTGCCTGATTTTCAGTGTCAGTCTCCACCTGCCCTTCTGGAGTGCTAGGCACACCCTCTCTGTGCAGCACAACCTCCTGTCGTTGAATTCTCAACATCTACCAAATATTTTGCCTCCTCTTCCCTCCCACTCATATTCTTCTTCTGATATATTTTCAGTTTTTTTTTTCTCCAACGTCCAGATTTTGTCAAGGCTTACTTGTTCCAAAACCACTAGATGTAGAATCTGGACTGTTTTTGCACACGTTACTGCCAGTGCCCTCCTTCGAGGATGTACACACACTCGTGGAAGAAGCAGAAGCAGCATCTCTTACAACACAGGGATGACCTGAGATTGGACTGCAGACTGCGCCCCATTGCTGTTCCTGGATCGCAGCTCAGCGCATGACCATCAGGTCCAGTCAGAGGCAACTAATAACCCTTTTGTAATAACTCATCGTGTTGCACTTTTTGTATATAAAATTATTAAGCCTATATTGTAAAGGTCATTTTAGAATAAAAAAATGAGCTGCCAATTATTTGCAGTCAACACATTTAAAAATAAAAATTATGAATAGTTACCGAGTGAATAGAATATTTTCCACAAAATGTCCACTTAAAAAAATACTCATGCTTATGGTATTTGACTATTAATCGGTTATTTAAATAAAAATAATGTAGATGATTGATTTTAAGTTGTTAATAATGTTTGGAGCAATAGAAACAAGATTTAATATCTGTTCTGTTTCCTTTAGTTTTACCCTAAGAATATTTTAGTCACTATATCTGTGTTGAAATGTTTTATAAAGTTGTGCTGATGGAATAACAAACAAAATCTTTTCTCTGCTTATTTACTTATTAGTACATACTTGCAGTTCATGTTTATAAATGTTTATATTCCTTGTGTGGACTTGGTATATGTACATATTATATTTTGATTTCTTTTTTATCTCTTTTCTTTCCCTTTCCTCCTCCCTGCCTGTTTGAGAAAGATCTATCCCCCTTCTTTCTATTAGTTACCTCTTATTTTGCTCTTTATACTCATTTAATTTAAATCATGATATTTAAAAAGTGAATAAATGAAATTGTATATTTATATACAGTTTATACAAGAAAATGAAAGAGAAAAAAGATAAAGAGGGGAAAGAATATGAAAATTTACCAAGTCACAGGTGGAATAACTCAGTTGTCATCACATAAAAACATACTTCTTAGGAAGAAGATCCAGTGTAGAAAATGTAACTTCTGGATCCACAAACACTTAGATATTCTTTGATACGCTTTGTTTAATAAATTATTTTTAAAAAACACATCTGATAATTAAAATAAATATGTATGTATGAAAGTGTTTTTATAAAATATTTTTTTAGAATGGTTTTAAATTCACAGTGTAACTGACCAAAGTGTACAGAGATTTCTCACAATACCTCTTGCTCTTCCACACACAGAATTCCTTCCATTGTCAGTGTGTTCTAACTGATGAATTCACATTGACACCTGATTATTGGTCCACATGTGCAGTTTATATGGGGCTGTGCTCTCGGGCTACATTCTCTGGGCTCTGGGCTTTGCCACGCATATGGTGACGTGTTATCATTTAAATCTAGAATGTCCCACTCAGAGCCTCAAGGTTCAGAGGTGGGATTTTGGGTTGATGATTGAATCACCAATGCGTCATTGCTAAATGTGTTCTTAGGAGATAGGGACTGGTCAGAAAAGGCCAGTCACTAGGGGTGTGACCTTGAAGGTTCTATTTCCCTCCTTGGGTCCTCCCTTTGTGCTCTGCTTCCTGACTACCATGAGATGGAAGCTGTTCTCTGCCCAGACCCTTTCACTATGTCATTCCTGCCTTGGAACCAGCCAACTGTGAATGGAACTGGGAACCAAAATAAAACTCTCCTTCTTTAAGTTGTGGGTGTTGGGTATTTTGTCCTACTGATGAGAAAGAAAGGAGCCAAGACAAAAACGTATCCACCATTGTAGTCACATATGGAACATTTTGATTTGCCTTGAAAATCTTCTGTGTTACACGTTTATCCTTTCATCTACCCTGCTACTGGAAGCCACATTACTTTTTCCTGTATCAGTAGTTTTTGCATGTTTCATTATAATGCCACATAGTTGAAATCATACAGTATTGCAGCCATTAAGTTTCCATTTCCATCATAGCTTTTCATGACTTTGTAGCTCAATTCTTTTAGCACTAAACAAGATTCAGTTGTCTGCATGTACTTATAGTTTATTCATCCATTCACATGTTGAAGAGTGTGTTTGTTGTTTGCAAGTTTGCATAACCAAAGTTATAGATCATAACTAAAGCTGCTATAAACATATACAGTTTTTCTATGGACATAAATTTTAAACACATTTGGGTAAGTACCAAGGAGCACACTTGCTGGATTGCACGGTAATACGTTCAGTTCAGAAAGAAGCTCGTGAGTTTCAAACTGTCTTTGAAAATTGCCATATCATTTTACATTCACACCAGCAAAAAGAAAAAACGTTTCTGTTGCTCCACATCCTTTCCAGTATTCAGTGTTACCAGGGTCATGGAAGTCGCTCACCAGTTTGAGTCTCTTACTGGGCAGCGGCTATCTCACTGTGTCTTTGCATGGCATCTGTATACATAAGAAGAGATCTTTGTTGTTTCCCTCTTCTTTCAAAGACACCAGTTTTATCAGATTAGTACTCCACCCCTAGTTAACCTTAACTACTTTCTTCAAGACACCAGTCCCGAAGACCCTCTTTCCAAATACAGTAACACTAGCAGTCAAGCTGTCAAATATAGAAATTTTCAGAAGAAAAACCTATATGTGTGTGTATATATATATATACACACACATATACATGTGAATGACTTGGGTCATATTTTCATATGCCTACTAAAACCCAACTATATATTTTCTTTGGTGAAGTACCTATTCAGCCCTTTTGCTCATTTTAAATCAAGTTATTCATTTCTTAGTGCGAATTTTAAAAGTTAAAGATTTTTGGATGGCAGTTCTTTAGCAGATATGTCTTTTGAAAATAGTTTTTTTTTTTCAGTATGTGTTTTGTCTAATAGTTTTCTTGACTCTTTCCTTTTTTTGTGCAGTTTCACCCTACTATTTATTTTTATTTGCTCATTCCCCACCCCTTGCTTCATTCTTGCACAGAGCAGTAAGCCCCAGGGCAATCTATTATTCATCATTCCATACTTTACTCTTCAGACATGTATAATCAGATGTGTATAAAGTGTTTGGTCATTGCTTATTTTTACATAAATGAAAACATGTTATGCCTATTTACTGCATATTGTTTTGCTTGTGTAATATAAATCATGAAAATCACTGCTCTAATTAAATTATAGTATGTTCTTTTCTGTTGGTTGCTATCTTTTTTGATAAATGTCGCCCAAAGGCACACGTGTTCAAGGTTTGCTCCCAGGGTAGCGTTATTGGGAGGTGGCAGACCTTAAGAGGTATGGCCTAGTGGGAAGCTCTTAGGTCTTTGGGTATTCACCCAAAGGGGACTGTGGGATCCCAGCTACTCCCCTTCTCTCTCTACTTTCCTCTGATGAGTTAAAGAGTTTTTGTACCTTGATACCCACCATGCTGAGTGACCTCATCCAAACCCCAAAGTTATTGTTCTCTCTAGTCTCAGACTAGGCCTCTAGAACAATAAGCCAAAATAAGCCTCTTCAAATATGTCAGCTACCTTGTGATAGTATTGAGAAGGGGACCAAGACTTTGGTTATGTAAAATGTCATGATGTAAATGTGCCATTATATGTATATGTACACTGTAATGATGAACAATTCTTTTTCTAGATCTTTACAGAACAACTCTGAAGAATGCTGCAATAAAGTTACTTTTGCTCTACTGTGGAAAGACAGTTTCATGTGAGACTCCAAAATGCATATGTTGAAGGGCTCAGCCTCCGTGTGACTACATGGGAGACAAGGCTTTTAGAACTGGTGCCTCATAAGAGCAATTTCCTTCTGCTATGTGAAGCCATAGAAAGAAGGCAGCTATCTTAAGAACATTTAAGAGAAATTAAACAAGACAGCACTTGGATTTGAGAGAATTGATTTCTGTTATTTAAGCCACCAATCTAGAATATTTTGTTTTAACAGCTCATACACACTAATACATCATTCATTTTCATAAGATCTGTTCATTTTCATAGAGATTCTGTTCCAATTGAGAACAGAAAATTCTGTTTAATCTTTGCATCTATGTTCTGTTGCTAGTTTCATAACATATACAACATATATACATATACATATTTAAATCTTTAGAATGTAATCATTTAATACATCAGTACAGCAGACACTTGACTTATAAATTCAATTCATTGACAGGGATGGTTGTAACTCAAGTTGATCAGCTGAAGGCTAGGGCTCCTCTACACAGCCTTCAAAATTTCTCTCCTGTACACAGGCAGATGTCAGTGTCTTTAGAGAGACATTGGCCCAGGGTTTCTCAGTTAACTCCACACAGGACAAGGATGTTGTAAGGTTCCTTCCAGAACCCTTTAAAGGTTAAATCTGTGTCTGAGACCATCTGAAAGCATAAGCAGCCCACATTCAGGTTATGAGTCAAGACTTTGATCATAAGTTAAAGCTAAAATTCTTGTCATAACCCAAGTTGTTTGTATGCCAGGGCAGTCATAACTCGAGGGTCTAATGTACAAAGTATAATGTTCAAGCCAGGGAGATGGTATTGACATCAAATTATATTAAAAATTGATTGACACATGATTATACATATTTAAGGGCTATCATATGGTATTTCAACACATGTATAAAATATGCACTGATTAATTCATGGTAATTAATATTCCATCTCATTATTGTTTTATGTTTGGAGCATTCAAAAGCTTCTCTTCTAGTTTTTGATAAAAATATACAATAGACTATTTTGAGCTATAGTCACTACACAATAGGACACTAGAATTTATTACTTCTGTTTTGCCTCCCATCATCTACCTTTCTTCCGTTCTTCCTTTCCCCACCCTTCCAGCATCTAGTAATCACTGTACCATATCTTTCTAAAGAGATCTTCTTTTAATCAAGAACATAGGACATTGCAGCTGTATCTTCCGCATCTGTGTGGAACATGATCACAACACAATGAACAGGAAGACAGTGATATTGGTCTCTCCCATTGTCCCAAATTCTTTATCAAAGTCAGAGTAGAGGAAATATATGACAGCCTCAAATCACAATGGAGTGTGCATTATGATACAATGTATGATGATTAATAACAATTTTCAAATGGATTTGCTAAGAGTCAGCTGGCTAGGAAATCAGGAAAGCATCTCTGAGTGTGACTGGGAGAGTTGTAGGAGTGTAATACATCAATACCTAATCCCTTCCTTTCTGTCTCTTCCCTTGCTTTCTACTTCCCAGATACCATGAGTTGTACAGTTTTCTTATCCCATGTCATTTTACCATATTTCTGTCTTGGAGCCTGCCAACCATGGAATGAGATCTCTAAGAGATGTCAGCCCAATTAAACCTCTCCTTCAAATTGCAGGGGTTGGGTATTTTGTCCCAGCAATGGAAAAATGACATGCACAAGGCCAGAGTTTACACAAATAGAAATAAAATACTATGTACAAGTTCAAGGAACATGGTAATACTGGATATTCTAAGAAGTAAGCAAAGTAATTAATAAGAGAAACCCTAAATAGTGATTGAAAGAGATGTGAATTCTAAAATAACAAAAGATAAATCACATTGAAACTTATGACTTGTGAAAATTATGCATCCTTGTATATTGGTACACACACATATATATATATATATACAGTATATAAAGGAATAATATATATAATTGCTAATGATAATTATGTGTTCAATAAAAATAACTATGTTATACTCAATTAATCTCTCTCATTTTCCATAAGGATGATAAATTAGTTTCACAGAGATAAGTAATAAATTAAGACAATGCAGAAAATACGTATTTTTTAAAATTATGGTTTCCTCCGACAAAATCGAAAACTTATCAGATGAAAGGCCCTTGATAAGTCATTTGAAATTATTTACCCTGTCAGTTTTAAAACTAAATATGCATTATATTTGTCTCATTATGGGGAAAAACAATATGAACAGATCCACCAATATTACAAATATGTTCATTACCAGCACAGAGCACATATGAACCAGTGTAATATAGTAAAACCAGAAGTCAACATCCTAAAAAGAAAGAAGAAACGCCTTGGTCATTTATAGGAAATAGTCTGTATTGTACCTTTGTGATGAAAGAAATTCATCTGTTATCACAGAAAAATACAAGTTTTAAAAGGAATAGTTCTTTTCATAAAATTTTCTAATCAGAATTGCAGTATTCAAAATTGTATGCAATAAAATAAAAACCAAGAGTTAGCATTATTGTGAAAAGTGTTTCATAGCCTCAGTAAACCATCAATTTTATCATAACATAGAAAAAAATTGTAGTTTACTTTCCAATTGGTTCTTTCTTCCAAAATGAATTTTAAATTGCAGTCAAACATTTTATATATGAGATATGTGTATAAAAATATCATATACATATACAATATCTTACTGATTTTGTCATTTGGCATAAAATCTTTCTTTTTGTTAATCAAATATTCATTCTATGCCTCTTTTCCTTATGTCTCCATTTTTCCCTTTCATCTCTGCACTCTTTCTTTCTACTAGACATTTACCAAAAACCAGGTCTGTATGTGATGCTTTAATACGTCCTAAGGACAATTAATTAGACATGATTTGCCTTTGAGAAGTTCAGTATAGTAATGAATAGTTATTAGTGCTTTTAATTGAAATCAAAATAATATCATCAGGTTATTATGCTAATGGGTGATGATAATACGATTATAAGTAATGACATTAACTGCTTCTGATTTCTTTCTTTGTTTTTGTGTGGAAGACCTTACGCATGTTAGGCAAAGCTAGTTCCTGCTTCTGAATTTTGTTAGAGAATTCATTCTGTTTAATTTTATTTTTTAAATTTAATAATAAACTTAAATGAATTCTCATTTTTATTCTGAATGCAGTTTTAACAAATCTTACGAGATGTGAAAGAAACTGGCCCCTGCCAAAGGTAACTCCACACACCGACAGAGCTTGTATGAGAGATTTATTGTAGAGCAGCTGTGGCACAGTGGCCTGCCTACTCCGCGAAGGAGGAAGAAGGGACAGAGAGTTGGGTAGAAGGGGCTTGGTTGCATAGCAGGTGGCTGGTGTGAGCGGGTCAGGGAATTGCATCAGCTGCACTGGCAGCCACTCAGGGATCATTATTTGGGATCCATTCCTTACACGGACAAGCCTTACTCTCGCATTGCTTTCACTTAGGGACGATGACACGTGACGTAGGAAATGAAAACTTAGGGTATAAAATGGCGGTTGCTAACCAAAATGATGACAGCCATATCAAGGCAGTTATCTTACAAAATGAATA
>NW_022900950.1:371546-434069 GCF_012274545.1 Fukomys damarensis | reverse complement strand
TATTTTTTGACAATTTGGTTATTTTGTTTGGATTAAGCTAAAATATCAAAATCAATCGTATCTTTAAGGACATGATGCTGCTGTAATATAATAGATAGTAAGGCGGAGATATCTTTACCTTTATAATAAGTTACTTTAAATAATCTACATAATGGTTTGCTAATTAATAAATAATTACTAAAATCAAGGAAATCACCTTGCTGCCTTTGACAATTTGGTTATTTTGTTTGGATTAAGCTAAAATATCAAAATCAATCGTATCTTTAAGGACATGATGCTGCTGTAATATAATAGATAGTAAGGCGGAGATATCTTTACCTTTATAATAAGTTACTTTAAATAATCTACATAATGGTTTGCTAATTAATAAATAATTACTAAAATCAAGGAAATCACCTTGCTGCCCCATCCTCCGGTATTAATTCTCTGACATTGCAGCAGGATCCCACATTCAACCAAGATGGCAACAGTGGTGTTGGTAGTGATCTATTCATCTCTCTCTCTAACCACAGTATAATTTCAACTAATTGCTGTTGATTGCCCTATTGTGGGTAAGCAGTGACTTGGAGGATAAATTGCCAGGCAAACTTATTTAATCAGATTGTGGGGTTTTGGGGTTTTTTGGGGTTTTTTTGTTGTTGTTTTATTGTACCAGGGATTGAACTCGGGTCCTTGAGTTTATAAGACAGCCAGTGCAAACACTGAGCTAAATCCCCAGCAGACTGTGTTTCTTTTCAAGGAGCAGTTTTTGAGGTCACGGATATTTGTTCTGACTCAAGGAGGGCTTTGCCCCAGAGGTATTATTCTATCCCTCTCTTCTGCAAACTAGGAAAACCAGGCCTTATCTTCATGAAATCGGTAGATACACTTTCATTTCCTTTTACTTCTATATCTATTGTTCAGCTCGCTTTGCTTTAGAGAACAAGTTAGGAGCTCTCTTTTACGAACTGCTTCTTCTCCCAGGAAAATTCTCTGACAGGGCTCTGGAGCTGAGAGTTAGAAAATGACAAGCTGAACTCTTCGTGATAACTTTATCAAAGAACTGAGTTCTTACAGTAGCCTAAATTTCCTTTTGCATAGAACCACTGCTTCACAGACCACTGCCATGACAACTGGTGTCCTCGTGCTCTAATTCCGTAGTGGCAAAGAAACAGTCTCCACTGCATGAGCAGAATTTGTTCAAAAAGATCCCCATCTTCCCAGTTACATTCCCTGAGGGGCTCATCTCAAAAGCAGACTGCTGGAATAGGATGAGAAATTTTGAAGTCCTGCTACTGGCCTTGGTCTGGGAGTTTAGGCCCGGGGGTTCCTTGTTCTTGGCTGTGGCGGTCTGGAGCAGAGTTTCTGCCCTGCTGAGCTGGAGATCAGAAAGAAGGGTCTGGGTTCAAACAACACAGTTTCATATCTTATAAAAGTTTGAAATTTTCACTAAGTTCTTAAGTAGCTATTTTTTTCATGTATTATTCTTTCAAACTTTTTAATAGAATTTTGATAGTTGGGTTTTTTAAAATAATTTTTATCAGTTTCACTGGATAGCAGTGATGAAGTAACAGACCATTCTAAGAACAAAGGATAAACCAAGCCCTGGAGCTTAACCTGTTATTCATTATAAACGCGATTTATGTTTTCTCCAAGAATATTGAGACTTAAAAATTAGTATTTGCTAAAACTTGTGACTCTTCTTGACCCTAAAAATCCTCAGTAGGTAACTACAAGTAGAAAATATCTTAAACTTCAATTTTGTATCCTTTATTAATAAACCTTAAAACCATGCATATGAGTATGATGCTAGGAAGAGGCGATAAAACAAGTTTTATTAGCACTAGGTTTCCAAAGTCTGTCTTGTCTTCTTCCAGATGGAGGATGCCAAGCTAAGAGTGACTAATTTTCAAAATTCACACATGTGATTCCAGCTTTTATAGCATCCAGATTTAGACTCTTTCCCACTGAAAGCTGGGCCTCGAGGCTTCAGCCATTATTCTAGTAGTCACTTGGGTTTCAGGAAGAGTAGGGCCTCCCAGGACTGCAACCACTGCAAACAGAAGCAATCATTTCAGGAGAAGGGAATCACTCCCCAAGACATAAGGATTCCTGGAGGTGAGAAATCTGGACTGAGAAAATAACCAACCAGATCCTGGCCCACTTTAGCTTACTTTAAACCTGGCCTCCTTCCTTTGCAGTTGGGCCAGTGGAGTCCTCTTCACCTGAATGCACTACTACTCAAGTTCAATTTATTTCCCTATCTTTTCTTTTACTTTCCAGCTAAAGCTTTTGTTGTAAATTCACACTGTCACTTTAGTTTTACTTTCCATTATCACTAAAGCAATGACCCACACTAGCTGGTGAGAGAAGGTTAGCACTCCTCCAATGCTGAAATTCCATCTCCTAAATTTCTAGTCAGCAGGTGAAATTTATAATTTCCTGGACAGCTGTTAATGTCTTTTATCTTTTCTTCCCCTTGTTATCTTTTTAAGTGATTAGTTAAACCTCTTGATGAAGAAACCTATTTTTTTTTTCTGTGTGTTTTGCTTCTTTCCATTCTTCCTTTATCTTAGACTTTGTAAAAAAATTTTTGGGGGGTACTGCGGATCAAACTCAGATCCTTCCACTTGCAAAGCAGGCGCCGGAACTACTGAGCTAAATCCCCGGCCTAAATTTGTAAATTTTGATAACACATTTGCCTCATTTAATTTAATTTTTTTGTTTTGGTACCAGGGATTGAACTCGGGTCCTTGCTCTTGCAAGGCAGTCCACCAAACTGCTGAGGTAAATCCCTGGCACCGCCTCATTTAATTTTAAATCCTGATTAATTAACTTTTTGCATTTATTGACTCTCAAATTTTAAATCAATTTACTATTTTGATGGTTTATTACTTAAGTCTATGTACTTATTTATAACCTTGATATTGCTGTTGTGAATCTCAGCAAAACTTTTATCATGACACTTCCTACAAATTATGATCTGCTCAGCTATGGAAGCCAAAACCACAACAGTTTATTCCACTAATGACAATAAACACTTTTTCCTCCATGTTTTTTGTTTTCAGTAGCACATGTTTGTATTACATATTTACATTTCTTGTGTGGAATTGGTATATGTATATAACACATCTTAATTTTTTTTCTATCACTTCTCCCCTCCATCTCTTGATTTACTTCCTTTTAGAATTTCCATCTCTCCTTAGATGGCCTGGCCTATAAATGATTACCTATCTTTAGCATTCAAAGATTATTTTCTTCTATAGCCACCTCTGCTAGGAGGGCATCAGTTCAGGCAACATTACCAGAAACGTTTCTATTACTGATCCTGCATCAGAGTTCAGTGAGTTTTTCCCAACCCTCTCCTCTCTAGACAGATCTCAGGATTAAGGTGATAGGCACCAGCTCTTCCTTTTGGTTTAACAATCATTCCTGGTAACAGAAGATTTAATCTCCAATTCCAAATTACTATCAGAACTTCCTCTGCGTGACCTGTAGCTCTCATGCAAATATAATTTTGGTTGCCAGTCTTGCCAACTATGTTTTCTAAAGGACCATGGTAGGAACTAAAATAACTTTAAGTAATCTTTCCTTTGTTCTGAAGACACCCAATATCCTTCAGAAAAACAAATGAATAAAAAAGAAGGAAGATGCAAGGACCTGAGTTTGATCCCTGGTACTAAATAAAAGAAGGAAGGATGAGAGAAAGAAGGAGAAGAACAAACAAAAGAAATTTAAAACTTACTAGACAACTATTTAAACTGCTACATTTGCTACATGTAGAAAGCTATAATAATTTACTCATACTGAAAAATAACATCTTTTATGTTCAATGACAAATTCTTTTAGTATTCTGAATTCTTAGCCTCTTAAAATTTGTGACCTTGGTTCTTGATTTCTCACAGGTCATTTATGCTCATGTGGTTACCTAACATAATGTATGCTTAATACATAATATAGTTTACAAATGAATCAATATGGCAGTCACAAATTTTGATGGCTTCATAACTTACACTAAAAAAAAAAATCCAGTGACAAAAATCACAGAAAGAACTTAATTCCAGACAGTAAACTTTCATAAAAACTGTTCTAACCTCAGAAACATTTTGTCAATGTTAACTAACAGCTATTAATTCAATGTACCTCTTTTCTATGAAATTGCTATTATTAGTCTCCATCTGGTCTAATTAATAAAATTTCTTCTTCAACTAGTTCTGGTCATCAGCCAAATTCCATTTTCCCCAGTCTGGCTTGGTAAAGAAATAGTGCTACTCCATCTGCAATAACTTCACTTTCCTAGACAGCCAGAGACATAATGACTACTGATTATAACATTACAGCTATGTTCTAGCATATCCATTGAATGTCCATCTTGACATTCAGAAGATATGAAATAAGTTTAAACTTTTGGGTATTTCTTCCAAGAAAAAATATCTAAACTAAATAAATATTACTCTAGAAACTTGGAACTACAAGCATGCTCCTTGGAAGTTAGTGATAATTCTGAGCAATAATAATTACTGCAGAAACTATTCAAATCATTTACCATCAAATATAAATAAATGGTCCTTTTCTTCCTATTTGCTAATTGTCCCATTAGGATCTTGAGTACTATTTTAGTTTTTCACGCTAAACAAACTATTTGGTATTTGCATATGTGTGACTTATTTATTTCACTCAGAAGTATATCCTCAAAATGTACCCATTTACCTATGAATTTATCTACTTTCTCATTCTTTATGGCTGAGTAGTATTCCATTTTATAGAAAAACCACATCTTCTTTATCCAGTTTCCGATTGATGGGCAGATGGGCTGTTTCCAAGTTTTAACTATTACAAACTGTGCCTCTATAGGGAAAAGGGAATAAGAGAAAAGGAAAAAAATATGAGAAAATGTAAAAATGGAATTAAAGCGTTTGAAGGGGGAGGGGAGGAGAGGGTGGAGGGAGGGTGGGGACAAGGGGAAAAAATTAGAGCCAAGACCTGGCATGTAAAGGTACAAGATCCCAGTAATAAATGTAACTGTACTGTCTACCTAGAATGTACCAATAAAAATTAAATTAAAAAAATGTGTGTGTGTGTGTGTGTGTGTGTGTGTGTTTCTAAGATTTCAAGGACAAGAACTTCCTTTATATGAGGACTTATAAATCCCATTTTATGCCTCAGCTATTTATCTTGATTGTCTCCTTCAAACTTCATTTTGAAATTTCATTGCCATTGTAACAATGAAGAAGTGTGAACATTAGGGCTCTACCCTCAAAAAGGGATTAATGCAGTGATCACAGGAAGGAGTTCATTATTGTGGAAGTCTACTTTACATAAAAGTTTAATTTGGCCCCCTATTGTCTTGCTTTCACCCTCTCTCTGCCCTTCTGTCTGTCACTGTGAGATGAAGTAGTAAAGAGTACCTCACCAGCCCTTGATCTAGGACATCCCAGCTTTTAGATTGAGTCAATGAATTTCTGTTCATTATTACCCAATTGTTCCATTTTCTTATTGTATACTCATTTGTTGATAAGGGCAGCACAAAACATATTAAGACAACATGTATTTATGATAACTTGTATTGTTTTAAAAGACTCCAAATAATATAATTTTATTCAGCATGAGAAACCTCTCACTATAGTAAATTAATACCTGACACAAAATATTTATGACTTCTAGCTACAAATATTTTTCTATAAACTCTCAGGTCTTCTGTGATTCTCCCAAGCTTCTACTTTGTTACTTTACCTGGTTCATTTTATGCTGGAATCTCAATTTCCTCTAGTAGATGTACCAGCCCATAAGTGTCTGTTGTTCTTCTAGGACATGTATGGACTTTTACTTTTTTTATGGCACTCAAAGAGTGTTTATGTATGGCAATGGTAGGTGTGAGGAAATAATCTTATCCTTTGCATCTGCTCAGTCATGTAAAAACTATTTTTAGACAGATTTGCCAGAACTAATTAATAAACAGGGAATTCTGCACCAGACTTCTTATAGAGTTCTGATAGGAAAACTATTTTCAGTGATTCCTCCCAACTTGCTCAATCCCAAATCTAGGATGACTAAGAATAAAAAGGAACATTCCAGTCCCATTTATCTTCTTTTGTTCTTGCTTCCATTTTTCCATTGTTCCTCTGAACTAAAAATTTGAATTTTCTATATGCCGTCATATTCTCATCAAAGTCTGATTTCTCTAAATTACTGCCAAATAGCCAGTTCATGAACTTTCAGATAGTAACAAAGACTATCGGGAACTGAAGTAAAGACCATTTCTATTAAAGTCTGCCAAAGAATTTGGCTACCTTTTTTTCCATATTCTGAGATTTCATTGGAGTTTGAGGTTAAAACTTGCAGGCTACTTAATCTGGTAGAGAAAATGTCAAGGCATTTCAAGATTAAACAGTAGCATTGGTACTGCTGGTTGTTTTCAGCCAGATTTGCAATAAGAATCAGGAGCAAAAAAATGGTCAGTCTGGCCTGAAAGGAAGCTTATATAGAGTTGGATCCCAGCAGAGTACAGTTGCTAAAGATATTAGTGCTATTAAAAAGAAGCTTTGCACCAGGACAATAGGAAAGATGGTTTTAGAGCATCTCAGGAATTGACCAAACCCCAGCAATTATAAGCTCAAGATAACAAAAGAGCTAATTTCTTTGAGTGACTTTGTTTTGAGAACAGGTCCCCAGGATACTTATTCATGGCCACATGTATTTCTGAGTTCAACCATTGTGATATTTAGAGGCCACTGCAGCCATGGTCCAAACGTACCTGACTACTGTTCAAGCTGGTGGGAAACTTGGGCACCACCCACATGGTGCTGCTTTTACAAGCATGCAGAATGCAAGAGATGTAAGGACATGGAGCTTCCACCAAGATTTCAGAAGGCCTGGGAGGCTAGGCCAACATGTGTGACAGGGACTCAGTCCCTTCTGGAATTCACTGAAAGGGATGATTCATGAAACTGTCCAAGTGAGGCAAAAGCTTCAGTAGAATTCCCAGGAAGTTGGAGAAACCAGGAATGTGGAACATCTGCTGAGGAAAGCCAGACACAATGAACAAAGCCTCCCCAAGAGAGATGCCAAGTGGGCCTCTTCTGATAAGTTCATGGGGCAGAACAACCCAAGTTTTTTAGAGTTCACAGTTCATTGTCACATGCTTTAGGTGCTGAAAATGGAGCTGTGTGATTTAATGCTTACTTTGCTGAATTGTGATCTTGCTTTTGACCATAGCCTTTTTATTCTAATATTCCTCCCTTTGGATTGGCAATGTTCACCCTGTGTCATTGTATTTTTGATGGACTTAATTTTTTGTGTGTTTGTCTGTTTTAAGAGTTCACAGATAAGATTTCTCAGTGAGTATCAAAGGAGAATCTGGACTTAGATTTTTGAGCAATGCTAAAACCTTTAAGAATTTGGAGACCCTTAGAATTGGACTTTGTTCATTTAGCATAGTAGAATCAGCATGAGCATATTGGAGGACAGGAGCAGAATGCTATGGTTTGGCTTTAAAACATCTCCCCAAATTCTCAAATGCCAGAGGTGGAGCTTTCAGAGGTGATTGGATCACAAAGGCACCATACTCACCAGTGAATTCAACTGTTGATGAGTTCCTGGTGGAATGTGCTGGTGAGATGTGGGTCCGGGTTGGGAGTGGGTCAGTGGGGGTGTAATCTGGAAGGCTGTATTCTTGTCTCCAGTGGTTCTGTTCTCATTCTGCTTCATGGATGGTATGGGTTAAGCAGCTTCTCTCTACTGCACCTTTCCAGCACACCATTGCTATTTCTGTTTTGCAGCCAGTCAACAATAGAAGTAAGCCCCTTTTCTTAAATTGCAGGTGTCAGATATTTTGTTCTTCCAATGAAAAAAATAATGAAATGTACAGATGCTTTCCTCACTTTCAGTAGATGCAAAAAAAATTCACACAGTGAATTTTCTCCCCATCTTCTCAAGCTTGCTGTCTTTACAAATTCTCTTCTTTTGCCTCAAAAAAAGAAATTGTGCTTGTCCTCAAATTCGTCTTGGCAATGGAGCTCTGGTTTCAATTCCCTCTCATCATTTTTGTCACTTGGATACACATGTTTCTTGATTCCTTCTTATTTCTCTGTATGTATCATACATATAAACTATATCACACACACACACATACACATTTATTTGACTGGACTATATAGTCAAAGCATAATTCTTAGACTCACACATTGATGTTTCTTCTTTGCTTCTTTAGGGAGCCCATGCACTGTTTCTTCAAAATTGTGTAACAAAATTACTTGGACAGTTAATAAAAAACAGAGAGGTCCAGGTTCTTAAAGAGCATAGAACAGCTCTATTCATACAAGTCCCCTGGGTTACAGAAAAGGTTGAAAGTCATTGCTGTAGTGCATTTTAAGATTCTACCTTCTTAATCTCCAGAAACATATGGTTTTTCATCTTCTGGCCTCTCAGAACTCTCTCTTTTGCTTCTATAATAGAAGCTACCTTAGGTCTACCACCACTTACTTGAGTTGCCTTTACTTTAATGGACTCACAAGCAGTATTTATTAAAATGAACTGTGTGAACCAAGTCCCTATTAAAAGTCTAATGTGCCCTCTGCCTTTTTTTAACTCAAATTTCATTTTTTAAACATTTACTAAGTTAATTACTTTTTCAGAATAATAATATAGATCTTTCTTTTCAGTCCTATAAGAAAAGTTTGATTATACATCCAAATCCTAATACAATATTTTTCTGTCTTACACCATGTTCTTATTGGCATTTCAAAACAGAAACTTAAATGATGTTAGTTTTCTCTAAAAAATAGATTTAAGAAAATTTTGTGATGCTTTATTACTACTTGTTGGTGGCTTGATGGAGAATTTAGCATGTAGTCTTGATTCAAAATTATACTTCTAGTTCAAACATATAACGAAAGAAATTCAGGTTTTTTTGTTTAAATTTCTGTACATATTGAAATATTTGATAGAAAACTGACATTTGAAGGCCAGTGGTTCTGTTCCCTGCAGAGAATTATAATTGAAACCAAAGACTAATGAATTTAAAAATTTTGGTAGATTGACAGTTGATTGTAAGATAACATTTCTTGCCAACTTACTGAAATTAATCTATTTCTTATGTAAAAACAGCACATGCAGCTATTTTTCTCTTAAATTCATATTTCTTTAGCTTTAATACTTTCCTTAGGATCCAAGCACTTTTATAAAATCATCTTCTCTGCATTCGCTGGTGATAATCCACTTGCAGATTTATAAGGTTGTGTGGGCCACATTTGTACTGGGGACCTCTCACACATACAAACACATACTTATATGTATTTTCAGACACACCCTCCTAAAAGATTGTCTGTATATAATTCTAAGTGTAATAAAAGTATATCAGAGTGTCATCACACTGAGAAATGTAAGCCCCTTAACATTGGGAGCTAGAAGTTGGGTTCTCACAGCAACAAGAAGCCAGCACTGGTTCTATGCTGTGACAGGGTTTTTCCATTACACAATCAAATAATCTTATAAATGTGATATAAATATTTAGCAGATACTCACTTTGCAAGCATACATATACTGCATCATGTTGTATAAATGACTTCTGTAGTGTGGTGGTACTGGAATTGAAAGTTATTAGTTTTGTACATTATATGTAAATATTTTGCTTATAAAATATAACTTTAACTTTGGAGGCACAACAATATGAAAGATTGCTTTTCCTTAAGTCTGTTTTGTTTAACACTGTATCACTAATGTCAACAAAATGAACAAATGTTGAAAGATTAATAATCAAAAATTATAAATGAGACACATATTTATTAAATTTAAATTAAACAAGAATAGCCCTCTTCATATGTCTTTTTTTTCACTTTATATGTCATAAAAATTTAGATACTTAAGAGTACTATAAGCTTCAAATATTAAATGTGAGCAAATAAAAATAAATTAAAATTCTTAGATATAGACTTGTTAAACTTTTTGTTCTTTATATAGTATAATGCATATATGAATTTAATATAACAAATCATAATTTATCTTTACTCCATATATTTGGTAATAAAAATACAAATAAAAAAATATGAAATATTCATTGGATATAACTAAATGTCTTATGGATTGTCATCAAATTTTGTGAAAAAAGATTTGGTGCAATACGGTTATTTGCATTTTTTCGAAATTAATATTGTTGGTACATTTAAGGTATACAATTAAATGGCATTCATTGTTTGAAATTTGCACCTTTACATAATCCATCTGGTTCTTATTTTTTTCCCCACTCCTTTGCCCTTCCTTCAACCCCTCCCTCCCTTCCTATCTAAAAAGAATTTGCTTCCATTTTTTCATTTTCTCATGTTAATTCCATTTCCTTTTTTCCCCTACCATTTCCCCTTCCTCTTTGCCACTTTTCTTCCTGTTTCACACTATCCATTATACCTTTCAACCCTTCTTTACACTTTCAGTTTCTCACATCTGAGAAACTATTTGGTATATACACATGTCCCCTTTAATTCACTTAAGAGTATCACCTTGATGTGTATCCATTTAGCTATAAATGTCTCCACTTTGTCATTTTTATGGCTGAGTAGTACTCCATTGTATTAAAAAAAACAAAACAAAACATATTTTCTGTATCCCGTCTCCAGTAGATAGGCAATTGGGCTGCTTCCAAATTTTAGCTGTTATAAATTGTGCTGCTGTGAACATGGCTGCACATATATCACTGTGGTACCATTCTTTTTATTCTTTGGGGAAGATACCCAGTTATGTGCTTTTTTTTTGGTACCAGGGATCAAACTCAGGAATTTGCACTTGTGCACCACCAGGCAGGTGGTGGCACCATTGAGCTAAATCCCCGGCTGTGCATTTTTTTATTCCACTCTTAACCAATTCCAAGTACATAAAACTATTTTTAAATTTTAACCTTCAGTTTAAATGAATTACATATAATGCCATCTATGTGTATACATATAAACATAGAGAAAGGATATGAATTGGCAGAAAATGATAAGTAATCCCCTTTAAATTGGGCAATTATACTCTGATCATTTTGACTTTCCATTCAGGGACTCAATTAATGGTTAGCAGGGTTCATTTTTTATGCTAGGCCCTCTAAAAGGCCAGGGGATTCTGGACTGTGTTAAACAGATACAGTTTTTTCCAAATACAGCAGGAAAGATAAACATTCAAAAACATTTCTTTGTTATTGAAGGAACACACATATTTTTCCATTAGAATGAATAATAGCAGTAAATATTAGTTTTAAGTATATGTACCAAGTCACAGTGAAGATTTGTTTGTATGTTACATTGGAGGAAACTGAAGAATAGAGCTCTAATGCTGCATACTGACTGTCACAGAAAATTATCAGATATCAATTCATGTGTAATAGAAAACCAAAAGTAATGAAAATAGTATCACTCTAGTAAACCATAGATATCATAAACTAATGGAGGCTCTTTGACTACTAAACATATAAAAAAATTTAAAATAGATGATTAAACTTTTTTTTTAGAAAGGCCATTAAGACATATAAAATGTAATTTTTAAATTAAAAAGAGAAAATTTGAGCTACTTTTTGCATCCTTTTTTCCTATAAAAACAGAATATAATGGTCAAATTTCAGGCTCACACTAGAAGATTTAAGTTTAAATTAGTAAAGAATGAGAAGGAAAGTTTTATTTTTTAGGCATGAGTTAGTTTTTCCCCTCCATAAATTCCCATTATGCTCTTGACATTCATTTCTTTACTTTGTTATTTATTTCTATATTTCCTTTCAAAAATAAAGGGAAACAGGTTTGTAAGTAATTGTGAACAACATGCAAATAAAAGTGCAAACTGTACTTCAACATGTTCTTTTTTTCATCTTTAATTGAGTTTATTGGTACATTTTAGGGATACAGTACAGTTACATTCATTGTTGGGATCTTGCACCTCTACATGACAAGTCTTGATTCTCATTTTTTCCCCTTACCTCTGCCCTCCCTTCACCCCCTCCTCCCCTCCCCATCTACAAACACTTTATTTTCATCTTTTCATTCTCTCACATTTTTTTCTTTTCCCTTTTTACTCTTCCCCTACTCATCCCACCTTCCCTACACTTTTAGCTCCTTTGTTCCCATTTCTAAATGTCAGTAATCTTATTAGAATCTTATGCATTGTTGCAGATTATTTACACCAGGGAAACTATTCAGTATTTACACATGTGTGACTTATTTATTTCACTTAGGAGTATATCTTCAATATGTATCCATTTTCCTATGAATGAATCTATTTTCTCGTTCTTTATGGCTGAGTAATATTCCATTTTATAGAAAAACCACAACTTCTTTATCCAGTTTCCAACGGATGGGCAAATAGGATGTTTCCAAGATTTAGCTATTACAAACTGTGCTGCTATAAACATGGATGCACATACTTCTCTGTGATATGATTTTTAAAAGACTTCAGCAAAAAGCAAGTGTTTTACAAATGGAATAAACAATCAAATTACTGTGTATTATTAATATTTTTTTAAAAATGGAAACTAATTTAAAATATATGAAAACAAAGAATAAAATAAGATCTTGTTTCTATGTATGCCTCAGGTATCTTCCATAATTGCTCACCCTATGACATTCTTATATATTTTTATGAATAATGTGAATGAAAGACAACCATATAACATCTTTACATCTGTAGAAAGTGTATTTACAGAGGTAATTGCATAAGAATGCAACTAATTATAGCTTTTGTCATGTGAATATGAATTATTTTTATGATTCTTATTTTTTCTGTCTTTTTGCATATCAGTGCAGGTTAATAGTTGAAAACTGCTATAAAATGGCATAGAAATTTGACAAATTGTACATTTAATATTTATCAACCGCTAACATATGTAACATTACTTTCATTATTTTAAGATCAGATACAAACTCTTGAAATATTACCTTTAATCTGAAGGGAATGTCTGTTTAAAAAGGGAATATCACCAGTAGAAGGAGGTCTATAACATTACAGTGAATAGTTTTAAATCTGTGGTCAGGGCTTTCTAGACTTCAGGAAATATGCATCCATCAAACCTATTTGAGGAAGTAGTGGAGGAGACAGTCTGTAGACTAAACTCCAGTTTAGTCAAGTAATTAAAATTAAGGAAATATTTCAAACACTGTAACTTAACTGAAAAGTATAAAACAGATTTTGAATGCTATGGCAAGGTTATTTAAACTTCAAAATATACAAAAGAGAAACACAGTAAGTATACTTCTGCTACTACTAACAATAATAGAAGCATAGCAAGTGTTTCGTAGTCCTTACCATATTATAGCACCAACGTAGCTATAAATTTTGTCTTAGTTATATGTTCTGTACTGGGACACAGTACATTTCCTACACTAATACATTTCTCTTGGTTCTAAGTCTTTAGAGGTTTCAATTCATAAAGTTGTCTGACTCCAAGGCAGGGTGGGTTGGCAGATGGGCGGGGCAAGTAAGAGCTGCTCAAGGCATGGCGGACAGGAAGCAGAGGGAGTGAAGAGAGCCACAGCGGACTGAGATAAACACACACAGGCGCCCAGTGACACAGTTTGGAACAAGTTCCACACACCCCCACACACACATAACATGTGGCTATGAGTTCATCAGTCACCACCTGTTATGGTTTGGGTCTAGATGTTTCCCAAAGCCTCATGTGGATGAGGTGGGACTCCCCCCGCCCCCTGAGGTAGTTGAATGCGGAATGTGTGATGCTGAGGTTAAGGGTATGTGATTACTAAACCACTACATGTGAGTGATTAGTTTAGCACCACCCTAAGTAGTCTGAATAAAAGGGGCAAAAAGACATTGATAAGATTTCTCTCTTGTTGTCTTGGCTACCTTATGGGCGCCATGTTGTTTCTGCTCTGCCGTTCCTATTTATCATCTCTGCCTTGGAGTTGGCTGATTATGGACTGAAATCTCTACCAACTGTAAGCCAAACAAACCCCTTCTCCTCCAATTTGGGGTGTCAGGTATTTTGTCTCAGCAGCAAGAGAAAAGTCTCTGTCTCAAAAGCAAAGAAACAACAAACAGAAAAGCAAAGACAAATTTGGGGAGTATTCTGAGTTTTATTTCCTGAGAGTTAGAAAAGATATGATCAGGGCAGAGTAGGTTCTGGAGGGAGTATAATTCCTTTACATTCATTGTTGAAATCTAAACTATCAGTGCTACTTGAAGCCATAAAAGCAGATGATTTTATGAGACAGGTAATTTAGAATTGAAAATGAGGGAAAATAAAAATTTAACCAATACCTAGCTTCAGTGCCTAAGAAAGAACCAAATGTCAAGGACTATTAAGAGCAAAGGAGAATTTAGATTTGAATAACAATTGTTTTTGACTTTTGAAAGAGCAAATAAACTTGCCAGAGGATAAAGTAATTATAAAGTGGGAGAAATAGTGACATACTTTCCTTCATTCAGGATTGCCTGCATGCTATGAAGCCCAAACTAGTTGAATAATTTAGGACTTTCATCCAGTGAACTTAATACACAGATCTCTACCAGTCTACAATTAGTCTGACATGTTAGACAAGCATGACCATTTCAAATTTCTGAAAGTTTCTACCAAGAATCTATCAGAAATGTCTTTCCTCAATATATGCTGTGTATTTATAATATTTCTCATCATTTTTGTACTTTTTAACTTAATTTTTAAAATATACAATTAATAAATAGAATTGACATTATAATATTTTAATCATAAACACACCAATAAATGTCTGCTATACAGTACATGCTGAAACCTAATCCCATTGTGACGGAATTAGTCCGTGATAACAAAACCCTCATGAGTGGGATTAGTGTCCTTATAAAATGGAGAGGAGACCTCCCCTACTCTCTTCAAACTCTGCAGAAATTTTGAAAAGATGGCAATTATGAGCCAGGAAATAACATCAAACTGCCCAGTACAGTATGTTGGTCTTGGATTTCGCAGCCTTCAGAATTATAAGAAATAAATTTCTCTTGTTTTTAAGCAACCCAGGATATGGTAGTTTGGTATTGCAATCCAAACAGACTCAGATGGTATTTATATTACATAATTTATTTTTAAGATTAATCTTACCAAAACCAGAAATATCTCTTCAATATCATTTTATGGCCATTCTTCTATTTTTCTATAATTGTCTTAAAAATAACTCTGTACAGAGCTTTTCTTTTTTAATCAAGATGTCAACAAGGTTTACATTGCAATGATCTGTCTCCTAAATTGATTTTAAGCAATTAATTTTTGGTAACCTGCAACATTGTTCTTAAAAATTTCTAGATTGTGCATATGCCACGCAGGTGTTATTCAATGTGTTTTTCCATCACTTATATTTTTTCACAGTGTGGTAGTTAACCCTAAAGTCTTCACCTTGTGTGGCTCTTTTGTTGGTTGGCTTTGGTGCTGTGCACTTCTCACTGTATTTCCATCTAGAAGAATATAATATCTGCCTAAGTTACAGTAAGTCACTTTTCTTACTCCTGAATTCTTTCAACACTGTTCTGAACACACAGGCATCTGTATCATACCTTCTCATATCAACTAAAAGTATATTTGCATGTCCTTGGTTGTAAATTTCTCTATTTTAATGACCACGCTTTTAGCACTTTTGTACCTGCAACATATGATATTAAACATCACACCACAGACCCTGATATGTTTTAGATGAAAATGGCTTTAATTCATTTAGTCCAACTAATGCTTAATTGCATATTAATTACACCTAAACTTCTTTTGTAATTTGTTTTCAACTCACCATCCACCTTCAAATGGCATTTCAGTTACAGCTCTGTGATGAAGTAGCTCGTCACACCAGTAACACCTTATTAGTTTCTACAGCTCTGCGGTAGTTTTATATTAGTCCTGTAATAATCACTACATATTTAGTGGCATGAAACACTTTACATTTATTACCTCACATTTTCCCTGGCTTCAGAGCCAGACAATGTTTAGCTGGATCTTCTGTTCAGGTCACCAGCTGGAATCAAAGTTTCTATCAGGGCCGAGCTACATATCGCAAGCTGGTGCTCCCTTGCCAAGCACACCAGGTGTTGGGATAATTAATTGTAATTGTAGGACCCAGTTCCCTGTTCCTTGTTTGCCATGAATGGGAGTCTCTCTCAGCTTCTAGAAAGCTCCTCCGTTAACCAACAATCCAGAACTTAGCTCTTTGCTTTCTGTCTCAAAGCCAGCAAGAGCTCATGCCTCTGATTTTTGCCATCAGCCAGACCCAGCTTTAGAAGGAGTGGCCAGATTGTGTCAGACCTGCCATCTTGCTTTAAAATGAAAGGATTTGGAATTTTGTCTCAGGGTGAAAAAATCCCTGCCCTCTAGCCCCCAGGTTAGTATTTGACTAGTTAGGGTAATTTGAATTCTGCCTATTGTGAGTTTGTCAGTGCTTTTTTACCTTAATATTTGGGGCTTTTTTACCTTCATATTTGTCTTGTCCCTTTCAATTCTCACCCATGCTGTGCTCAGGTTTAATGCTTTCCTTTCCTTCATGTCCCAGTTAAATACCACCTCTTCAAAAGACTGTTTCTTGATTTTCTTATCTAAATAGTTACCACATTTTATGCATTCTTTTCCCATCACAAAAATTCTTTTCTCCATAAAGAATCACAATTTCTGTTTATTTAATTGAGATGTGTTCGCTTGTTTATTGTCCTTCCTTACTGGAATATAGAATGTGTGAGATTAGCAAAATATGTAAGTGTGGCTTACTGTAAATAAATCCCAAGCCTGACAAATGCATGGCACCTGGCACCTAGAGGGTACTGAAGAAATATCTTTATTGAATGAATGGAGAAATCTCTCTCTCTCTCTCTCTCTCTCTCCACATGCACACACTTTTATTTCTATTTACTTAGATGTATTTTCCACAAATTTTGTACTGTTATGTATATATATACATATATATACATATATATATACATATATATATATCTTGCTTTCTCTTTTATTAGTCAACTGCTATTCACAACATAAAGTCCCTACAGAAATGATACTGTAAAATTCCTAAAATTGAATTTCTATTTTTTTGTACTAAAAGTATCAAGCATCATTAACATTTAACTATAAAGCAAACTTACCATTTTACAAAAGAAAAATGATAAGAGAAAAGAACAGCATTAGATAAAATATATACACACTTACATATTTCTGCTTTTTTTTTTTGCTTAGAAAACACGATACATGAAAACAGATGCCAGTTATGGTGTGGGAAATTAGGAAATGTAATCATATTTTTCCAACCTGGTGACACTAACTTATTTCCATTTTACCTCTGAAGCCTGGATTTTCACAGCCTCAAAATCTTATTCTTTAGAAATGCTTTCTGTTTGCATTTAGCAGAGTGTTTCAACCAAGCATTACTCTGCTCTGTGCTTTTTATTTTCATCTTTTAGCTAAAGGAACGTACAAGTCAAGGGCTTAGTTTTGGGTGGCGGACTATGCATTGTTCCATTTGTTTTCTCCCTGTAGAGCACTAAGCCTAAGCAATTTGCTACTTCTTACAATGAATATTAAGCCTTGCTTTGCTTTAAGAAATTTCATGTATATTTAACAAATCAGTTTCTAGTGCTTTTTATTCCTTGCTCATCATCATCAGATCCTTGAAGCTTACAAGTCTTCTATTTAGTCTTCTTTTAATGGGGATCTTTGAAAAGGCAGTGATGTTAGTTAAAGCACTTTCTTTGTGCTGATCTCCAACCCAGCTAGCATTTTCCATGGGGCTCTAGAAATCCAGTTTCTCTTCTCAGACAACTTCTTTGTTTCTGATAGTGCGAGGTCCTGTAGCTTAGGAAACTGGACTCTGGGCTTTGCTTGAACTATCT
This sequence comes from Fukomys damarensis, assembly GCF_012274545.1. Lineage (NCBI taxonomy): Eukaryota > Metazoa > Chordata > Mammalia > Rodentia > Bathyergidae > Fukomys > Fukomys damarensis. The sequence goes on along the minus strand of NW_022900950.1, from coordinate 416,297 downwards.
CTGCTCATAAACTGCCATGTTTACAGTGACAAAATTCTTATGGGATGTTTTGCCCTCTTCATTTTATTTTTTTCTTTTTTTTGTCTTTTTAATGAGAATACCTATAATTATTAAGCACACAGTAAGTCACACCACCTACTAGGCACTTGATCTAAGCATTTCATTTAACACAAAAAATAATCCTGTCAAGTAAGTTTTGTCATGTCCCTTTTGTTACCAAACAAAAATGGATACTGCATATTACAAAAGATAAGTAAAGTCCTGAAATGAAACCTCTATCTGCCTGACACCTAAGCCTGGGCTCCTGGTCACCAAGCCCTCAGATACCCCTCAGAAACCCCATGCACAATCTGAATGGATGCACTGGAACATAGCGTGTCTACACTATATTAGTCTTTGCTTTTTGTGTGGTTATGCCCATTTTTTCCAGTGAGACTCAAAACCACTTACAGGACTTCTTATAGTAACTCCCCAGGATCTCACATTTGGAAGGATGTGTTAAAGGAATATTTTTACACAAATGCTTCAGATGTTGCCCATGTTGGCCTACACAAAACTTTAATTGTGGTTTAAAAACTGTCGCATGAAATTTACCATCTTCACCTTCTTAAGTATATAATACCTTATTTTAACTATATTATGTAGTAGAACTCTAGAATTTTTTATCTTGTGAGAATCTACAATAATTGAACAAGTTCTCGCTTCCTTTTCTACCAGTGGCTGGCAGCCACCATTCTAATTGCTCTTTTTTTAATTTCTGCTTTGTTCATGTTCAGTTTTCATTAGTATGAGTTTGCAATATATAATAATTATACTCCTGGGAGCTGGTGCATGTACAGGACACATCTGAATTTTTTGTCACTCCCTTCACTTCTCTTTCCTCCCTCCTCCTTCCATCTCTTGATCCCCTTCCAAACTGCAAGAAATCTATCTCCCTATTCCTGTAATCTAGTTTGTATTTTGCTGTTTATTTCTGAGTTTCTCATATAAGAGAAACCATGTAATATTTAAGCTTTTCAAAGCAATTTCTCTAAGACTTTGCTTTAGGAACTGCACTTACATGGGGTTATTTCATGTGTGTTATTTGCAATTAGATTATTGTACTAATTATAATATTCTTACACTTTATCCTTCCACATTCAAATTTCAATTTCTGTGTTGTGTTATTTATATCTAATATTAGACTTCTGTAAAAAGCGTATAGTTTGATCTTGGTTTTGTTTGTTTTTTTTTTTTTTGGTCCTTTTAAACATTTGATTTCTTTTGATTGGGTAGTTTGAGAAAGAAAATATAAACCATTTAAATTTAAAAGTAATTACTTGTAGGAAAGACTAACTTTTCCTAAATTGTTAACTATCTTGAGTTTAATTTGATCCTACTGTCCTCCTTTGCTGCCTTTGCGTTTCATTGATTTATTGTAGTGTTACGTGTTTATTTTTTTCTCATTTTACTTCTTATATCTCTTGTAGGTATTTTCTTCAGATCACCATGGAGATTTCATAAAACAACTCATAGTTATAACAATCTATTTCAACTGGCAATAACTCAAATTCTACTGCATAAAAACTCCATTCTCTTATATCTCTCTTCTTTCAATATATTATCCAAGTCACAAATTACATCTTTTTATATCTCAGAAACATTAATGTAATTTTATATGCATAGTTATTTTATACTTTTACCTTTTAAAATCTGTCCTGGATTTAAAAGTGATGTATGCATCACCATTATGATATTACAGGGTTCTGTATCTATCTATATGTTAACTTTCCTAGACAGCTTTCCATCTCCCAATGCATTTGTGTTGCTAACATCCTTTCATTTCCTTTAGAAATAGTCTCTTTACCATATCTTCTAAAGTAAGCCTAGTGCTGAACTCCATCAAGTTTTTTTTTTGGTACAGGGGTTTGAACTCTTGAGAGGGAGGTGCCGTGCCACCAAGTTAAATCCCCGGCCCTCCATCACCTTTTATCCAAGGATATTTTTTTTTTTCTTTTTTTATAAAAGATAACTTTTTAGAAAAGAATTTTCTTAGTTGAGAGAGGTTTTTTGTTTTTGTTTGTTTGTTTGTTTGTTTCATCACCTTTCAGTACTTTGAAAATATCATCTACTCCCTCGGGCTCTGTTGGTAATATAATAAAAGTTATCTTTTATGTTAAAAGGTACTCCTTTTCTGCTGCTTTCAAGATTCTCTCTTTTACTTTGACTGTTTGATTATAATATTTCTAGGTATATGCATCTCTGCGTTCATCCTAGTGGAATGCTTTACACTTCCTGAATTTTGATGTCCATTTTCTTCTTCAAGTTTGTGAAGTTTTTAGCCAATTTTTCCTTACATAAGCTCACTTACACTTTCTGTTTCTCCTCTTGTAAGACTTCCATGTGCATACATTGGTTCACTTAATGGTATAACTTGAGTATCTTGTTCTTTCTTCACTTTTCATCTTTGTTGGGTTCATTTCATTCAGTAATTTGTAATGACCTGTCAAGTTCACTGATTCTTCATTATTAAGTTTGCAGTTGCACTTTTCTAATAAAATCTTCAGTTCAGATATCCTATTCTCCACCCCCGGAATTTCTATTCAATTCCTTTTCAGCATCTCCATCTCTGTTAATAGCCTCATCTTGTTCATGCACCAGATTCCTGAATTCATTTAGTTATCTGTCAATTCTCTTGTAGCTCACTGAGTTTCTTAAAGATGATTTGACTTGTTTGTCAGAGAAACCAGAGATCTCCAATTTATTAAGGCTGAGACATATGACTTATTTTGTTGGACTATATTTCCCTATTTCTTCATATACTATTTACATTTTTTGCTGGGACATGTGCATGTGAAAGCAATAGCCACCACTGCTAGTGTTTATCAGTTGAATTTGAATAGGGAAAGACCTTTGTTAATTAGTCCAGCTAGAGATTCCAGAGGTCTCTCACAGCAGAATTTTCTGAGGATCTTCTTGGAGAAGTGCATGCAATTTCCCAGTTATAGAAGTTATCCATTTTCTTTCTTAGGAACCTGTACTTTCATGTTCCCTCTCTGGTGTGCATTGCTGCTGCTTGCTGCAGCTGCTTGTCTATCCTTTATTCTCAAGTGCTCCCAGACAGCCACATCATGGTGTTTCCACATCAGCTCTCTAAATCTGGTGAGACAGAAACTCATCCCCTGGGCACAGCCCCAGTAGCCAGACCCTTTCACACATCCATTCTTCTCTTTCCCTCTCAAAGGAGGAGCTGCGAGGTAGGTGTTTTCTCCTTCCCTGGCCACACTATGCTGGCTTAGGAGAAGTTCAGTAGGTGAAATGAAATGAGTTGCTGTTTATTTCAATGCAATTGTTTTTGGCAGCATGGCTACTTTGGACATTTTCTGAAATACTGAAACAACTGGTGTCGAGTTCTTTTAAAGGATTTTTGGGTTGTGTGTTGTTGTTTAGCGTCTTTGGAGGCACAAAGCTGAGATTTCTTATTTCACCATCTTGCTGCTATTACTCTATTTATTTATTGTTATCTATGTTAATACTAAACCGCAACCTAACTTTTCTTTCTCTTTTACTTTTAATATTAAATTTCCCACTCTCATATCTTCCTGTACTAAGTTAAAATTTACTATTTTACAGAGATAATTTTCTCTGAATTTGTTGCTAGGCTGCCTCTTTACCTCCTGTGGAGCTGAATAACAAGGTAGTCCAAATTAATACACAGAGTAGGGATATATTAAATCTTAGATTGCAATCTTGGAGATTTAGTGATAATTTTCCAAACTCATAGCTATCTTTTAATAAATTTGAATGTCTTTGTTTTCATTAAAAACAAAATGTCTTTGTTTTCATGTATATGTGCAAGATATAACATGCATATTTTAAATTATGTACAATATAACCACTTGCTGGTACTCAATTCAAAATAAAACTTCCAATGAATTGAGCACTTAAGGAAAAAATACAAGAAGTGCATGGTTTAAAAAATTTTAGGATATTTAATCATGATGAGTTCGATTGAAAACAAAACAGTAGTAACTATCCTCAGCGTGTGAGCAATTTCCTATTTAATAACCCCAGTTTCAGAAGAGTTGACCAAAAACACTGGAAATGGCATTGTTTATCTCTCAGTTCACAGAAACATAAAGATAACAAATTCTGAGGAGAATCATTTTGTAATGTACATAGCAGTGACAACATTTCACATGAGTTCTATCAACTGTTTTACTTAGTTTATAAAAAGAATATCTATTTCCTCAAGATTTAGCAATATGTATAAACCAGTATATGAGAAAAAAAACAGACTAAACATGTAATTAATAGATAATTAAAATTAAAATGAAGATTCTGAAATAAAGACTCTTCATCAAAACTAAGCAATGTTTTGCCTTCTTTGGGCTACAACAGAATATGAATGCACAGATTCAATACTTACTAAGCTTCATGAACTTTAAAAGTGTCACAATTATTTTATTATACATTATGGCAACAAAACTATTTTCTGAAATACATTCTATGTTTTTTCATTTCTCAAAGAATTAAATTGAAAGATAGAAAAATTAAAGAACTCTAAAATTTCACACATGAAAAGTAGTAATCACAGAAACTGAAGCTGGAAAATCAGGTTCCAAAGGCCTTATTTCGCCATGATCTCTGTAAGCTTCCTCTAGTCTATATGACTAACTCCCCTCCAGTACATACACAAGTAAGTATATTTTATTGGCTAATTTATATACATTGTGTTTATCTTCACAGTGACACTAAAAATTAGGTTTTAGTTAGATTCCCATTTTACAATTGAAAAACTAAGAATTAATAACTAATTTGCCCAGAATCACTAGGTGAATAAATGGTTGAATTTAAAGCCTGGCTTTCTATTGGACTCTGTGAATGTAATTGGGTCTTCTTGAAAATGCATACATTGGAGCCCTGATCCTCATGTGACTATTTGGAGATAGAACCAGTGAGGAGAGAAAAAATAAGTGAGGTTATAAGGGAGGGACTCTAATCCAATAAATTTGGTATCCTTAAAAGGAGAAGAGACTTCAGAGATCTCATTCTTCCCCACACCAGGAAGAGAAATCAACTGACCACCCACACCCCAACTTGAGCTTTTGAGCCTTCTGAACTGTAAGCAGTAAATTTCTTCTGTTTAAGCCATCCAGTTTGTGGTACTCTGTTATAATAGTCAAAGCAGACTAATAAAATGACACTGCTCAATTCTTAACAAAACACTAAAACTATCTCTGGACACTTATTAATAAAAACTATATGGAGCTTCATCTAAGAGACTTAAAAAACTGGAATGCCAAAGAGTGTTTGTGTAATTCCAATCCATTCTATCATTGTTGAGTCTACTGTAACAAATTACCGTGAACGTGATGTCTTCAAACAATGGCAAACTATGCTTTCACAGTTCTGGGATCAGAAGGAAAAAAATAAAGATGTTAGCAAGGGCACATGCTCCCTGGAAGCTCTAGGGTAAAATTCTTCCTCGTCCCTTCCATCTTCTGGTGGATGACAGCACTCTGTCTTGTGGCTTCACCATCCTATTTTTAAGCCGATATCTTCAAATCTCTCTTTGTTCTGTCTTCACATCACCAACTTCTTGTGTGGCATAAAATTTCTCACTGGCTCCTCTTATAGATATACATGTAACTATTTTAAGGAACCACCAAAGTAAGTGAAGATAATCTCTGCATGTCAAGAACTGCAATTTAAACACTTGTATCAAAATTCATCTTATCATGCAGTGAAATATTCACAGGTTCCTGGCTTTAGGAACTGGATTCCTTCAGAGGGGAAAGCATTTCTTGAGCCTTAAACATATTCCACTTCAAAATTGTTAATATTTTGGCCATCTTTACACTTTCTTTTGGACTCTAGGCAAAGAGAAAATCTTCTGTGTAAAATTAATCTTAGAATCTACTTCTCCTGGTTTCATCCACAATCTTCTTCCCGTCATGAGTGCCCTACTCTTTCTTATAAACCAATATGTCCTCCTATAGAGGCTTCTTCCTCAAAGCTTCAAATCATGAATAAATCTTCCCAGCCATGAAAACAACAGCAAAACGCTCTCAGCTTCATTCCACCAAGATTCTGCTCCATTTCTACTTGTTTCATTACTATATTTCTTAATTCCCTATATCAAAATTTAAAATTCTCCAATATCAGAACATTGCTGATATCTCCCTTTGCTTTTAGTATTAAATTTTAAGCTCTTTATTATAGCATTAAAAACTGTTTTAATTCTGATTTCTGTTATTCTAGTTCATTCCACTAACAATAAACTCCTGTGACCTCTGTCTCTTAAAAATGTGTATGGTAGATTAAATAGGATAGTACTTCTTTTGCAAATTCATCTTCTTTTAACCTGAGTAGGCTTTGTGACTACTTTCAGCAATGTAGTATGATGAACACATATTCTGCTAGTTTTCTGTATCAGGCCTTAGCAAATCAGACTAGCACTATCAATGCCTTTTTCTAGAAACTTTCTCTCCAAGAGCTGTCCTCTATCATGTTAGAAGCATGACTATCCTGAAAAACCTTGCTTAGAGACCATGCTTTGTTTCTATAGTCAGTATCTATAGTCCAAGATGAGCCCATGACTCCTACCGTCTTTGACAAGGCATAGGATATACAAGCGAAGCTCTGAACTGTCCCCCAACCAGCTGGATACTATTGAGAGGACTAAATTAACACCACATGCAGCAGATTTGGCCAGACGCTCCCTCCTTGAATTTCTGACTCATAAAATTATAAGACAAAATTAAATTATTATTGTTTTAAGTTCTAATTTTGGAGATAATTTATTGTGCAACAATAGACCACTGTAATGGAATATGGAATCTGGAAACATCATTGACTTTTGTATCAGGTGGCAAGCAGTATGGAATAAGCACAGAGTGATTCTTTTTTTTTTTTTTATTGAGTTTATTGGTACATTTAGGGACACAGTACAGTTACATTCATTGTTGGGATCATGTACCTTTACATGGCAAGTCTTGATTCTCGTTTTTTTCCCCTTACCTCTGCCCTCCCTTCACCCCCTCCTCCCCTCCCCATCTACAAACACTTTATTTTCATCTTTTCATTCTCTCACATTTTTTTCTTTTCCCTTTTTATTCTTCCCCTAAGTATCACACCTTCCCTACTCCTTTAGCTCCTTTCCTCCCATTTCTAAATGTCAGTAATCTTATTAGAATCTTATGCATTGTTGCAGAATATTCACACCAGGGAAACTATTTGGTATTTACACATGTGGGACTTATTTATTTCACTTAGGAGTATATCTTCAATATGTAATCTGGAAATTTATCAAAAAGATTCTTGGTAAAGGCTGGGAGGACAGAGAGGAATTTGTTGTTTCTGGTTAGAGAAAATAGTATCTTTATGATGTAGTTACAAAAGCAATGAATGATGGTGTGAAAAAAATTAACTGTGGATCTAGGTCTGGTGATTTCCAATGAGATTGTAGAAGAGGCTAAATCACTTCCCATAGAGAGCTATGGGAAAGCATGATAGACATACACGAATGAAAGGAGATATTCAGCTTTTAAGCATGTTACACTGGAAGTGAAAGCAGTAAAATCTTCCTGGTTTTAAAAATCAATCTGTTTCTTCTTCATATTCTCTCTTCCAATCACAGGAGTCTACAAATGGGAAATTGCATCAAGATAAATATCAAATTCAGGATCCAGCTGAAAGTTCCCTTGTTAAGGCCTCAAAAACATGTGGTTAAATACCTTTCAGCTAGTCAATGGCCAAGGGATCTTAAGAAATTATGTGTGTACCTCTTTTGAAACAGTGGTTTTAAGAATGTTAAAGGTATTTTGTCACACAAGCCTCAAATAAGGTCTTTCATGATAGAGAATAGCTTATTTCATCAAATAATCTAATAGTATTAATGAAACCCATATAAATTTTAAGAAAATTGGGCTGAGGATTTACCTCAGTGGTTTCAGTACCTGCCTTAAAAGCACAAGTTCCCAAGTTCGATCCCCAGTACAAAAAAAAAAAAAAAAAAAAACCTTTAAGAAAATTGTATCAGCAGGAGAGAAATAGATTTCAATAAAGCCATGTTGAAGAAAAAAGTAAAAGAGGACTTATATTCTCTAGTCTTCTAAACAGGCCCATGTAGTTGAAAAAATACCACAAAGAATAATTCAGATGATGGAACCAAGGCCCTGAGATAGACCTAAGGAAAACAGAATATATTTCCTTGAAGCAGGATTAAGCCTTAATCAGAGAACTAACACCAATTTCCAGATTAAATTTGAGTTTGTATGAAATAGTGAATGTTATCTGATTACGAATTTCTTCCTGTTTGAGTGGAATGTCTACAGTGGCTTTAATGTCTCTGTCTTTTTACCCTGTGGAGTGTTGTGTTTTGTTTGGAGGTGTTCAGCAATTTATCAATTTAGCACACATACATTTAGGTTAAAAGGAATCCTACTCAAAAAAATACCACCTACACAGCATAATAACACATGTATGTAATTTGATGACAATATTCAGGACTTAAACTAATGTTGCATTGGGATTAAACTTTAAAGGTCTTGGGATTGAGTGAAAAAACTGGTGTGGAACATGGCAGGACAGCATATAAATATGTACCCAGAAGGAAAATGATGTTGGACTGAAGATGACCAACAATTTTTTGAAACTTCCACCACTAGGATGTGCAAATTCCTTTTTCTTAAATATGAGAGAGTTTTATGACTCCTTCAGACAACATAAGACAGAAGTGAGTCTGTGCCAGTTTTTGGTTTCAGGCCTTAAGATATAGGCAATATGCACTCATTGTCTTTTGAGTAGACTTACTTGTATATTCCAACTGACAGAGTGAAGGGCTGAAGCCAGATGGAAGAAAACAAAACAAAACAAAACAAAAAACCAGATGCAGGCCCCCAGTAGGCAAAACTGAGCTCTTAAGTGGCAGCCTGATTTAACCTCCAGCCAAATGAGCAAGACAGGTCAGATGATCGGCCACATCGAGCTTTCAGATGACTCGTCTCAGCCACTAATTTCCTGTCGAAATTCATCTGCTCCTAATCAAACTTCATACCATGGAAAATAAATATAAATTCTATTTTTAACCAGGGATTTAACTCAGTTGTTCTGCCGCCTGCCTCGAACATGCAAGGTCCAAAGTTCGATCCCCGGTACCAATCAATCAATAAATAAAGTAAATTATATTTTTAAGCATTGTGTTTATGAAAGTGCATTATATATCAATAGATAAGTGCAGAGCAAGTAAGTGGGAAAAGGAACTATTTTTATGTTCAACAATGGTTTCTCCAAAATTGTGTACTATTTTTGCAAGCAATAGCTGCATAGCCATGGGCTGCATTTCCTACACCTTTTAGGGTTCAGTGTCAATGAAATCCTTCTATCCAGTTAAATAATCAAAGAAGTGTTACCCCATCTAATATCTCATGCTTCCTCTTAAAATTTACTTTCTCTTTAGAATACCATCATCAATTTTATATCCATATAAATAGTCATTCTAGGATCAACTGAATGTCATATTTTTCTAGCTAGAAGACCCATAAAAACATTCAAAATTTCACAAGCAAATTGATAATTTATAATATTAGAGGTCATACCATCATTTCAGCCATACTGTTAACTATTTCAGAATTTTAAAAATATTACAATATTAGTGCTAACTGGTAGCTTTTTCTAATTTCTGACAGAATTCATTTTACTTTCTTCAGAGCTAATTGCAATTAATGTTTAATATACCCTGAAATTATTCATTCAATTTTTTATAGAAAATAGAGAAAGAAAATTATAAACTTGAAGCATATTTTTACCTTATATTTAACATATAGCTATATTTATTAGTTCAGTCTATACTAGAATGTATAGACTAAAATTTTGCAAAAATAAAAACTAATTTGAAATGTTTCTTCTTTAAGCTCTATACAAATAGCATTTATATAATAAAATGTAACATTATTAGAATAACTTCTAAAAAGCATAATATTTGCTTAACCTCTTATTAAATTATGATGCTAGGTAATATTCATGCAATACTGTAGCACCCACAGATTGAGTGACATATATGGTAGATACTAGTCTTATAATTGTATACCTGGAAAGTCTATGATCAAGGTACATGTAGATCAAGTTCTTAGTGGGGGCCTGCTTCTTAGCTTGCAGTTGTCCATTTTCTTAACCTCACATGGCTGAGAGGGGACACTGGTATTTTTTCTCCTTTTGGGAGGGGTATTTCTTTATTAAGTTTATTGGTACTTTTTAGGTATACAATAAAGTTACATTCATCATTGGGATCTTGTAACTTTATATAATGTATCTTGGTTCTTATTTTTTCCCCATTCCCCTGCCATCCCCTCACCCCCTCCACCCTTCCCTATTTACAAAAACTTTGTTTCCATTTTTTCCTTTTCTCATATTTTCTCTTTTCCCTTCTTTCCTTTATCCAACCCTTTCCACTTCCCCTACTCCTTTAGACATTTTCTTCCTAATTCACATTATCAATTATACAATTTGAACCTTATTTACACTTTCATTTTTTCATTCCAGAAACACTATTTGTTGTTTATACATGTGTATCCTATTTATTTCACCTAAGAGTATAGCCTCAATGTTCATCCATTTAGCTACAAGTGTCTCTAGTTTCTTGTTCTTTATGGCTAAGTGGTATTCCATTTTATAGAAAAACAAGATCTTCCTTATCCAATCTCCACCTGATGGGCAATTGTTATACTCCCTGCTATATCTCTTTAGCCTAAAATTGCTTTTGCTATTCTAGATCTCTTCTGCTTCCAAATGAATTTTTGAATTGTTTTCTCTAGGTCTGTGAAATACACTGCTGGGATTTCAATCCGGATTGCATTGAATCTGTGTAGCACTTTTGGAAGTATGGCTATTTTCACTATCTGGTTCTTCCTATCGAGGAGCAAAGGATGTCTTTTTATTTTCTGATATCCTTTTCGATCTCTTTTCAGAGTGCTGTACTTTTAGGTGTAGAAGTCTTTTGCTTCCTTTGTTAGATTGATCCCTAAATATTTCATGTTTTGGATGCCATTGTGAAAGGAAATGTTTTCTTAATTTGTCTCTCAATGCATCTGTTATTTGTATACGAGAAGGCAATTGATTGTTGAGTGTTTACTTCCAGCTACTCTACTGTCAATTAAGCTTAGAAGTCTTTTGCCAAAGTTTTTTGGGTCTTCTATGTAGACTATCATATCTTCAGCAAATAATGACAGTTTATCTTGTCCTGTCCTCTCTTTATTGCTTTAATTTCTTTCTCTTATCTAATTGCTATAGCTATTGTTTACAGAGCTCCATTAAACAGGAGTGGTAATAGTGGACATCCTTGTCTTATTCCTAATTTTAGCATGAAAGTTTTCAGTTTTTGAACCATTTAGTAAGATGTTGGCTATTGGTTTTTCATAGATAGTCTTTATCAAATTGAGATAAAGACCATCTATTCCAATTTTCTGCATTTTTTTTCATGAATGGGTGTTGAATTTTGTCAAATGTTTTTCTGCATCAATTGAAATGATCATATGGTTTTTGTCATTGTCTTTGTTAATATAGTATGTTATATTTATTGATTTATGTTACATTTATTGATTTAAATATGTTGAACCATCCTTACATTCCTGGGATAAATCTGACTTGGTCAGGGTGTATGATCTTTTTGATTACCCTCCTCTGTATTCTGTTTGCCAGTATCTTATTGAGTATTTTTGCATCTATGTTAATTACGGAAATTGGCCTGTAGTTCTCTTTTTTGTTTGTTTGGATCTTTCCCTGGTATGGGAATCAAAGTAACACTTGCTTCCAGGAATGAATTTGGAAGTATTGCTTCCCTTTCAATTTCATTAAAATGTATAAAGACTAGTGGCAATAGTTCTTCTCTAAATGTTTTGTAGAATTCAGCAGTGAATACATCAGGACCTGGGCTTTTCTTTGTTGGTAAATTTTTAACTGCATTTTCAATTTTGCTGATTGTAATTGGAGTGTTTAGAATATTTTATCTTCTTTGTTCAACTTCAGTAATTCATATGTATCTAGAAATTTGTCCATTTCTTCTGTGTTTTCCATTTTATCAGTGTACAAATTCTCAAAGTAGGTATTGATGATGCTTTGGATTTCTGCTGGATCTATTGTGACTTTACCTTTTTCATTCCTAATTGCATAGATTTGAGCCCTTTTTCTTTCTTTGACAAGGATGGCTAAGGGTTTATTGATTTTGTTTATTCTTTCCAAAATCCAACTCATTGATTTTTTTTATTATTATTCTCTTAGTCTCCATTGCATTGACATCTGCTCTGGCCTTGGTAATTTCCTCCCTTGTGTGAGCTTTGAGTTTCTCTTGCTCTTGTTTTCTAGGTACTTAAGATTCAGCATTAGGTTCTTTATTTGAGCTCACTCTGTTTTCCTAGTGTGGGCCTTCACTGCTATAAATTTCCCTTATAGAGATGTTTTCATTGCACCCCATAGATTCCTGTATGTTACATTGGCCTTATCATTTATTTATAAACACTCAAATTTCCTCTATGACCCATTGGTTGTTCAGGAGAGTGTTATTCAATTTCCAAGTGTTTGTGAAGTTCTTGTGGTTTCTTATGCTATTGATCTCTAGTTTAATTGCACTATGGGATCACTTCAGTTCCTTTGCATTTACTTAAACATATTCTATGAGCTAGTATATGGTCTATTTTGGAGAAAGTCCCATGTGCAGCCAAAAAGTATGTATAGTTGATTTTGAGGGGTGGAACACTCTGTAGACGTCTATTTAGTACATATGTTAAAAAGTTTGACTCAGTTCTAGTATTTTGTTGCTGATTTTTTTGTCTAGATGATGTGTCTATTTGTGACATAAGTCATAGCACTCTGTGTATGAATTGTGAAGAGAAATATTCAGTCTGTAACATATATTTTTTACTGTTTATACTATGAAATGTGAATACAAATTATCATTATTTAACAGGGTGGGAAAATGCTGGTATTTCAGACTTTTCATTTTGAATGACAATGTATATTTCTTCAAGCCAACACATGAAAACAAGGCAAAGAATGAAGAGCCTGTGAACTTGGATTGGATGAGAGAAAAGATTCTCAAAGAAAAATTCTTTTGAATTTTTTTTCCAAACAGCGTTTCTTCATATTTCAATAATTTTAGATTTGAGGAAAACATTATACTCTAACCTACACAAGAATATAATACCACTCTTTAACTCCCAGCAAAGATATCTTTTAAAACCAGATATTAAAGGAAGCATGTGACATTTTCAAAGATGAATTCTTCATGAATATAAGTATGATTGTGTTTCCATCAATACATGTAAAATGCTTAACACACAGATAGAATAACCAGTAATATTCTAAGAGAGCTGATATTTTATACTTCAATTTTTGATACTTCTTGTAAATACAATTCTAGTTTGAAATTCAATTCTTCTAGTAAATGTTGACACTATATATGTGTACAGAATTAAATAATCAAATTAATTTTCTGGCTCTTTGTCTCCTGGAGAATATTTTCCTTTTTCTTTATCAAAGCTTAACATGTTCTTAATTCCACTGAGTACAAGTCTTACATATCCACATACAAGAAATGCTTTGGGAGTAACATGAGGAATATTGATGTTATAATATTTAAACAATTCTGTTTAAGATAAATTTTTGAAATCAAATTTCAAAAAATATTTTTGTTTATTTTAATTAAGTTTTTATAAATCTGCCATTTATGCCTATAATCCAATGTAAAACTCAACAGTAATGATTTTGTGTATCGTTTGAAGTGTGTGACTGAATTTCACTTATTTTTTCTATCTATGTCCATTCTGGGAGCATTGATCAAAGGGATAATGCTTCCCACTGCTTTCTAAGACCACTGTAAATATATCTGTATTTTAGTACTTTGATTTATTAAAATATCATTCTGAATTTTACCTGAGTAGCTTTATTTTTAAGACTTTTTAGATACAATTGTATGATATGTTAAAACTATTCTAATTGTCTTTATTTATTATTAAAATAAATATTGTCTTAGTGACTCTCTTGTTGCTGGGACAAAAGACTTGACACCTACAACTGAAATGAGATTATTTGGATTCAGTTTTTGGAGATTTTCAACTAGTCTGTTAGTTCTGTGGCTGAAATGATGTGATAAGAGAGGCAAACCTGCTCGGGCCACAGAGGCCAGGAAACAGAGAGGGAATAGAGGGGACTAGAAAGGAGATCTCTCCTTCTGGGTGACCCAAACTTTCCACCGGACCCCTCCTCCTAACATCAAGTCAGCTATAGTATCCTACAACCCAGTCACCTTCCAAAAGCCCCATATGTGAACAGAAGAGGCTTGGGGGGAGGGCATTCTAGATCTAAACCATTATGAATACAATCGAAAGAGCTATTTCTCATCTTAGACTTTCAACACAAATTACATTACTCTTTGAACTCAAAATGCCAGACATGGTTTAATTGTTGTCTAGAAATTGTGTTCTTGAGTACTTGATGTCACTTTTGCTGTTTCACTGAGTATTTCTGAGAAGTTCAATTTCCAAATTGAGCCAGTCAATAAAAGGAAGATTTGCTGTTTGTATCAATTCTCATTCTGCTGATGAAGATAATAAAGGCTATGGAATGAATGAAGGAGAGGGGATTCTACATGTAACAAATTCAGGGTTGGAATTATGCTGTATTTGATGCCAACTGGTAAAAGGAAAAGACTATTGCCATGATATCTTACTTTTTAAAATATGATTCAAGTAGGAAAATGGCACATTCGTATGCAGATAATTTCAATCATCCCTAGTTTCAAAGGAAAAGAATAATAGGCATTAGTTTCTAGTTTGGAAGCATCTTGGCTTTTCCATCTTATTGCTAGAAATATGTGTAGCACTATGGAACCAAGCCCAGAATCTCAAACAAAAACAAACAGCAAACAAGCAGAAACTCAAGCAACAACAGAAAGCTAGTTACAAAGTTATTACATATTGATATTTTAACTGTACTATGATAAATTATGTAGGATTTATTCTGCTAAAAAATTAAATTGTGTAAAACATCCATTTCATATACAGAATTTTAATTACCTTAAGCAAGTTAATGGAGTTGAGTATTTTAATTCAAAGTGAGTAAATCATTATCTAGTCAGGCGTTTCTGTTGAAAAATTGTCAAGTTCTGTCAAACTTTTAAATCCAAGTGTTTTTAATTATATGCTGTGAGATAATACAGTTTGAAACAGTTATTCTCCACAGTATAATGTTGAATCATCAGGTCTTGATTACTTACTCAGTAGGATGCTTTTGAATTGGTTAAATCAAATAACTGTCATGTTGGACAATTCATAAGGGACTAATGAAGTAGATGGTAACTGGAAAAAAGACAAAACAGATTTTTGAAAAGGGAAAAAGATGACCATGAAAATTATATATCATTCAGTTCAGGTGTAAACATCCATCTGTTCCCATTATGTTATAATGGTTTATTATTCAAATGTATACTTCAAGGAAGAATATCAAACTGATAAGCAGTTGATTTAGTTTCTAATAAACATTGAAGTTAAAAGCTAAACATTTTAATCTCGTAGAGACCATCTGTATTTGATTAAACTGAAAATTTCCATCTAAACTTATAAAAAAAGGGTTCTGTTATATTTTCATCTTCAAATAATCACCAGTACCCCAAACTATGTTTATTTTACATTTAAGTACTTGTTACTAACAATAAACATCAATTAAAACTAAAATTATAAAATATATTTAATATTTAAAACTTGCCTTACATAATATTAAGGAATATGAATTTATATAAAATATTTATGCTACTTAAAAGGGAGAATAATTTATGAAAGGAGAAATTTATTGTGATTAAATTATTGAAATTAATTTAATTAATTCCCTCAAAATCAAATTAGTGGCTGTGATTCATTTGACTACTCTATGTAGTGACAATAGTTTATTTATTGCTTTGTAAATTTACATTCAAATTTACTGTACAATTTCTGAGTTTCTTGCTTTTAGAGTTATGTATCATATGCCCTTAAAAAAGACACTGTTCAATTTCTTTTTTTTTCTTTTTTTATTAAAGATTGCAAACATACATGATAAAAAATGAAGATACTAAATAAAAATTTCAAATATACATATATATGATAGCAAAAAAGGATATGAAATAAACAAAAAATTATGTAACACAGACTGATAATCGAAGTACATTATTAGTTTGATATGATCTTCAAATATGTTCTTTCTCATTTTCTTATCATATAGTATTTTTGAAATAATGTTAATTACAAATAAAACAAAGTTACATATTATAGTTGAGAAACTGTCCTCAAAATTTTATGATTTATAAACTCCTTGGTTTTATTAATTGATATATATCATATGCTTGTTGATTGTACCACTTACATTTTCTAACAAAACTTCCCATAAAAAAAATATACTTATATTTGAAATCCAAAAGCAACTAAAAGAATTCACATTTTTAAGATCAGATTTTTCTATTTCTATTTTATTATATCCCATACTTATTTTTATGATATTTTTATAAGCATAATGATAGAATTTAACACAATACATATGTAATATTCTTCCCAAACAAATGACTATGAATTAAATCAAGCATGTAATTTAGAGAAATCATAAGGTTGCCAGAGAAACTATCAATATGCCTAATGTGCACAATCCTACCACATTCATGACCATATTTCTCATTTAATAGTGCACACATATGTGTAAAAACATACCCCCCACACATATACACAATGCATATTTTCTGCAATACAATATATACTTTGGTATAATAAAACAGTGCAGTGATGTATGGAATGTTTGTGATTTGTGTGATTTGAGAAAAAACAAATATCTTTGAGGGAGTTGGAGAATTTGTAATATGTACCAGATACTAAATGATATTAGTGATTTATTATCCATTCATTTAAGTATAATTATAATAAAATTTACTTAAAAATTAATATTCATTATCAGTAGAAAATAGGTGCAAAGATATATTGATAATATAACAAAATTAATCTTAGCAAATTTCCAACCAAACAAGCTGTAGTGACAGAAAGGAAGTTTGTAGAAAGCAGAGATAAAAGAGGAAAATGACAGATGGACCTTAATACTTTTCATATTACTCATATGTAAAGATTTCATAAATTCTCAAAAAAAAGCAAAATGAGAACCAAAATAACTCATCAATTTGGTAGACCAACATATAAAGACAAGGATTAATGTGTTGATAAATTTTAAAAATATGAAATGTAAAGCCTGAGATTTAGCTCGGCAGTGCTGCACCTCCCTAGCCAGAATAATGTGCTGAGTTGAATCCCCAGCATCAGGTGAAGAAAAAGAAAAAAGAAAAAAAGAAGAAAAGAGAAAAAGCATATGTACTTTCTAACATACTCAATAGATTAAAAATAAATTATTTGTTATCTCTTCCTCTTGAATTGTTCCCTTCACAAGGATGTAGTGAACTTTTCTGTCTCTTTCAATCAGTTTAAGTTTGAAACTTTGTCTGTGAATAAGATTGCTACCCCTGTTTTTTTTCTGGGCTCCTATTACATGAAGTTTTCTGTGTCCTTTCACTTTCAGTCTATGGACTTCTTTTTGCACTAGATGTGTCTTGTATACAGCATATTATTGGATTTTGCTTCTTAATCCATTCTGCTGGTCTAGGTTTATTTCTCTTGATTGGTGAATTGAGGCCATTGATATTGATGGTTATAAGTGATATGTACTAACTTATTATTGTCATTTTTTTTTTTGCCTTCTCCTTTTAGTTTCTTAGCTTGCCCATTTGATTTGCTCTGTTGGGCCTTACTGTGTTGTTACCTTCATTGTCTTTTTCTAGGATATTATTTAGAATTCCTTGTAGTGCTGGTTTGGTATTCATAAAGTTTCTCAGGTGTTCTTTATCATGGAAATATCTTATTTCCCCATCAATTTTGAAAGAAAGTTTTGCAGGATACATCAGTCTAGGTTGGAGGTTGTCTTCTTTTAGTACTTGAAATGTCTCATTCCAGGCTCTCCTTAACTTGAGGATTTGTGTTGAAAAGTCTGCTGTAATTCTGATGGGCTTTCCTTTGCATGTAATTTGTTGTTTCTTGTCTCTTACTGCTTGTGGTATTTTGTTCTTCTGTTGGGTTTCTGGTATCTTGATTATTATATGTCTAGGTGTAGATTTTTTTGATTATAGCTAGTTGTAGTCCTATATGCCTCACTTATCTGTATGTCAAATTCTTCCCCTCTGTTTGGGAAGTTTTCTATAATTAATTCTGTGAACAGCTTTTTTAAGTAATTTGCATTTTCTCCTGGTACTTCTTAAATTCCTATCAGTCTTATGTTATTCTTCTTTGTATCATCTAAGAGTTGTGGGATCAATTTCTCATGATCCCCTACTGTTTTTAAGAGATCTCTCTTTTCACAGTCACTGACTGCAATTTTATCTTCTATATTGGACATTCTATCTTCAGACTCTTTTATTCTTTTGTGAACACTCTCAAAGGAGTGTTTAATCTCCTGGATATCTTTTCAAATCTGTCCTATGGAGTCCATTTCTTTCTTGTATTGGGCATTTATTGTTTCCAATTATTTCTTATTTTTGGGCATTCATGGCTTCTATCATGGTCCTGAGCTCATCTATTTTCCTCTCAGTTTCTTTTCTAGAGTCTCGAATTATAATTTTCATTTTTCTCATCATCTCTATGATTATCTGGAAAATTATTTCTGTTTTAAATTTCTCCAGAGCCTGATTGATCAGTTTTGTTACTTCCTGTGCTTTGAGTTCAGGGTGTCCTGATGATTCACTGTCAGACTTTTCATCCTCATTTGCCGCACTGTTTGCCATTGGTGAACTGGAAGTCTGTCCCTGTATCTTGCTTAAGCGTTTTCTCATTTTTACTATTGTTGTTGGGTTGTCCTTAGTTTAAGCTTGAGATTATTACTTAAATCTTCCTGATATAGTTGGGCTTCAGCCCATAGGTCTCTAATGACTCATAGACATTCTCATTTTCATAGTACCAAAGAAAACAGTTCATTGAATCAATCACAATCCTTTATCCTAATTGATACAATCAGCACCACAATATAATGAAGCACAATTTGCAAAATGACCACTTATG
Organism: Fukomys damarensis; assembly: GCF_012274545.1. Lineage (NCBI taxonomy): Eukaryota > Metazoa > Chordata > Mammalia > Rodentia > Bathyergidae > Fukomys > Fukomys damarensis. Next base: position 397,209 of record NW_022900950.1, on the reverse strand, counting down.
GTAGTCATCAGTCTATCACTTTCAAACCATGTGAATTAAATTAAAATCAGGAAGCAATCCAAAATATGTTTACAGTGAATAAACTTTTCAATAAGGATATTTACCATTTAGAATGGGTGCTTAAAACAGAGTTAAGACTAGAGGAGTAGAAAAGTAAAAGAGTTAGAGAAGGTTTCATATGAAGCCAGAAGATGTAGAATGACCAGACAATCATCGGGAAACTGCTTAAATTCAAAAGGAACAAACAAAATAGAAGTATAATAACCCTTGAATGAGGTAGAATGACATAAGAAAAGAACATAAAGAGAAGAGAAAAAATAATAAAAGAAGAACTCTGAGTTAGGACAAGAGCAGAAACAGAAAGGGAGATGAGGGATAATATAGTGGAGCAAGAGACTGAGTTGGAGAAAGAGGACAGAAAAAAAAGAATTTGCAGAGTGGGATGAAAAAAAAAGAAAGAAAAAAATGAATTTGAAGAGCCTCTTTTAGACTGTATCACTGCTGTCATAATATACAATATGGGCTGCCATGTGCAGAGCTAAGTCCCCTGATCTCAGCTAGCTGGTGAAAGAACCCCATGGCGCAGATTGAGCTTGGGCTGCAAAGTCCAGACAGAGTTTCCTGTCCTCCTGAAGGGCTGAACTCCACTCAGTTCTACTATAGGTTTCCCCCACCCCTTCTTTAAAGATATTCAAAGTTGGAAGCACCGGAATATACTCTTTATGACCACCTCTGCTTCTACACAGTAGGTCCAAAGACTGGCACAATCAGGAGATCTAAAAGTGAGAGTGGGGGAGGTTGGGGGTTTCAGGGGCACCCACGTGGCTACCTTTCTGGTGCTGAAGATGGCAGCATTGGCGCCTGCAGGGGAGGGCACGGCTGAGCAGGCCCTCTGGCCCTGAAGATGACAGAACCACTTTAATTTCGTGGTATTAGACTTGCCACAATATTTCAGGAGCTCTGAAGGCGAAAATATAGGCACCTTTGCTTTTTTTTTTTTTTTTTGCCTTTTATGAAAATCTAGTAGGTCTTGATTTTTATAAGTATTTCTTTGTAATATTTCTCAAAATATTCACATTTTCATTATCACTTGTTAAAGCCATATCTGTTGTGAAAATTCTCTATATTCTTTCCTTTTCCTATAGAAATTATAAAATCATGAGATAAAATTTTTAACTTTCATTTGTAAATAAAAGTATTTACTTTCATTTATTTGGAAGATCAAAGATATAACTTTTAGTCTTATATTAAAACCATTCCCCAAACTAGCCTGTTTATATATTTAAATTTATTTTGAAACTGTTTTTTTAAAAAACCCTCAATCCTTGGACTTTTCAAAATTTTTAGTTTATTAGTAAATATGTGTAGTATATAATGTATACATTCCTAAGTGCTGGGGATTTGGCTCAGTGGTTCCGTCACCTGACCCGCATGAGCAAAGGCCTGAGTTCGATCCCCAGTACCAAAAACAAAAACAAAACACAAAGCAGACCAAAGCAGGCCCTATTTATGCAATATGGTGTATTGCTTTCACTCTGTAGTGTAGACACTCCTTCTTTCCTTGCGGGAAGTTGGTACATATGAATAACACATCCTAATTCCTTTTCTCATCTCCCTCCTAATTGCTTAATTCCCTTCTTGATTTTTTGTACATATTTACAGTACATATTGTTTACTTTCTTTGTGTGGAGTTATTTCATGTCCACATTCTGTCCCTCATGTATATCTTCTAGTTTTAAGACTCTTCATATATATGGTCACATCGTTCCTGAAATATTGTAACACTTGACATTTCCACCCATAGTGGAGATTTTTCCATATCCCATTGCAAAAAGTCCATAATTCTATGTGTCTCCTACTACATATTCATACTATAGTTGACCTCAGAAATTATTTAGGCTGCTATGATTAATAAAAGTATTAAGAAAAGATGCAAAAATTATTAAAAATTATATTACACAATTTGTGATTTCAAAACCATTGAATTAAGTAGTGAAACCACTGTGAAAAGCAGAGAATGGAGAAAGCAGAGCATATTTGGAAAGGAGTGAATTTGGGACTTTAAATTTGAAAGCTAGACAAAACTTTATAGAAATAGCTTTGACTAAGGATCTGAATAAAGGAAGTGTGAGATCCACTCAGGTGGATTTCTCAGGACAGACTGTTTCAAGCAGAAGAGGAAGACCAAAGACTGAGGTAGGTGTGCACCTAGAATATTCACAGAATAGTAGGAGGTCTAAGTGGTGAAAGTGAGTTTAAAGAAAAACAAAATAAGACAGGATAGAGGAGATCAGAAGATCTTGGAGTCCTTGAGGTCTATCCATAGAACTTTAGCTCCAGCGCCCAGAGAAGTGGGATATCAAACACAGAATCAGTACAGTGTGATGTTTCCAAGTGGCCTCTTTCTTCCTATCTGACATAGAAAAGACAAGTAGAACTGAAGAAAAATGAAATATATTATTTCCATAATGTGGACAAAAAATGAGAGAATTAGACTCCAGAGGTCATAGGAGAGGCAGATGAGAAGTTATGTGTTAAAGGTAGACCGATGTGATACACTGATGAGGTGAGATAAGGTGTTAGACAAACTAGACAAGGATGGTTTTTAAGATATTTGACCTAAACCATTGAAAGAATGGAGCTCTTATTTCTTGCAATGAGGAAGGTCATTGAAGGAGTTATGAGCATACAGGCAATGGGAGACAGTATGAAGAGTGCAGTTAGGGATGTTTAAAGTAGAAAAGTCTACACATATCCAACAATCACCTCCCACACATCTGCAGCCTGGTGCTAGCTCAGGCCAACAGCACCGCTGCACGGGTTACTGCTATAATTCCTGGCTAATGCTCCTTCTTTCTTATTTGCTTGCTTCGCTTTCTGTGGTAATCACTATGAAAAATACATGGAATGAGTCAAATCATTGTTCAGAGCCTCATAACTCACAGTAATCTCATTTAATCAGTGAAAACTTCTCTGATCTCATCTCTATACCAATCTTTCCTGACGTCTTGCTGAAGCCTTTCTGCACCGTCCCTGCTGTTCTCCAGTCCTTCAAATACATCTCTGCCTAGGCCTATCATATCTGCTCTTCCTATTGCCTAGAATGGGTCCACATCCGCTACAGCAAGGCTCACATCCTCATTTTTTTAGTCTCCGATATAAGAAAAGCTTTCAAAGACACTTTCCCTGCTTATTGCTTTCTTAAAATACTAAGTCTTACTTCCTTAATTACCTTAAAAGCAAAGTTCCTTTATCTTACTTATTTTTAAGCACTTAATAATATACTTTTAAAATGTTTAACATCCACCTTCATAGTACTTACCCAGCAGCAGGCACAGTTCTAAAATCTTTAGAAATATTCATTAATTGGATTTCATAAGACTGCAAAGAGGTATTATTCTCAATTTTACAGGGAATAAACAAAGGTACATAGCATTTAAGCAATTGTTCATAAGTGACACATTAAAAAAGTGTTGAGATCAGAACCCAAAACTCTTACATTTTTCTCTTTGTCTTTTCTCTTCTTCCAGTATAATGGAACTCTTTGTGGGGAGGAGTTTTGCTTTCTCTACTTCTATATCTCCTAGGTCTAGAAGAGAATCCTTCACATAGAGGGATGTTGCAAATACACTGAATGAATGGAAACAAATACTTGACTACAGGAGATTATGGGTGTGATAATTATGCAATTAAAAACCTGAAAAACAAGAAATAAATTGATTCCATTGGGACTTCCAGTGCCTCCAAGACTTCAGTTGAGGAAGTACTGAAAAATACAAAGGCAAATACTTTGCATTTCTTGAGGAAATATAGTGTAATGTTCAACAGCTCACAGTGGATCGTTTAAAACAAATCTGCTTTTAGTCAAACCCTAGCTCTGATATTTAGTAGTTTATACATTTGGACAAATTACTTAGTCCCCTGCATTAACTTTTTAAAGATGTTTGATTGAAAAATAATATTAACCTTAGAAATCATGAAAATGAATAATGGGCTTAAGCATTTAAAAGATTTACAGCCATACCTGACAAATAATGAGAATCTGATAAATGTTGCAAATAAGATGTCATATTTTTTTGGTTGTCATCTAAAGAATGTCTTTCATTTCATGTTATGATCAGAGGTTTATCTTATTGGAAATGTAATGGAGTTATTGCCCCCATTTTTGCGTCATAATTAGAAAATCTCTGTATCTCATTCATCACTTTACAAATATCTGAGGTTTTTCCATGAAAAGAGAAAATTCCACGAGGACAAGATACAGAAAAAAACATTTGATAAACTAATTTTATATAACAAAGAAAAAATGTAAGACAAAATATGCACAAGAACCTCTTTATAAAGCATCATATTTAAAGGTGAAATCTTCCCCATTAAGAGCAGGAAAAAAACAAAGATGTCTCTTACTAAACCACCCCCTATTTAGAGATTAAACAGAAGTTAATGTTAAAACATTATAGCAAGAAAAAGAAAAATGTATACAATTGAAAGGCATAAATAAATCATTAAAGTTTTTATAACTGTGCACCTTGAAAACTAAAGTCTGTAAAATATTTTGTAATTAATGTTATTTGTGAAATCAGACATCATAACATAGTTTATTTCTAAACACAATCCATGAGCATTTGGATAAATAAAAATCTCTGCATCTCTATATATCTTTATTATACTTTTGAAATATTTCAAATGAGTAGGAACTGACCTATTAGAAAATGTGGGATACGTATAAGACCTCTATGAAAAGAAATAAAATGTTACTAATAGAATTTTTAAGTGTTAGAAAAATGGAGGTTTACAACATATTAATACTTCAAAAGACTTAATTATATAAAGATGTCATTCTGACACAGATTATCTAATAAATGTAAGCCCAATAAAAATTTGATAAGCTGATTTAAAAATAATAAATCAGAAATCAGAATAATCAAGAATATATTGAAAATACTATACTTATTCTAATTGATTTTAAGACTTAACTATGAAGTTATAATAATTAAAGCACTGTACTATAAAACTAGAAAAAGAACTCAACAATATAGAAGTAGGGACACCAGACACAAATGTAATGGTTGCTTCTTTTCCTTTTGGCTAAGATCAAATGAAGTATAATGATACAAATATAAGATATAATTAATTTGACATTGCACAACTATAGGGAAAGGTAGCTTTTCAATACATGATATGCAGCAGTTGGAAATCCATGTAGGAAAAAAAAAGCTTGACTGCAAAAATTAATGTGGGGAAAATTATAAATCTAATCATGATTTCAAAAGAATGTGGTATTTACACACAATGGAATACTACTCTGCCACAAAGGGTAAATTTCAGTCGCACAAAGGAAAATTGATGAACCTTCAGACCATAATATGGAGTGAAATAAATCAGACACATGAGCTTAATTATCACATGGTTTCTCTTACATGAGAACCCCAAAATATAAGTAAAGAGCAAAATAAAATATAGATAATAGGAAGACTAGGAAATAGAGAGAGGAGGTTGATAAGGGAGGTAAAGGGAGTGAAGAAATAATCACGATGTGCTCTGTACCTGCAGCAGCTCCACACAGGGAATGTAAACCTTGTATACCACAAATGTATATTAATAAAAGAAGGTAAATTAATATAGTTCTTAAAACATACTATATAATAATGTCTTTATTCTAATACACATAAAAGAAAGAACTCCATTAGAAGAAAAAGACAATTCATACAAAGTGAGTGAAATATTTGGATGGCAGTGAGTACCTGAAGTCAGGCACAAACAAACGCTCTATTCTGGCCACATTGGCTATTGTGACCTGGTGGTAAATTCCCAGATGTTCACTCTGTGATACAATCCATCTGGATCAAATCTGCACAATTTTCTCATGCAACATTTTCTGTATTTATTACGATTTAACTCAGACGACCATTGCAACTGTCTTAAAACAAACTTATTTTGATTTCAGGAATATTATTGAGGAAATTGTTGTACTTGGAAAACAGAACGAGAATAAGAGGGAAATTCCAGTGATCTCCTAGAGAAGAAATGAGGGTGTGAGAGAGGCAGTAGAAACAGAGGAGGGAAACTTCTTTAGAGACACTGCAATAGGGAGTTATAAACATGGCTCAATGACTAGTGAGGGTGACCAGGTAGGCCAGGGGAAACAGGCTATTTAAACTGTCTTACAGGTCTGGAAAACAAGTTTTTATTTGCTGGAAATATTAATAAATAGATTACACTTCTGCCTTAGAATACAGAGAAAGGAGATAGATATAAATATAGATATAGATATGTCCTATCTCTTATTATTCGAATTGGACTAAAAGGTAAAGACTGAGGCTGGAATTCCTAATCCACATGTACCGTGTAGCCTGGAGCCCAGTGTGCAGAAGGAACGGTACTGTAACTGCAGAAGTACATTACCAATTCAGCTTGCAATGTGGGTCTTATCAATAATCGAGTTTCTTTACAGTACAAATAAAAAGAGAACACAAAAAGAGTAAAAAATGATTCTTCTGGGAAGCAATCAAGTTTAATTAGCTCTTTATAAGTGGTGCAATAATTGGCAGTATTCAAATTGCTGACAGCTTTCCTTTCTCCTTTCTTTTACTCTCTCCTTTTTTCCCCCTTTGCTTCTTTTAAAGGAAGATCAAAGCCTTTATAGCTGAGTGAATGCTAATGGTGCATACATTTATTTGAAAAGCTTTAAGTCCTTGAAAATGAGCACATAAGAGTTTTTATTCCCAAATGTCTGCCTATGAGTGTATTTGACGCTATTTGCAGGAATGATCTTTGCTTCCCCCACACAGTAGTCCTTTAAAAAAAAAAAAGTCTACTTTAACATTTTGGAAATGTTGATTAAAATGAGAGTTACATAACCTTTTTTGATCCTCAGCAAAATAGGTACTTTGATCCACAGATTGCCATGGAGTTAATGAGTCTCTTCCTCATGCATATGTAGTCCCCTCTACATTGTACTTTGTGTGAGGAGGGGCTGAACCTACCACACAAGCTTGGGAAAGTGATTCAGTCCTCTTGGTGTATATATAGTTATGGCAGGTGGGAGGTGTGGCTATTGCAGCTTTCAAAGAAAGAGTGGAATATTTTCAGCTGTACAAAATCTTTTCCCAGATTCTTACGTGAAACAAATGCTTTCCTACTCTTCTTGAAAGAATGAGATTTGTCCTTAAAAATATTGACTGACTGGTCCAGAGTTCTTTTAGAAAATAGACACTCATAAATACTATTTCAGGTCAGACGGCTTCAGAAAAGTTAACTGTCAGAACCATTGGCCAAAACTTTAATGTTCGAGTCTTGGGCTTCAATACATCACAATAGGATATTTAGTGTTGTTGAGCATTATGCTTAAGCCAACTCTCAAGAAATACTAATAGTATTCTTCAACACTGCCTGAGATACCAAAAACCTTATTAGTTGTTGTTTTTATTCATTTTTCTGAAAAAGAGAAGAAGGTAAAGGAACTTAAATATCTACAAGGCTCATCACTTATGGTAGATGTGTATTTTCCCAGTATTATGTCTCAGAGCAAACGACGGTTTGTATCAAATGACTCTTTACTAGTTAGCAAATGTGCAAACATAAGTTAATTAGGTCAATCCTAACACTTTTGTAATCCAAGAACCAGAAAAAAACTTACTGAAAATGTATGACCCTTGTCCCATCTAAAAAGATACACCTCACAGCATGTAACCCATACAACTGAGTACTAAAAGGAAAATATTTCAACTTAAGCTCCCAATCATTAATCACTTACTTATACCACAGTCCAAAGTGAGAATCAGGAACTCTTGTGAAGGGTATGCAAAGGGAAGGGATTAACTCTTGTTAATCTCAGCATTTAGCCTGTTTTACTGTTTCAGACTATTACAGGGTAAAATTGAGGAGGTAGGAATGTTGGAGGTTTGGATAACTTTTTGTGTGTTTGGTTTTTTTTTGTTTCACATGTTTTTGACTCATGCATATTGTTTATACAGATTAATGTTTTTTTCTTTTGTCAATTTTGTTTACATCTATATGTATTTTCATCCGTCAGACCTACAATTTCACCTTTTTTAGGGTTTTAATATATATAATATTTTTTATCCTAGCCAATTACCCTATAGCCAGTCCTTACTTCCCTCTATTTTCCTCCCAATTTCCCCCTTAGATACTCCAATGATAGTTTCCTTTCTACTTTCTTGTCATTGATTTTAGATTCCCATCCTCCGTACTGATTTTCTTGGTGGTTGTATTGATTCATGCTCCTTCCAGCAGTTTAGAAGGGCTCCTTTCCCCACACATCCTCACCTGCAGGTATCCTTTTTTGTATTCTTAGTGATAGCTTTCTAGACTGGGGTGAGATGGGATATCAATGTAGTTTTGATTCAATTCACATTTCCTTGATGACTAAAATTTTTTCATATGTTTGTTTGTAGTAAGTCCACTATGCATCTTAGAAACCTACCTACTATAAACGTGTGGAGAAAATTGACACCAGGAGACTGATCTTTGAAAGAACTGCAGAATTTTTACTATTATTTAGTGCTAGACATATCAACATAATCAAAATACATCAGAAATTGAGACTAGTTAGGGGATTAAAGTCATCAAATGATATTTTATTAGCTGAGAACATCCAGAAAAATATTTTTATTATATTCACCAAAAAGGCAAGAATTACCCACATATAGAATTATTATGTGGGGGCAATTAATAGAGAAATAAGTATAATTCTAATTATATCCAAATGAGCTCCACCAGTGCAGTGTATTGGTTATTTGGTCCTTCATGACCCAAAAAAATGCATTATGATTAAACTTGTGGAAGAATCCATTCTTTCAAAATTCCTTTTTGTCCATATTCTGGCAAAACTAAATCTAATTCAGGTATTTAAATAGGAGTGCCTTGTCCTCAGTTCTATTCTTATCAAGTAATGTCTGTTATTTAATATACATATATCTTCATGGGTCTTTTTGGGTCTCTATGGTTTATATCGAATGACCTTTACTAGTATTTGGGCAGTGATTATAGTGGCTCTGATGATTGAAAGTCTGATAAGAATTATTATTTTTTTAAAAATTCTAGGTACTCTGCCAATGTTTTAGAAATCCATCTCTCTCCAAGCCTATGGTTGAATTTAACTACAAAATTCAAAAAGGAAGAGCTTCTTCAGTGGGTAAGGCTACTTTGTAATACAGACACTTCTGGAACACTGCAATATTTTTGGCAAAGAATTAATGTGAAGGGGTTTATTTTTAAGCTTAGATGAAGGACTGAGCTATAAATATTATAATAACCAAATTATATTAAGTACTAATGTTTCAACCTCTGAGCTCGACTCTTCACGTGGATTATCTTGCGGAGCCCCGTAATCATCACCATTGTCACCATCATTATTCAATTGAAGAAACAAGAGTGTAAGAAGTTATTCAAACCTCACTGAGTCACACAACATTGAAGTTTACTTGAGATGACTCTAGAACTCATGTCCTTAAACATTTTGCTTTACAATCGCCTTCATTTTTCCAATGTGTCTATCAGAAGCACCCAGTAATCCAAGTAAGACTAACATGTACTAGTTTGTTCCTACGCTGTGTGTGTTTCAGCTCTGTCGTGTGCACATATATTTCTGCACATCTTGTTGTATTCTGTATATGTAATATAATTCTTCCCTTCACAAGAAGTTAAAATAATTTCTCTTTTTATGAGTTGGCCCCAAGTAAAAGTGGCTGTCTCAATCTCTGGATCTTGAATAGTACGCTCTGCTTCTATCCCACACACTAAGGTCACACAGCAGTTTGTGCTGTATCAGGGCCCTGGACATTTCTTGCTTTAATCACTAGTGCACGTTTGCAGTACCTAATGATTGCATTTCCATGGGAAGTCAGTACATGTATATAGCAAATCTTAATTTTTCCGCTTCCCCTTCCCCTCCTCCATCTCTTTTTTTCCCATTAAGTTTATTGGTACATTTAGGCAAACAATACCATTAAATTTAACATTGGGATCTTGTACCTTTACATGATAGGTCTTGGTTCTTGTTTTTGCCCCATACCCCTATCTTTTAGCCCCCTTCCCATTTGCAAAAAGCTATCTTCCAGTTTTCCACTATCTGTCTTTTATTTTGCTTGTTCAATTAGTCATACTTTGGGTTGGTCATGTAAGATAAACCATACGATAGTTAAGTTTGCATGTCTGGTTTATTTCACTTCACATTATGATCTCAGTGTGCATCCATTTTCCTACAAATGCCTTAAATCTTTCATCCTTTATGGCAGAGTAATACTCCATGCCACATTTTCTTTATCCATTCATAGGTCTATAGACATACAACCACTTCCACAATTTAGCTACTTTGAGTCACTTTCTTTTTATTGCTTCACAGTTCTTTCTCATCCTCATTCTGGTCTCTGTAATTTAGTCAAGAATTGGCCATGTTAGTCTGTTAGCTGCGTATAGCTGCCCAAAGCCAGGCTGAATTTGCTGGATCTGCTATTTGGTTTTATGGACCTTTTTTTCCCTCTGAGAACAAAGCATACAGGTCAGTACAGTGGCACCTTCTTCAGGCTAACTCAATAATCTAATCTAAGGGCCAGGCATTTACCTCAGTGGTTCCACTGCCTGCCTTGCAAGCGCAAGGACCTGAGTTCGATCCCCGGTACAAAAAAAACAAAACAAAACAAAAAAGTAATAATCTAATCTACATCGTGAGTTTACTATTCCTTCCAGGTCTGCTACTACACTGTTTGGCATTTTTGCAAATTAGAAAAAGCTCATTATTCCTCTCGACAAAGGGTGGGGGAGATCTGTGCATCAGGATATAATTTAAAAAGAGATCACAGGTGAGATTTCATTATAAGGTGTGCATCTTTGAATGTTAACATTTTGCATGATTATGTGCAGCAGCTCCAACTCCTTCTTAGAGTGCTAAACACTAATTCCTTCACAAAATAAGAGCTTTGCATTCCAGATGTTTTAGATTTTTAGCAACAACATTGTTCAACAGTAGTAAGTTATAAGCAGAAGATCCCCAAGTGAAAAGTATAAAACCAGGCTGATTGTTGGAAATATTTGTGAAAAAAATCAAATTTGCTCACCTCTATTCCTCCTGCCCATTTCTAGCAAAGGTATTCCACGGGCTATTTTTTTTTTTCCAGGATTAATGGATCTGGCAAACTCTTAGTTCTCAAAAAGTAACCAGAGTCAGAAATTCAAAAGAAAGATAACTATGTTCGTCAAATGCTTCAAGTGATCAGAATGGAAAGTTTGAGAATCATTGCAGATTTGAATAAACAATTGAGCTTGGAGGTTGTTTAAAGATAAAACTGAAATCCTTTCCCTTTCTTCAAGGGAAAACTCAGCACAAGTTTATATGAGCCAAATTATTTACAAAATAGAAGATCCATTTTGTTATTTCCTATTTCTTCACTGCAGAATTTGACTCATCCATTAACTATCATTCTTTGAGATCAAGTGCCTGCTCTAATCAATTTATTAGAGACACTGCAATTTTTTTAGAAAGTTCTTATTGAGATGCAGCAAATAAATATCACTCTGATGTAAAAAAGAAGCTTTCCACAGCATAAATGTTACTGAAGAAATCATTAGGCCTAGAATTCTCTCTTTTTAAAAAACCTTTGCTTGTAATAATTACCAAAGAAGAAAAAAGAAAAAAGTTTTAGCAACAAATCAACAGTTTTATTTGAGAAACAACTGTTTAATAATTCATAAGTGATACATCTGCAGAAAGCATAATGGTACAAATAACAGTGACATTACTAAGCGGCAGTACTATCATAGTATATCAGCAAACCACGGTTAACGGAACAAATATTTTTGGCTGTAGAGAGGTAGGCTCTCTAAACACAAATTAATCTCCTTAATGGATTTTCCTTACCTTCATGAAAAATACATTATGGGCTCTTAAGTCACACTCAACACATTGTTAGGGTTTTATATGATGTGGGGTTGGCACAAAGATGATTTTTCTTTCACACTGTGGGTAAAAAAACAATGATCTGGGTGGTTTGGAGCCAGACTATTTAATCATTAGGTAAAGACTGGTTACCCAAAGAAATTGCATTATTGTTAAATTCCTATTAAATTTTGTTGAGAGGAAAAAATAGATTGCCCCAAGGAGTATAACATTTGTGACATTTTAATATCAAAAAATTATCTCAGTTGGCCTCTTTATTATTTACTATGATCTTTCCTAAAAGGTGAGTAGACAATTGTCCTCACACAACTGCAATTTTTTTTTGCTTATACCCACCCTGCTTCTTGTTAAAAAAACAAAAAAACAAAAACAAAAACAAAAAAACAGAAAACATGTAATGCTGTGAAAAAAACTTAATCTAGAAGCCACTAATAGTCTGTGGTCAAAAAGTTACAGCACACTTTCAGCATTACTTGTACAATTATATCTATCCGTCACTGCTGATGCATTTCCTTCCAGAAATCAGTGTTATACATGGATGGACAGACACTAAGACTGCCTGCACAAACCAGATCAGCAGTAGTCAGTAGCTAAGTTGACGTTGTGTCAGATACCTTAATATGGACAAAGAATCCTGTGCTACTGCACTCCTTAGGTATGTAATCAGACACTAGGCTAGACATGAGAGTTTGTTCAGAACTTGTAGGGAGCAGATGTATGATGCTTATGACACTGCCTATAGCTTTATGTTAGAATCTACCTTAGCTTTTTTTTCAATTTTCCCAGTTTAAGTTGTGTAAAATTGTTGCAAACCACTGAGCATTCATTTTCCTTTAAGCAGAGGTTAACAGTCAGCATTCAGATGGTTCAAATTAGACAGCATAGATCAAAGCTAAACCTCTGCCCCAGAAGCGAACACAACTTCTCCTGTGAGAAATCACCTGGCTGTAGAACTACAAGGTGAAAGAAAGAATTGTTACAGCTGTGGAGAGCATTCCTCTTTCCAATGACAGGAGCCAGACCAATTCTGCAGCAGGATCTTTCAGAAATATGAGCACTGCCTAGCAGTGCTGCTTTTCTCCTGGCTGTAGAACTACAAGGTGAAAGAAAGAATTGTTACAGCTGTGGAGAGCATTCCTCTTTCAAATGACAGGAGCCAGACCAATTCTGCAGCAGGATCTTTCAGAAATATTAGTACTGCCTAGCAGTGCTGTTTTTCAGTAGTGGGTGCAGGATCTTTCAGAAATATGAGCACTGCCTAGCAGTGCTGCTTTTCAGTGGGAATCAGGATAGTGAAAACCATTGATAAGCCTGGCAGGGGCTCATTGAATCCCCAAAGTCTACACAAAGACTATTCCACACCCATTGCATGGCCTATAATCTGGATTGTAACTATTTCATTAGAGAACTAAGCAAAAAAGAGAAACAAGAGGGTATTCAACTAGGTAAAAGAATTAGAACAATTATTTTCAAATTAAGGAGGTAATTTAAATCATAACAGGGAACTACCATAACTATTGTGTCTTAGAGTAATTGTTTCGGTTGCATAAAGTTGGGACTATTTCTTTTTTTCTTTTCAATTAACAATCTTCTGGAATTTATGTATGTTCTGAGAATTTATGTGAACTCTAAACACATCAAAATCTAGTGTGTACTACACTTTAGTTTCTCAAATCTTACAGTTAATAAGGTTCTTAGTATAGTTTCTAACAGTCAATGTTCCTTTTTAGAGTAAGCTTATTAAAATAAAATATTTTATCTCACAAACATCAGCCTAATTGTTACTTATTTCATTTTCCAAACACTTCCCCGTGAATATATGAGAATATAGAATACAGAACATGGTTATTCACAGAACAGCCGATGTGCATTAGGTCATGTAAATTTCTTGCTTAAATCTAAAACAAATAAAAACTTCAAGGATTTTTCATTGTATTAATGACATTTTAATCTTTTATACAAGACCCTGAACACTTTAGAGGAACTGATGTCTGCCTCACTCATGAACTTCTGCTTGCGCCTCTGTGCATTCCTCTTGCCTCAGATCATCAGCCCCTCAGATAGGCTGAATAATGGTCCCTGAAGATGGTCACATTCTATGTCCTGGAACCTGTGAGTGTATTATCTTACATGGAAAAGAGACTTAGCAAATATGATTAAGAGTCTAGAGATAGGAAATCATTCCGAATCATCCAGTTGGGTCCAATCTAATCATATACTGTACATTCTCCTAGGAGAAAGGGAGGGGGCTTGGAGTTAGGGAGAGAAAAATGTAAAGATAGAGAGGCAGAAATTAGAGAAGAGAGAAGGTGCTACATTGCTGGCTTTGAAAATGGAGAGAGGCTGTGAGCCAAGGAGCACAGGTGGTCCCTAGAAACCGGACAATGCTAAGAAGCAAATTCTCCCATGGAGCCTCCAAAGAGAACACGGGCGTGCTGACACCTTGATTTTAACTCGGTGAAAGTGGTTTTGGACTTCCAACCTCCATACATGTTAGACAATAAACTTGTATTGTTTTAAGCCCTTAAATTAATGTCAACATATTGTAGCAGTAGTGAAAAGCCTTTTGCAGCTAAGTGCTCTTTTTCTTTTTCTGCTATACCTAAACTCCTTCTGTGGTTCAGAAATTTGCAGTATTTTCGACTATGGATAAAGAAACCAGTCTCTAACTCTTCTGCACTGTTGCAACTGGGATAAATTAGGTATTAAATAAATTTTTTGATAAATAAATTATTGGATTAGAACCTGGGAAGGTAAAAACATTAGCTTCAAAATCTTTTAGGATGTGATTTTTCTTGCTTCCATAGTATTAACTTTTAAAAAGTATAAGCAAGAAAGCAGTAAGTGTTCCGAGTATATGATTCCTGAAAGCTTTCTCAATGTTTATTATCCTTGTTTTGTTTCCATATACCATGTCACATACTGAATGCTTATTGAAAGAAAGCAATGAAGACAATGGTGTATGAACCACTCACTTCTCTTCAAAGGTACTAATTAAGTGATTCATTACTAGAAGCACAAGGAACTTACCCATCCATCCTTTTAACTATGACATCACCAACTATTGAGCTCTCCAAGGATGTGACCAGTCAGTATACCACAGGCTATACCTTTGCCGAGGAAAATTATCACATAGAGAACTTGTCTCATGCTTCATGGAAAGTAAACAACTGGATCCCAGTTGGTTTTATAAACCAGCTGACCATCTTGAGGCAAGTACCTTCTGACTATTTGTATATCTGTCAGTGAGATTTAATATAGCTGATCAAATAACTTTTTATTATTGTTCAGTGAGTTGCAGTAAAAGTATTTCATTAATTTTATTTTTGAGCATTCTTTGTAGAAATGTTGTTGACATATACTATCAGAAAGAGATGAATCTGACAAATCATATTTAATAAACAATACTTAGCACACACAAATAGGAGCACTACATTGGAATGCATTTACTGTTCTTCTCTATATAGTGCATTAGGAAGAATCAGACTTCTGAATATTACATATTTATTAAATAATTTTATATAATTTACATCTGTTGATACTTTTCAAACTGGAATATTAAAATTCACTTAATTATTTTTAAATGTAAACTATATTGATCAAATTAATATTTGACTATATTTTGATTGATTTATAAATATAGTAGAGCTATATTTTTTGGATGTGTAATACATATAGCAGTAGCTATATATATTTCTTTCATAATAATGTATAAAATATTTTCTCCTTTGAATATTTTGTATTAGCTACCATTTTTACAAAATTAAAATTTCCTTATATATATACTTAAACTTTTTATATTTATTAAAGTTATACTACTTCTTAATGATCCCAAGTAGGGTTAATTTTTGCCAAGTATTTATGGAAACTCAGTTAATTAATAAACACTCCAAAATATCTATTTACTTGATTTAGTCTGATGAAGACAATATTTTATAAAAATTCCCCATGTAAAACAAGTTACTAAAACTTCTACAGCTATGGTTTATTAAAGGATCATGATAATTCATACTATCTCTTCTTTCTTTCTTTCTTCCTTTCTTTCTTTCTTTCTTTCTTTAATGCTGGTGATCTAATCCAGGTTCTCACATCTATCACTAAGCCATATCCACAGTTCCTTTTTTGGACTTCTTCATAAAAAAAACAAAACAAACAAACAAAAAAAACTGTAAGTCAAACCAAAAACAGTAACAAAACACTTAAATCCAGACTTTTCTACTCAGGTAGTGTAATGATAAAGGAACTCGAGTAAGTGTTTTCTTTGCATCATTTAATGAGAGTCACAGGAACACAGAAAAATATTTTAGTCCTAAAGAAAAGAATACTCATCCTTAAAAAATTATAATAGAGGGCCAGGGATTTAGCTAAGCAGTTCGGTGGCCTGCCTTGCAAGCACAAGGACCTGAGTTCAATCTCTGGTACCCCCCCAAAAAAATTTATAATAGAAAAACGTGTGCTGGGCATTCAGGACTAGGTATGGAATCCCTTGGGACACAGAGCACTTAATGGAATTTCAGTTTTGTGAAATTTTTTCTATGCTCTATAAATGTTGTGCAAAATGTCAGGTTTTCTTCACCTGTCTTTTGTTGGAAAACTGAGTCTTTGTCAATTACTTAGAAGTAGGAAAGACTATATCTCTCTGTATAAGTTCAGTTTAGTTGAAGATATTAGACTTCAAAGGTGACAAAGATTACACTGAATGTATATGAATGCATTTTTAAGTCATCTTGTTTGCTACCAATCTACCCAACTTCAGTAAACTCACGTTATGTGGGAAATAATATAAATCACTAATTTGACTAATCTAGGAGGAGGAAAATGTTTTACTGACATCAGGATTAGATTTTTTGTTGTTGTTGTTGTTAACACATCCCCAGGCTCATGTGAAAAAAATGCTTTTCATCCACAGAACTTCCTTTCAAAAAAGTAGGCAGATAATGGGAAAACAATATTCTAGAATAGCTGATTTAGACAAGTTTTGTGCCTTTTAAAATTGATGATTTATTATCTCAATGTTTAAATAACAAAATAGGTAAGCAAATTTAAATCCTACTTCACTGAAACCATGAGTTCTCCTACCAGATTTGCAGATGCATTGTACATTGCTCTGCCACTCAGTGAGAATCACTGTGAAATTTTCTCTCTCATCTAGAGAAAGTTCTATAATTTTGATTTTTTACTGATTGGAAAACTGAACATTAGGACAGTTAGGAGAAAACTCAAATGTCCACAAGGGACTGTGAATCATTTGGTTTGTCTGACTTAACTTCGTTAACTTCAGAAACCCAGTTTGTTCTGCTGCAACCTAAGTATAATTACTAAATTTAGAAGTAGCTTCCAACATTATTACTACATATAAAACATAGGCAACTAATTAGCCTCTGTTGAATATTTTAATATGTTCCACTGTAATACAGTCTTTAATGATAGAAAATAAATTAAACATATTACAGGAAAGAGGAGAATCTACAAACTAGTTCTTAATTGTTGCCAAAGGAAAAGTAACAACTCATGGGTTCTGGGAGGGTATTAATAATTTAATCAACAGATGGCTAAGTGTACCACTGAAAAAATGTGGCTGAATTAATTCTCACTTGCTCTCATCTTCTGGGAGATAAACATAGAATTATGACCTTCTATGTTAATATATTTTTATATTACTCGTTTACCAAAATACTTCAGCAAAACAAGCTGATGTAAGTAATAAAACAACATAAATGGTTATTCTATAATATTTATACCACATGATCTTCTCATTTCAACTTAGTTCTAAGAACATGCTAGATTATTACATTTGAAATCCAGTGCCACTCAAATCTGCCTTTCATTAGCTTATCTATATTAGTCAGCCTTCAGTAGGCTGTGTGATAGTAACAAATCACCCCCTCATCTCAGTGACACACTAAGTAGGTTTATTTCCCTCCTGTAATCATTCTTCTTGTGTCATTTACATTTTTGTTCAATATCTTCATTACTCCAACATTCAGAAGGAAAGGGGAGCCTCTGTCTTATTTTTTAAATTTCTTTATTAGTAACATTTACAGTACAAAATAATTATATCCCTCATTGGGAATTTGTGCATGAACAAGAAGCCTCTTTTTTGTGCAAACTCTTCTCATAGCAGAAAAGAAGAGTCATGAATCTGGAGAATTCCCTTCTCAACTTTGCTTAAAGTTCCACACATGATAGCATGTGTTCACATGGCCAAGCCTTATATCAATGAGATGAAAAGTTACAACTCCCTAGTGATATTCCCTAAGAGAAAGCATAGCAACATTTTTATGATAATGTAGTCAATCCCCTGAGTATTTGTCTAAATTATCTTATAAAACTTTCCCTATTCCTAAAACTGCTTGTAAGATTTTCAGAAAGATTCTAAATACACATTATTTAAAAATGAGGAAATGCTGGTGGACTGTGGGGAAAAGGAACCCTGCTCCACTGCTAGTGGGAGTGCAGACTGGTAAAACCACTACAGAAATCAGTATGGATATACTTCAAAGAACTAGGACTGGAAGTCCCATTTACCCAGCTATTCCCCTGCTGGGTACCTTCCCAAAAGAATTAAAAGAATCATACCACAGCAATATATGTGCACTCATGTTCATAGCAGCAATTTTTAATAACTAAAACTTGGAAACAGCCCAATTGCCCATCAGCAGGAGACTGGATAAAGAAGATGGTTTTTTGTTTCATTTTTTTTTTTCTTTTTTTTTTTTTTTTGTAAGATGGTGTACTATTCAGCCATAAAAACAGAAAGTAGAGACATTTATAGCTAAATGGATATATATGGAGGCCATACTCTTTTTGTTGTCATGGTGGTGGTGATAGGTTTTTGTTTGTTTGGTTGGTTGGTTGGTTGTCTTTTTTATTTGTTTGTTTTGGTTTTGGTTTTTTTTTGGGGGGGTACTGAAGATTGAACTCAGGACCTTGTACTTGTGAGGCAGGTGGAGGAACCACTGAGCTAAATCCCCAGCCCAAGGCCATACTCTTAAGTGAAATAAATAGGACACACGTGTGAGAAACTGAAAGTGTAAATAAGAACAAAAAGGTATAACAGATAGTATGAAATAGAAAGAAAAGGGGCAAAGGCAGGGGGAATGGGAGAGGTAGGGAAAAGGAAAGAAAGGAATGGAATTAATATGAGAAAATGAAAAATGGAAACATTCTTTGTGAAGAGGAGGGGTGGAGGGGTTGAAGGGAGGGGAGGGCAATGGGGAAAAAATAAGAACCAAGATAGATTATGTAAAGGTACAAATTTCCAATGATGAATGTCATTATATTGTATACCTAAAATGTACCAATTTTTCACTAAATGTTTTGATAAAAATCTGTTTCATGCTTCTCTTTGCTAAGAAAATCATTTATGTGGGAAGCACTCCTGTTCCCAGAGCTTCCCATAAGTCAATCCATTCAATCTTTTCAATACCCTCTGGGGTAGTTATTTTTGTCATTGTTTTTATACCCATAGACGACAAGTGAAGAAGATGTAATGGCAGAAGCACACTGGCAGGAATTGTGTCTTAGCAGAAAGAGACAGGATAAGAGTCATATTTTGCATGAAAACAACAACTATGCACATGCTAAATACAGCTGGCCAAAATTAAGCATTGAGTAACCAGGACGGAGGAATAGCTTGTACTGATGACTCGATAGTAAAATTGACTTTGAACACCAAGACACCAAGACATAGGTTTAAATTTCAGTTTTACTATTCATCTTTTATAGGACATTTTTTATCTTTTAATTTTATTTATTTATTTTTAAGATTAGTTTTATTGGTACATTTTGTTTTTATGTAAGGTTGATATCATGATAGCAGCCATTCTTCATGGGGTGAGGAATCTCAGCATTGTTTTCAACTGCATCTCTTGGATACCGGTGATGATGAACATTTTTTCATGTGTTTCTTTGCTATTTCTACTTCTTTGTCTGAGAAATGTCTGTTCATTTCAGTAGGGGACCTCAATACCCCATTGTCACAAATAGATAAATTAGACAAAAAATAAATAAGGAAATGTAAGAACTCTACCAAACTGTTGAACAAATGAACTTTACAGATGCTTACAGAGTGTTTCACCCCACAAAATCAGAATAAACATTCTTATCAGCTGCATATGGGTCATCCTCCAAAATAAACAACATACTTGCTCATAGAACATGTTTTAGAAAGTGCAAAGAAATTGAAGTTAGCCCCTTTATATTATTAGACCATAGTGTAATGAAACTGGAGAACAATAGCATAAGAAACCACAAGAATTTCATAAAGACATGGAAATTGTACAACACACTTCTGAATAACCAATGGGTCACAGAAGAAATTAAAGATGGAATCAGTTTCTACAATTAAATGACAATATCAATACAACATACTGAAATCTATGAGACACAATAAAAGCAGATTTATGAGGAAAATTCATAGCAGTGAATACTCATATTAGGAAGACAGAGTGAGTTCAATTAAACAATCTGATGCTGAGCCATAAGCTTCTAGAAAAAGAGCAAGACAACCCAAAGCTCATACAAGGAAGGAAATTATAAAGATCAGGGCAGAAATTAATGCAATGAAGCCTAAGAGAATGATACAAAACATCAATAAAGCGAAGAGTTGGTTCTTCAAATGAATAAATACAATTGACAAACACTTAGCCAATCACCAAAAAGAAAGGAAAGAAAAGGCCCAAATCCATGCAATTAGGAATGAAAGGGATGAAATTACAGTGAACCCAGAAAAAATCCAGAGGATCATCAGTACCTATTTGGAGAACCTATATGCCAATAAGATTGAAAACACAGTGTTTATATCACTTTGAACAATGTCATCGAATTCAACTTGCTCATATGCAAATAAGATAACAAAATTATTACATTTTATGGATTTTGTGGAATGTATGTAAAATCAACTAAATTAATGGAACAATTGTATATAAAGGCCTTGGTGTGTTCTGACTGCTTTTATCATTTGCTGTCATATTTTCTTTATAGCTTAATACCAGCCCCTGATTCCCAATAACATATAATACTCCAGATAATATTCCCACACTGCTATTGTTAACATCACAGTCCTAAGCTCAACATTCTTTCTGTACCAGCAGTTCAGTGTCAAAGACATCTTGCTGTCCAATTGTCACATTTTGTCATGAGATAGTGGAAAGCACCTATGAATAGTTTTAGTATATTTAAAGAGAAGTACTAGTGACACTGAACATACCAGGGACTTGAGTCGTTTTTAGTCCCTTTTCCTCAAATTTTCATGGGAGAATCATTTTGCTTGATAAACCTCACATGTGTCATATAAGCTTCAAATTTTATGCATGATTTGGAAACTCTCTGAAATCTGAGAAGAGAAAATATCAGGTAGCAGTGAAAAGAAAGTGTGCTATATCTCTAGCACACAGTCAATGGAAACCTAGGCTTTGTCTCTTATCAGCTTTGTTGTGATAAGAAGTCAATCACCTTCTTTGATAGTATTTATAATTAAAATTGGTCAGAATAACATCTACTTAGGACTAAATCTTACTGATGTATATGTACATACATATGTCTCCATTTTGATAGAGCTAATGCATACACTTTTTATGGAAGTGTGACATAGTTATAAATATCTATAAATCAAGCTGCTCCTAGGACTTGGACATTGTTTTGAAACTGTTTTCATGTACTCCACCATGCTAACATTTAGGAAATGCAAGACCAACAAACAAAACACTCCCCTCCAAATAGTGATAAAGATCGTTATTCTCTAAATGTATCATCAGTATTTTAATAGGTTCCTGATTCTAAAAGAAACATTTCTGTCTTATAATAAAAATTTCAGGGAGAGGTTCTTGTGATGATTTTAATTATATAGCCCCGCAAGAGCGGATAAAAATGTATTCATCATGACAGGATGGTGTTGGCTCTATGGAGAGAACGGATGGCAGTGAGGTTTAGACAGCTGTCATATGCGGGGATAAAAGGGGTTGGCTACCAGCGGTGAGGGCAAGCATCAAATCCTGGCTTAGCAGAGGTCTATGGAAAAATGAAAAAAGAGGAGAAGACAGCCTAGTTGGAAGCAGGAAGACATTAGATCTCCATTTTAAACCAAAGAATCCGTAATGATGCTGAATGCAAACAGGGTCCAAGTGATGACAGTGACAGTAACATGACAGGTTGAGGAGCAATGGCTTACAATTGCATACCAAAGTGGCATCTAAAGGAGATTGTGTGAGAAAGTTGTTTACTTATTTTGTAGCTATTATGTTGTTACATCTATTGCAGTTACTAAGAAGGGATTTATTCTGACTACTGAAAAATAACTGAATTACAAAAGCAAAATTGACAATTAAATGTAATTTCACAGATGGGTTTTAATTTTATGTCTTTTAGAAATTTTGTAGTAGAAGCCAACTGCTGGATAATAATTTCTTATTTAGGTAGATGGTTTGATCATGCTGTGGCTTATACAAATTAAGTGCTTCATAAATATTCAGTGAGTGCATGAAAGAAAGATGCTCGCAATAACTATTCCTAGTGTTTCCTTCAAAACAGATAAATAATGTTGATTCTTGTTTATTGCATTTTTAGAGCATAATTTCACAAGTCTCTGCTATCAAACCTTGGATTTATCTTCTGAGAGTTAAAAAATGTAACTTTGAGCAATGAAATAGTTGAGATTTAACAATGGGTTTTTGTAAAGAATATTCAAGATGGTTTCTAATGTAACACCAAGTGTGGGGTTTGAATATTTCTCCTCATTCCTTATTTTGAGCTGCTTTCTTATTTGCTCTACAAAGTGCTAAAACCTTGGCCCTTTTCAGGTCCTGCCACATAGTGGCTTTTCTTTTGTGACAACTTCACTTGTTCTCCTCCCTCTGTGTGTGATTTTCTTTTTCAGGATTCACCTGAAATATGCCTCCTCCTCAAAACCTCAGCTGTACCCTTTGCTCTGTAGTGGGACCTTTCCCTGAAATCCATATAAACACATTCCTCATTTTCCTTTGTTAATGCCAAGTCTCAGAATCACATGATGTAATTTTAGATCTAATAGAACATATAGTGTGTTGCTAAATCATTCACTATAAAATTTTTAAAGATTAGAATACTTTCTCAAGTCTCAAAACAATCAAATTTTTGAGACTACTCAAGCAGATTCAATGAAAAAAAATGCTGTGACTTCCTTTGTTCACACATGTGAATGAGTCTGTGTGTAATATCAAAGTTATTATCATAAGATGTCAGTCTATTTTTCCCTTTTTACTGAGTTTATTGGTACATTCTAGGTATACAGTACAGTTCCATTCATTACTGGGATCTTGTACCTTTACATGACAGGTCTTGGTTCTCATTTTTTCCCCTTGTCCCTGCCCTCCCTTCACCCCTCCCCATTTACAAACACTTTGTTTCCATTTTTTTTCATTTTCTCATACTTTTTTATTTTCCCTTATTCCCTTTCCCCTACCCTTCCCACTTTTCCTACACCTTTAGCCCTTTTCTTCCTATTTCACATTGTTAATTACCCATTAGGATCTTTTGTGCTATTATAGTTTTTCACACCAGACAAACTATTTGATATTTACACATGTGTGACATTTATTTCACTTAGGAATATATCCTCAAAATGTATCCATTTTCCTATGAATGACTCTAATTTCTCATTCTTTATGGCTGAGTAGTATTCCATTTTATAGAAAAACCACATCTACTTTATCCAATTTCCAACTGATGGGCAAATGGGCTGCTTCCATGTTTTAGTTATTACAAACTGTGCCGCTATAAACATAGGTGTGCATATAACTCTGTGATATGATTCTTTTAATTCTTTTGGAAAGATATCCAGGAGAGCTATGGCTTGGTCAAATGGAACCTCTTGTCCCAGGTCTTTGAGGTATCTCCATATTGATTTCCATAGTGGTTGCACCAGTCTGCACTCCCACCAACAATGGAAAAGGGTTCCTTTCTCCCCACAACCCTACCAACATTTGTGCTTGTGTTTTTTCTTGATAGCAGCCTTGCTTTGTGGGGTAAGGTGGAATCTCAGTGTTGTTTTCATCTGCATCTCTCGAATGACCAGTGATGTGGAACATTTTTTCATATATCTACTTGCTGCTTTTACTTCTTTGTCTGAGCAATGCCTGTTCATTTCAGATGCTCATTTTTTAATTACATTAACTCCTAATTTGCCATCCTTTGTTGAGTTATCTGTTTTTTATACACATATTCTTTTAAAAACTATTTTAATATTCAGGGAAATGTTTGAAGAGGTCACCTTATCTTAGTGAAATCTGAAATTCACTGTTTTTCAATTTCTGAAATTGTCCTCTAGAATCTGTTATACCCAATGTTGAAACACATCATGAAGCATATCATGAAAGCTAAAATTTGAAATAGTTCCACAAATTTATTAATGTTTTATATTCCAGAGAAGCTATTTTTTAACTCAGACTGCTGGATCACTTCAACATTCAGGATCCACTGCTGGATCTTTCAGTATTCAGTGTGTTGTCTTTGTTACACAGTGCTCTCAATAAAACTATGAGTGCTTTACCTTATTACCGAGCTGTTTTACTTAGTAAACCTTAGTAAACCTCAGTTACTACAGCCCTAAAACATAATGTAAGTACTTATTAGGACTACCAAAAAGTGCAGTGATGAGATATTTTTATAAAGTGTGTTCTTCAAATTCAGTATATAAAGATATACATATTTAATGTGTTTTGTGACATTGATGTTATGTATGACTATTAGATTGTATTTTTCAATTATCTCATGACGATAAAGTCCATAAAATATCTTTACCAGCTTCTCCATGCGTTATCTTTTAAAATATTTGTAACTTGTTTAACTGAGCATCTTAAAATGTATGAAATTATGTGGAATATTCCAAAGAAATTTGTAACAGGACACGGAGGTATTTTATTCCATTTTAGCAGAATAATCAGAAAAATATACGACTAGAAAAGGAAGTGTCAAGAAATGAGTCATTTGGTTACTTTTTTCCTCAGAGGTTTGGATGCCTCCTTTTCAGACTTTAACCACAAATGGGTCCTAAAATAATCCGAATGTAACTTAGAAAAACTTAAATGAAAAATTAACAGCAATGGAATTGAAAGGCAAATGGGAACTTTCAGGCAGCTAGACAGATGTCAGCAGTAATTAGCCTGCAATTTTAACCAATTTAAGCATCTGCCCTATTTACCACAAAGTCAGCAGAACATGATCAATCTGGGAAAACACACTTTTTACTGAAGATGACTTCAAATTCTGTGACAAAGCTTTAGTCTGAAACCAAATGGACCAGCCTTCAAATAAGTACAAATAGGGCAAAACTGATGGTTAATTCAGGGTTGCTTTCAAGTACCAGGAATTGTAACTAAGTATTCCATAATTAGACAATACAAAAACTGCTGGAAAAATATGGTAAATTTCCCAAATTATTACATAAAAAACAAAGCTCAGTAAACTAATTTTAAAATGACATTTTACAAATACAGAAGAACTCTAAAGTTTAGGAAGCACTTGATTCTATTGATTGTCCAGGACACTACTATAATACATTCACATAAAAAAATTTCTTTGGAAATAAGAGTTTTTCAAATTGTGATGTATGTGGCAAAGGAAGAGTCCAATCACAAAATGTTGCAAGCTTCTTGAAGACAGTTATCTTTTATTCATCTAGGGTTCCATGGTATGTGGTACCCAGTGACTAGTGCTGACCAAGTTGAAAGAGAGTTGCTTTTTTTTTTTTTTTTTTTTTTTTTGTCCGGG
>NW_022900950.1:263770-371524 GCF_012274545.1 Fukomys damarensis | reverse complement strand
GTTTTTTTTTTTTTTTTTTTTTTTTTTTTTTGGTACCGGAGATCGAACTCGGGTCCTTGCGCTTATGAAGCTGACGGTGGAAACACTGAGCTAGATCCCCGGCAAGAAGGTTGCATTCTTAAAACCCTCTTATAAGCTGATATGCAAGGCATAGTTATTTTCTAATTTGCTGTGCCACAAATATCTATTCGAAAGTAACTATTAAATCCAGAATGGACAGAAAATGTTCTTCACTTTGAATACAAAGCTGTTTATGAATTATAATTGGCTTCCCCGCTTTAAAAATCTGCTGAGCATTTCTTGGACTCATTCTATTCTTGATCTGAAGCTGCATAAATTAAGGAAATTTCAAATGAAAATACATTTTTGCTGTCTTATCAGTCAGACAGCACAAAGCATCCTCTTTCTTGGAACACTATCCAGTACTCGTTGACTATGAAGCTTAAAAGAAAAAAAAATGAATTGTGGTTTAGATTCACTCTCATATCCATGGATCTGTCTGTGCAGCATGTGCTACTTCAAGCTTTTTCCCTGGATTAGGCAA
The DNA here is from genome assembly GCF_012274545.1 of Fukomys damarensis. Classification (NCBI taxonomy): domain Eukaryota; kingdom Metazoa; phylum Chordata; class Mammalia; order Rodentia; family Bathyergidae; genus Fukomys; species Fukomys damarensis. Next base: position 370,980 of record NW_022900950.1, on the reverse strand, counting down.
AACATTTTTAAGACATGATTGCTTTCCCATTAAATAGAGTTGGTTGTCAATTCAAGTTTCTCCATGATGGTTCTGCCAAAACAAAAAGCCTGCCTTCTTTTTATTTTATCTAAAGCTGTTTCTGAAGTTTTTCAGTTTCCCATAAACAATACATCTGATTTTCTGACTAGCATTTTCCCAGAATCAATACATACTCATTCTCTCCTCAGACCTGTAGCTGTAAAATAACACACTTCAATAAAACTGGTTATATGGTTCATTGTCTCAGTTGTACTGTTTTTCTAGAGACATGCGTCTAGAATGTTTTACCTTCTGACTTCAGTATCAAGAAGCAACAATGGTCATCAGCATTTTAGTTAATGACTTGCAGATAAAATAAAGGAATGGTGCCTTGAGTGGGAAGACTACTCTGGTATAATGGAATCTTATTTTGATCAACATCTGTACCACATGCAATATGGTTTCAATTTGAGACAGGGAACTCAGTGACATTGCCAAGGAACTTTGTACATCACTGGTTATTTTATTTGGGATAAAGCATGGTACATAGCTTATGATCCCATCTTTCTGCCAGAATACCATCGTGACTCACTTTGTACTTTGCAACTTGATTTGGGAGTTTGGCAAATGGATTCCTAAACTAATAAAGTAGGGAGTATTTAAGTGGGTTCCCTGAAAATTGTCAGCCTTTAAGCAGGGTGTTTTTAAATATTCTGTGGATCTTTCCGTTTCTTCAAATATGGAGACTCCTTCCCAAACACATCTGTCAATCTCTTTTGAATATAGCACATGCTATAAGATTTGATGAGTGTCATTCACTCAACACATTCCTGTACTAAGTGTAAACAGCCTTTAAGTTAATTATATTAATCTCAATAACAGAATTGCCTATGTGAAATGTAACACCATTATGGGTCCAACATATGCACATTACATAGTATGTAAAAAGCCATCCCCAAGAGTTTTTATGGTTAATGCCAAAAATATGTCTACATCACAATCCCATTTCAGCACACCCTTCTTGGATCTTTCTGAAATTCCAACATACTTTCAAAAATGTTTACTACTGATGCAAATATGGACTTAATTATGCTTACTATAAACAACAACAAAAATCTCATTAAAAACTATTTTGGTAATCTTCAGTGGCCTTGATTCAGATTTAGATTTGCCATAATGTTTTAGAAATATCCTATTTACAATTACTCCCGTTTAGCAAACTACATTTATTACATATGCTTTGAAAAATTATCTTTCTTAAAAAATGTAATTCAATTTTTGAATGAAAATCTTTACAATTTCTCCATCAGTAGGTATATTAAACTCTGAATAAACAGAATTCCTTGTTATTCTGTATCTTAACATGCTTCTCTTACTATTCCTCCAGATTAGGTTGGTCATAAAAGCATTAGTCAATCATCGTTAGCATAGATATTCATCTTAATTATACAGGTTTCATTTTGTCCTCTGAATCTTAAATGTCAATGAAGAGTGATTTTTCTTGAGATTTACTTTCCATCTGAAGATTTGTTTCATCAGTGATTGTGTTCTGGCCCTATCTTTAATTGTTATTCTCACCTAGTAACTTCACACATACTAATCTTGAAACATTTTTGAAGCAGTCTTTGATGATATGTTGACAACAGTCTGGCCTCACTCACTTTTTATTTCCCTAACGTGGGACACACTCCTACTCCAGCCTTCCCCATATGGCTGGCTCTGCTTGCAGTGGTGTCACACATGTATATGGCTTAGTCCCTTGCCTCAGTCAGTTCTCTGCTCAGATTTCACATACCCAGAATGGTCTTCTAAAACAACTTATCTAAAACAGCATATACATTCACAAATCATCCTGTTTTTACCTTAACCCACTTAAATTGACCTGATGGCATTTGTCTTTCCTAGATATTGCCCAGCATAATTATCACAATATTTGTTGTTGATTGCAGTCTCCTCTACTAGAAAGCTTTTTCCATCAAGGTAAGTACATTGTTTCTTTCATTGCATTGTTCCTATGAGCTACAAGATTGCCTGGCATATAAACAAAGGGCATTCATTCATGTTTGTGATTAAATTTAACCCAGAATGCTGAACTTCGTCACTCAATTTAGTTTTCTGTCAAAGGATATTGTACAAACAAAAATATTGTATTTAATGGTCTTTAACATGAATATATTTGCTTTCAATTATTATCATAGGTGCACCAGGCTGTGTTAAGAATGAATCACTGAATCTCTTTTCCTTGCATCACATTTGCTAGAACCTAGTGCCTTTACCTCATTATAAAAAAATTTTAAAATACCGACTCCATATATAGCAATGACCTATTATATTTGGGCTGACAACCACACACTCTAACTATTGGTTGGCTAACTACATCCATTTTTAATAATGTGGTATTCCATTCAAAATATCTTTAAGGAACAAACAGTAGATTAATCATCAGCTGCAATGTTTTCCTTTGCATTGAAAAGCCTAACAATGTGCTAAAATGTATTTCATTTCTTGGTTTATCTTTCCTCAGGGAAAGTAAATTCAGTCATCTTGCAATGTTAGCTCTTTTAAAACTCAATCTAAGCATAAAATAAAATGGGCAAAGAAGAATTGCATTGCTGAATTGATTCAACATTTTAAAACATTTTCACTTTTCAGATTCATGTTACAATAATGTTAATTTCAAGAAAAATAAAATGCATTTTACATGACAGTAATGATTTATTCTTAGATGGAATATCTGGAAGTAATAAAGTTACTAAGTGGTGTATTTTATTTTCCCTTATAAATAAAATATTTATAAAGGGCATAACTTTCAAGAGTGTAAACATTGTGTTTCTCATCAAATTTGTTGTTGGTAAGCATTTAGTTAACAACATGTAAATGGGGAGTTTTGCTCCAGACGCTTCTAATTCTAATTCTAATTCTTCTAATTAACCATTTGTAAACATGGTTTTACTTTATCTTAGTAAGCTATCGATAAATCAGCTAATTTAGAAAATTCTAGAAACAATCTTGAAAGTCAGAGCAGTGTTCTCCGTAAGAATAGGATGGACAGATCTCTACAGCCTGCTACTTCTCCAATGGCATGGCACCTGTGATGTGTTCCCTTGCTGATATACCTGCCTGGAAACATTTCTCTGGGTATTCTGGGGTATTCACATCTCTCTGGGTACTCACTTGAAAGTAACATTACTTCCATAACAAAGACACAAGGAAAGCCAAGTGAGTGACTATATTTAGGAAACCCAATAAACCCTTAAAGAGCTGAATTAAAATTCTGGGGTCATAAGTTTATGTACGAAGGTGTAGGTCACTGCTAACCATTTAGTTGTAGGGATCGTTGCCCTGTCAGATTACCTATCAAAATCTGTCTTCTAAATAGTATATGTTAACTCACAAATTCTGTAAACCAAGTATCGATATCAATTTTCGGTAAGACCTTCCTTTCATAGATTTCTGATTTGTTTTACTTAGCTATACATGTTGTTCTTGCTTTAGTGGAAAAGATTCCAAGATGAAAGACAAACTAATATTTTGTCTGAAAGAATGCCACCTTTTTTCCTAAAGTAGGATTGATTAATAAAGAGAATAGTAAGAATTTTATCTTACAAAAAAATTCTTAGCGGAAAAGAATATGGAACCTCTGCATCCCGTTCTTTCCCTTCAACCCTTGCTGTAATCGTGCTTTTCATTTTCAACTCTTCTGAATTACAGAGTTTATAGAGGACTGTCAGGCTTCCGGCTTCCACCAGGAAATAAAGGTGCATTTTGTTTACACAGATTGATTCACATGTTTCTATATTTGAGGAACAAATTAATAATACTGAAATTCATAGAAAAAAATCAAAATACATTGGCTCATAACAGATGACCACAAAAAGAGAAAAGTATCAATATTTTATATTCAGTGTCTAAATCACTAAATATCACAATTTAGTCTAAATATTTTATTTCCTATTCTGAAACACAAAATAACCTCAACATTATTAAATGACAATATAAACAGATATCTCAATATATAGATATCTATTTTCAAGTACTTCACTCACCAAAAATTTTACATACCAAAAACTCTTCTCATTGTGGTACAGTCAGTATGAAAGGAGAATATCCTTAACAAATATAAAATGTGAGGCAGATTTTTTCATTGCAATATGTCCTGATGTTGTCAAGTAAGTTTTAGAAGTTTTAATCTTTAAGGTATAACTGTTTATACATAGATGGGTCCTGTTCTATGCCATTCTTCAGAATTATTTCACTGCAGGGGGCAACAAGGAAATAAAGGTTTGTCTCAGCTCAGACAGCATGTGAAATTTGCTTCGGCTGCAAGCAGAAGAATGATCAATAAATTAAAGATAGGTATGTGTAGAGAGCTTTGGCTGTCATTCCTCCTACCTACCACTGGACTTAGAAAAATTTGAACTGGATCCTTGGAGAAAATCTGAGCCAGACGTTTTCCCATAATTAGCTTTAATTCATTGCTGCTTCTATAACTCTAAGTCTGGTCAAAAGCTGGCTTTCAGGGAATATATTCTACTGGGAGCTTCCAAATGTTTCTTGCTAGAATGCTTAAACCAGGTTCCTAACAACATTAGACCCCAAAGACCAAACTAGTCTAGACTCATTCTACTCCAGGGAAGTTTAAGAGATCTGACAACTAGGAATGCCCTAAAGTGACCTTAAAAATCCCTTCTGGCAATTATCCAGTTGTAATTTTTTTTTCAAAGAAATGATGCTGCCCATATATGTAGTTCAATTTGCTATACTCTATTAAAAAGTAGAAGCTATTGTCAATTGGGACTGCAAAGAGTACAGAAAGATGAAATAATATTACGCTGTGAAAACAAAGTATTTTAAATAAATATTTTAATTCTATTGTTGGCATTTACAAGTAAAAAGCATACAGTATGTTACAAATATCAAAATGTGAAATATATGAACGTTACATAAGTAACAAATGTAAAAAAAGTATTTTCTTACCTTTCCTGAAAGTAAGAAAACTATTCAGCATAGGAAAATATCAGTATCAAAAACACAGCTTAGGTGTAAAAAAAAAGTTTTTACACAGTATTAAGAAAATGATCTACAAAATGACAGAAAGTAAGAAGTGCTCCGATTTGACTTTACATAAATTATAAAAACTGGGTACTTGTGGTTACTATTGAGTGGATGAAAAATCAGTCCAATCACAGGTTTTGCTTAGATCAATTTGTTAGGATGGCAAAAGCATAGAATTTTCTCTTTCAATAAATAACTTTACGAAGTGTCTCCCAGAAGTGCTGTTGAGACCATTATTCCGTAGTAGGAGGGGAACAGTGTTTGGGGGACAGCATGCAGTGATTTTGTTCCTCATGGAAGCCTGAGGAAAGTCAGGAGGCCCACAACCATTCGCAAAATAATTCAGAAGTTTTACACTAAATTTTTAAAGAAAGCATTAAAGTGCTGAACAAAAATGATGCAATTTTAGTACCACTGTCATGTAACACTTAAACTAATTACTCAGCCATTTCTGAGCAACATCAAATATGGAATCTAAAATTCTGAAAAGTGTTAATGCTTAGTCTTTTCTTCAAGGATAGGAAGGCTTTTGTTTTTTCTACACTTTACAAGGATCGGTTAAACCGGCTAGGATCTTGCAATGTAAAACATAATTATAGTAATACAATGGAAACAATACATAGAACCCCACTGTGAAAGCACACATTCCTTTCTGCAATGGTAACAGTATTAATTTCAAAAATCACAAACCAAACACTGGTAAAGAAGCAAGACTTTCCAAATGCTGCATGCCACATAACTAGTGACAAAGTACGACACATGCAGGAAAACAAGTTTAACCAAGCATATTTAAATTAAAGAGTTGTTTTGAGTCTGTTTCAGCAGCATTGTGGTTATTATTTCTAACGTTTCCTTCAACCAGCAGTCCATACCAGCCTGTTTTTTTAATGCACCCAACCACCTAGGCAACCTTACAGTGTTTCGAGGGCTTGTTGCTTTTTATTTTTGTAGCGCCAGCACACACCCTTCACACGTACTGTTCTGCTTCCCCGTCTTTGGGGACTGGCTTAGTCGTCCCACTTTTACTGTCTTCATTTGCTGCTGCTTTTTCTGGGAGAGATGCCAGATCCTTAAAAACATCTACGTAATGCCCAAAGCCAGGACCCCAGTTCAAAAGGTTGTCCCAGTTGAAATTCCCTGCCTGCTGCCCCAGCTTCAAAGGCAGCGTGGGGTCCGCAGCCCCTAGAGCTGCTGCATGGGTGCTCACGGGGCCGCCCTCGGCCCTGCGGCCGTGGTACCTTCTAGGCTTTAGTCTGGCTCCATAATTATCTTCATCGTCTGCATCCGATTCATTGACTTGAGATAATTTGGGCATCCTGGAAGTGTACACCATTGGCTTTTCCCTGTCGTATTCCATTTCTGAGCAAGTGAAAGACTCATGGGAGTCGCTGTCGGAAGAGGATTCTGGCGCAGGGATGCCATCGGCGGGGTTCCTGGTCCTGGACAGGGGCCTGCGACAGTCCTCCTCCGAGGACGACCTTCCGTGGTCTGCGCTGCAGATGCTCGGGTTCCTGGGTCGAGGGGTGTTGAGCCGCTCCACCTCCTCAATGGAGAGCCCCATGGGTGGTGAGGACTCCAGGGCCATCTGCCCGATGGGCTGCTTCAGGCGACTTCCGGGCCTGGAACCGTGCGGCGCCACGGCCTGGGGGCTCTTGCTCCTCCGCCCCAGCCTCGTGGCGTAGTTGAAGATGCCGGGTTGGCAGGCTTCGCTGTGCATCTCCAGCGTGCTCCCCTCTCTCATCGGGAGGTGCAGCTCCCGCGCTGGGCTGTTCCTGTAGAAAGTGGAGGACTTGGAGAAAGGGCCCGGGCTGTGCCGAGACAGAGGGTTGGGCGTTGGACAGGCAGAGTGGCTGAGGGAGCCGGTCCGCAAGCCCGGGCCGTAGGAAGCCTGGTAGGTCAGACTGCTGGCCCCCAGAGGCATAGGCGACTGGCGGGCAAAGCCCAGCGGGCTGTGTCGCTGGATGGAGAATTTGGGCGTGTGGCTGCGGAACTGCTTGTAGTGCTGGATTATGTCGGCGTCCGAGGGCGCGATGCTGCTAGCGTTGTCGATGTCGTAGTGCTCGATCTCCTGCTCCGGGGACGCCAGCGGGGCGCTGGGGATGGTTTCCGAGCCGTGGGGGATGTCAGTCTCATCGTAGATAAGGTACGGGTTTTCTCTCTCGATGATGTCCGGCTTCGGGTTGCCTTCGGGCTGCTTCCTCACGGTCATGTCATCCCCATAGGGGGGAATATTGTCTGGATCGTCGAAAGCGACGTTCTCACTGCCCTTCTTCTTCTTCTTCTTCTTCTCCTTCGGTTTCTTCTCATCTTTGGGATTTTTGGCCTTCCTTCCCCTGCACTGATTGCACAGAATCAGGCTCAGGACCAGGAGTGCCAGGAGGGTGGCGCAGCTGCCCACGATGGCAGGCACAGCCCACAGCGGCAGAGAGATCTCCTCAGGGCCCTGACTCAGAACACAGATGTGCCCGCCAGGGCTTCCGGCTTTGCACACCTTCCCCTGAGGACAGAGGACGCTGAGACAGGCCACCACCGTCTCACAGGTCCTCCCTGTGTGCGACTCCGGGCAGCTACAGGTGAAGCCAGAGTGCAGGCCTGGCTCGCAGCTGCCCCCGTTCTGGCAAGGGTGGGAGGCACAGTCGCCAGGGGGCACGCACTTGTAGGTGTACCACTGATTGATGCACAGTAGGTCGCCCCAGCAGGGGTTGCTGGCGCAGATGTTGGGGCCCCGGCAGCCAATCTTCACAGAAGGATCCGTTTTGGAGATGGAGGCCAAGCTGTGCTTCCCACTGAATGGGAGACTTTCTCCTCCGTACAGCACAGAAGCAATGCAGCCCTCGAAACCTGCAGGGAAGAAGCAGGAGGAGGTTTTAACAAAACACCAAAGGCTTCAACACTGCAACACTGGGATCTGGTCCCAAAGCTTCACAGTCACCTCATGAAAGTTTAGAAACCACAGCCCTCAAGTAACCCTTCCATTCAAAGGCAGGAAATCTGTGCATCTTCTGACATAGCTCAGCAAGATGTGTAAGATTTCCATGACAACAGGGAGCGAATGGCTTGGATCTTGCATGTCCTGAAGATTAGGAATGCTTCAGATGGGCTGGATTTTTTTTTTTTGTCTCTTTCTTTCATTTATTTAATTATTTACTTGTTGTAGTCCATATACCAAAAATCACATACGTAGAAATCAAATCTAGTTTTGGAGACACATAAATAACAACAACAAAAAAGGCTGATAGCTTCAACTACAAGGTCATTATTATCCAATGGATATAACATTGCTCCCAAGGAGGCAAACAGAGGCTCTTGGGGAGCAGATTACAATTATTCGTGGGCATCTGAGTGTGAACAGAGAATGTAACTGGATGAAAATAGAGATGGCAGGGATTAGGAAAAAAATTATCCAAAATGGTTCCTAAAAAATAATAATGGTAAAAATAAAGTTAAATTCTTCATTAGATGTGGGTGCACTGTGGATGTTAACATTCCTGCCTCACAAAACAGGTGTTCCACCCAAGTGACAATTCCATCCCTGATACACTGTTTTTGCACAGGTTTTGGTGATGTCTCCTATTTCTGTTCCTATGTTTCTGGAGTTCTATTACTTTGTCTCCTTTTTTGACTCTTTCTCCTTTAAATAAATGTAGACTTACTCAAGGCCAAGCCCCGGGTTTTCATTTTACTCTTCATCCTCATGTTGGTGATCACACCCATGCTCACCAGTGAAAATCCCTCAGTGTATATTTTCAGCATAATTCTACCTCTGGGTGTTGGCCACCTGTCCTAAGGTCTTTCTCAAAGGTACTTCAAACTCAAAATTTTTCAAAACAGACTGTTGACGTTTTCTAGAGAAGTGTTACTTTTGCATTCTTCTGTGGTTTCCTCTCCTGGTGACATTAACTTTCTTTGAGTTGAAGCCAGAAATCTCCCTGAATTTTACCAAAATCATCAACAGTGTGGTTGATTTTAGTTTCTATAATACTATTTCTTGTCTAGCCACTTATTTCTCCTCCTTGCCATCACTTTAGTTGAACCTCAAACAACACATACCTTACCCAGATTACTGCAGTTCCTTCCCAGATGATTTCTGCAGATTCATTTGTATCCTCCTGACATTACTTTCTATATTAACTTCCCATTGTTGCACAAGTAAGACAAAAATTTCAACATGGTTTAAAATGCCCAGCTTTTTTCTGCAACCTCACCTTTTGCTTTTGACATCAGCCACCAATGTTTTATGTTCTTCCTCCTTGACTTAATCTACTTTTAAACATTCTCTTCAATATAAATTAATCTTTCTTACTTTTTCTTCCTCATCCTCCTCACTGAGATTTAAGTGCACATGTAAATTTCCCAGGGAGATTTCCCTTCCTAACTTTTTCTTTCAAAATCTCTTAAAAGTCTACATTCTTTCTTTACATCACTTATGGCATATTCAAATAATCTGTCTGTGGAAGGATTAGTTGATGTTTGCATCCTGTTTCACGTATGCCACAGGGGAGTGGCTATGAATGAACAAAGGAGTGGATCAATAAAGCAATGCTTGGTAAGTAAGTAAAGCAAGGTATCTATCTGAGCAGTGGGGCTGATTTATTATCTTGGTAAGACAGACAAATGCAAATGGCTGATAATGTATTACAAAAATTTTAAAGGTAGTTATGATAATCTTAGAATATTCATAACTGAGTATCAGAAATCCAATTACTGCTGCAAAATAAACTGCATTGTAATAAAATGTATTTTTAGGGAATTCATACTACATAGATTTTATTTACTTATGTCACAAAAATCACCTACTTTCTGAGTAACAATTTTTCCTCTCTTTTTGACACATTGCAACAAAGCGCTTACCTGTCTGAGTATCTCGATGAGCTTGATTGGGTGGAATTCCACCAAGAGACATGGTAAGCACATCAAGGCCACCAAAATCCTGAGTAGGATGGGTAATATCTCTGTTATATATTCTGTCAATGGACAATACTGTGGCAGTTCCATTTTTCCCTATTAGGAAAGTATGCCAGTGGCCATCTGCAACGTACACTTCAGGAATATTTCTCTCCACTTTCCCAGCAATTCCTGCATCTGATGTAAAATGTACTTTGCCATTTTTGACCTGTAAAAGATATTTAAAATAATGTATAATCAAAGGGTGATGTGTTTAAGTAAGAATATTTACTGGAATGAAACCATAAATATTAATCAATCAAAAGCATTTGAAATGGCTGAGGAGTCTGATATTATACTATACTTGCACATATTGTCTATATAGTTTTAGGTAACATGAAATTTCATGATTACCAGTTTTGATAATTTTCAAGGAATTCTTATATTTATGCTTACTTACTCCACATGCATAGAATCATTTACCAGAACATAATTAAGGCAATGACAAAATGAATAGTTAGTAAATACACCTTTTTGTAACTATAGTCCAATGGCACTGGCAAGTGTGTGATATTGATGTTTAGTAAAAAGCCCAGTGATAAAAAATGTTACAACATAATGAAAAATGAAGGCTCACCTATAAAAGAAACACAGTTGTAAAAAATCAAGATAAAAATAAATGTTTTTGCCTCTCATCTATTACACACAAAAGTTTAGGGAAAAGTGATGCCTAGTATTTATTTATATCATTTTTGACATGGAAAACAAGGAGGAAAGAAGAGGGAATTCATAATGATGAGCTGTCTGGGAAAGTCTTTGCTTTGGCTGTCTTTTCCATTTATCTAAGGGATATTTGGTTTCTTTCACTGCACCCAGTAGAACATTGGGTAACAAGATGCTCCTACTCCAGTTTCCAGCCACCGAGTTTCAGTATTATGAGTAGACTTACTTTAGAAATGAAATAACTTATGAGGCAAGATATATATTTGGTTCAGGGAGCATAATCCCATAGCAACTGCCAGATAAAGCTGGTGTTTTGGCAAAAGGAAGAAGTGGCACGGTGCCTCGAATGATGGGAATGAAAAAATGGATCAGTTTATTTTGTCACTCAGATCAAATGCTATTTCTACAAGCTACAAACACATCTGGTAGAACTAAAAATCAATTCATTTGTCCTTTGAGGAAAATATGCCTAACATATTTACATAAGTTAGTCATATAGTAATGTTTTATTAAATCAATTTTATTAAATTTTATTAAATTTTATTAAATCAGATCATAATGTATTTCAAATTCAGATAGGAAAGGAGTGGGGTTCTAGTTAAATGACAATAACATTTGATCAAATGGGCGACAACTGATGACATAGAATAAAAGTAGCAATGCCTTTTTAGTTATAATCAGAGCCCTTTTTTGAAAGAATGGAAAGAACCTTCTCTCAGCTGTGGGTTTCTCTCTTAATCACATCATCTCATCTTTTGACTCAATTAGTTTCTGATGAGTGAGCACTCATACAATTCAGAATCAGAGGGAAATGAGTAAGAATATAATTTCCCATTATAATATTCTGAAGGTTTTCCCTTTTCCTAATAATACTTCACTTGACACGTATCTTTCCTGCCTTCCAAAACATCCTGGTTTTGGTTTTCTGTTGTTGTTTTTTTGCTTGGTTTTTTTATTCACACCGTATGTTGTTTATTTATTTTCAGTTCGATAGCACTCTGAATCTCTATTACAATCCTATACCTTTACTCATACAAACAAAGTGAAACAATAGAACTGATTGGAATAGAAACAAAGCCGAACATCTGATTATTATTAAGTAATTCCACATATGGAGCTACTTGATATGCCAAGAGTGGAGGTTTGCAAAGTGCTTTAAATTTAGTGTCATAAAATTACCCACAGATACACTTATTTCTAGCCTTCTCTCTGAAACACTTTCTTCTTCTTTTTTTTTTTAATTTTATTTTTTCCTCATTGAGCTTATTGGTACATTTTAGGTATACAGTACAGTTGCATTTATCATGGGGAACTTGTACCTTTACATGACAGGTCTTGGTATTTTCTTAATATACCCGGCAAAACCTATGTGGAAAACTTGTTCTGCTCACTCCTCACCCTGTTGTCTCCTTCCACCTCTAACCAGACACAGCCCCGTTTATCCAGTGCTCTTTTTCAATATTTTGCTGGTGTATGTGAGTTTATGTGTGTGCGTGTTTGTGCGCATGAGTGAAAGATAGACTTGGAACAGGGAAAATATAAGAACGAAAAAGAAATATTTAATAGGTGAACCCCCCACCCAGAGAACAGGAAGAAAGGGAAGCCCATGTGCCTCGGTAACTATCTGATAAGTGCTGAGTAACAAGTAACAATCCATCTTAACTAGTTGCCTAGCTTTTATGAGTACATTATATTCCTGTCATCCAAATAATTTTCCTGCTGAGAACTACTTCCTTTGATTCTAATTCAAGTTCCTAACTGTTATTTTCTTCATCTATTCATTTTACCTTCCCAGCCCCTTAATCTCTGAAAAGCTGCTTTTCAAAAATTTCAAACCAAAATGTGCATTTGGGTTTGCATTAGTCATTGTTATTCCACCCCCCACCCCCCACCCCATACCAAGGATTAAAGCATTAGTCATTGTTATTAACAAGCAGTTACTTTGCCTTCAGGAAAAAAAAATCTCTTTGTAAGTGTTTACTACTAATGTAACAGAATCTTGAGAAGTCACAAGCTGCAGTTCTCTTGGAAATGCAGTAATTTACGGTGACAAAAATGGATCCTGACACTCAGCGTCTCCTTAAGGAAGAAAAATTTCTGTCTGACTTCTTCAACCACATTGTATTTTGACTGAATTCTTTGGCGTAATGAGATAACGTAAAGAGATATTTCATATGTCATTTAAATGGCATGGGGACTTGGAAGCAGCTTAACAGATAATGCACAGTCCTCAATGTCAAAGCCTCTCAAAACATACAAAAATATTTCTTGCACATAATGAAATTCTTCTCCATTCTTCACTTCTTTACTTTCTTTGCTTTTAGTGAACTTTTCGATTTTTTTTAAAATTTGGTACCAGGGATCAAACTTGGGACCCTGCACTTGCGAGGCAGGCGGAAGAGCCACTGAGCTAAATCCCTGGCCTAATGTACTTTTCAGTGAATATCATAAATACAAAATTATAGTGTTATACTCTATTTATTCTAATCCTACCAAATAACATATTCATATGAAAGTTTAAAACAATTCTTGAGGATAAACATTTTCTACTTCAAAGACATATTATCTGCTGTTTTCCTTTGTTTAAAAGTAGGGGGAAGCAGTATCAACTTTTATGACAAAAAATTATTTCCTTGTTGGCCTACTTGGCAACTCTACTCTAAACCAAGACAAAAGTGTGTTGAAACCAAGCCGTTTGCATCTTTGTTACACCGGCTAATGCTTGGGGAATGGTTAAGGTAGATGGCACTGGAATAGTGCCCAGCATTGGTCAGAACTCTAATGGCTTGAAAAGAAAAGGACAGAAATTATGGGAAAAGTGATTTGAACCACAACGCAGCAGGCAGTCTAATCAGATGAAGTCACCATTAGCTTTTATCTTACCTTCACGGTAGTATAATTGCTGGTTTCTTGGATATGGATTAAAATGCCATTCTCACTTCTTGTCCTGAATTTTACTTCCAGGCTGTTCACACCAAAAGGCTCCAACATAGTACCTCGTATGCTCTGTCTTAACAAATATTCCCGCTTCTCATTCTGACTCATGTGGTAGTCTAGGCGTCCTTTGCCTTCTAATGACAAGGCAGTGTCAGGTGTAATAGCTGAAAGTAAATGAGGGAAAGGATAAATTAGAACATCACTAGGAACTTCTCAGATCACTGTCTAGAGGCACAAAATCCTCTTTTTTTAAAAGGACAAAGAAAATATTGAGATTTTAGATTTAATATCCCCTGGTCCTATTCTGGCAAAGAAACTTTTCCATTTTGAATTAATATATGAATTTATTTCAATTGCTCAAATCCATTTCAGAACCATGAAAGGTAAAACATTTTAAGACAGTAATTAATCATTTGGGAAATATTCACAAAACAATTTGCCATATGATATAAATCATATAATAATCATAAGCACTGTTGATAAGCACTTCAGAAATTTGACTGTAATTAATTTCACTGTATTTACAAAATTTAAAAAGTCACTCTATTGTTATAGTTAGAATTACTTTTAATAATTAGTTTTTGGAATCCTTAGTTTTTGATGTTTAAAAATTTGGACAAAAAATTTATCCACAAATATTTGTATTTGCAACTAAATATATTGTCCTTAGTCACCTGAAGTTTGATTTATCATTCTGTATAACCAGTAATACATGATTATTATTAATATTCACCTCTAAAATGTTCATAGTTTAGAAATAAAGAAATTTAAATTGTAGTAAAAACAACATAGCTAAAGAAAGGTAATGAAGAAAATGAGAAAAAATCTTAACACTGAGTAATATACATTTAAGAGGTTAATTTCATAGAACATAATTTATTTTTTAACTTAAGAATATGTCTCAGACATTTAAAAAGCCCATGACTTACATCATACTCTAGATTAATTGGTTCCCTAATTACTACTCATTACTTTAAATAAATATCATGTAATAATATACATTTTCAATATCTTTATTATATACAAAATAACTGAATATGATCATACATTCTGCTTGAAGATCCTTTAAGTTGTATTATATCTTACATTTTTATCCTACATTTTTATTCATTCTAATAATAGAATCAAATTGCTCCTTAAAAAGTAATCCGATACCTGAAGTTAAATTGTCATAATCACTGATTTTGAAAATAAAGAAATTGTTGTAAAAGAGGTCCCATTAGAAGGTAGTCTGTGAAATACATGGCTTGAAATTAGAGAGCATCATTTTCTAATGATGGCTTGAATATCATTAAAGTCTTATTAATAATAAAAGTGAGGTTTAGAAGACACCTAATGAAAGGATTTAAAAAGGATTTTTAAAATATTCAAAACCAATTCCAGTTGATTGCAAATTAAAATGAAAGTATCATCTTCATTTTAATATATTATATTCCCTTTCATAGTGTTCTTAACTCATTGCTCATTCCATGATGTAATGTGCATTTGTCTCTACCAAATGAAAAAAATTAACCAGT
Source organism: Fukomys damarensis (assembly GCF_012274545.1). Taxonomy (NCBI): domain Eukaryota; kingdom Metazoa; phylum Chordata; class Mammalia; order Rodentia; family Bathyergidae; genus Fukomys; species Fukomys damarensis. The sequence continues at coordinate 355,864 of NW_022900950.1, read as the reverse complement.
GAAATATCCCTTAATGGTAGGTGATATGAAACAACAGCCTGAATATAGCCTCAATTGTTGCAGAATTGTTTTCAATATTTAGAATGAAGTCATAATTTTAAAATTTTGATTATATATTTAAGTACATATTTCACAGTTAGTGTAACTTCCAGTGGAAGGTGAAACAGTTTACATACATTTTTCACAATATTTCCCAGTGAGTCCTTCTTTGCAGTGACATTGCTGCCATGACCAGAAATCTGTACATGTGCCACCATGTTGGCAGGGGTTGCGAGTACAAGCGCCTTCCAGTCTAGGACATCTACAATAAAGTTACAAAAGGGGACATAAACCCAAAGAAGATAGAAGAAAGTTTGCCACAATCAGATATGAGCATTTATTAATGTGTTTCATTTCAGGCACTCAATTATCTGAAGCTCAAGTTACAACTACATTTGGAGCAACTAATGAAACTCAAAGTTGTATAAAACACTGTCAGCTTCATACTAAAACAGAAGACTAAATAAAAATAACACCTTAACAAAAGCAGCAAAAAGGGTGACAATTTCTTTCTTAAATTAATTCTTATTCAAGGAATACACGTGGTCAAATAGCCCTTTGTTTAATATAACACAGACTGCATATATTTATTTCATTACACAGACTCATGCAATTAAGGTTTATTGAATGCCTACTTATATGCCAAGTACTGTTTTAAGCACAGAGGTAAAGTGATCAAAGAAAAACACACGTATTCATGGAGTATTACATTTTCCTGTGGGAGAAACGGACAACAAAGAAAAGTTGAGTATGCAGCATGTCAGAAAGAACAAAGGTCTGTGGCAAAATTAAAATAGAACGTATACAAGGACTTTGAGAGGTTTCTCATCTCCAGATTAGACAATGAAAGAAGGATTCACCTTTATGGAGACCTTAACAAAGTTGGGGAGTAAAGTATGGTAATGAGAACCCCTGGGAAGAGGCAAGGTCAATGAGGAGGAAGCTTGGCAAGAGGGCAAATCTCCACGCTCCAGCAGGCCACCATGCCTATAGCAGAGTGAACAAGAAGAGCAAGGAGATACGGTCTGAAAGTCCTCAAAAAGACCAGATCAGGAAGCCCTTGTTAGTCAGGGTAAGGACTGTGGCTCTGCTCTAAGCAGATGGGAAGCTACTGCAACATTTTAGGCAGAGAAATGACAAGAACTGACTTGTGTTTCAAAAATGTCATTTTGGCTGCTGCTGGACCGAATGTGAAATATGACAGAAAGAGGGAGTCAAAGATCAACATAAGATTTTTGGTTCAGCATCTTCGCACCTAAAAGATGTTTACAATATATTTTAAACAACAACAAAGTTCAATATCTAAAAATATATTTGGGTGAACATGGAGAATGATGCATATAAAAGTATTAACAATGGTTAGCAATCATAACCCTGCATTTTTCTAGACTCTTCAATCATTACTAATAATGAAATCATGTTACTTTGAAACATAATAACCCTATATAGAATAATGATGGCAAATGACCAACTACATTAAAATACTAACTTATAAATATTAGAAAGTAACACCCTTTTGTTTGCAAATTTATTTCTAAAAATCCCATCCTAAAAATGTCAACAAGGATTTTTGTGAAAAAGTTTATCATAGTATCATTAGTATTTTAATGAAATTAGAAAGAACTACAGCATATAACAGATACAATAAAACGATACTAGGCAGTCATGAACATGACAATAACCAAAAGAAATTTGTTTCTGGATGGTTAGACTATAGGTTTCTAAAACTATTTTTTCTGAATGTTCTCTTTTTATAGCAAAAAAGAATAATTTTTAAGGTAAAATCTATAATTTTATAATGCCTAAGTCATTGCATGAAAACTAATTAATAAATAAAAAAGTCCTGCAGTTTATAGTTAATCTAGGTATTACCTACTATAGCTATATCAGGATTCTTCTAATACATAAATCTGTAAGTAAGACAATTTCAAATAGTTACATATGTATGTACATGATAATTAATATTTACTTATCACAATGTGTTAGGCCTCTTCTGTATGATTATCTGCCTACTTAATTTATTTAATCTTCCTTCTAGCTCTGAATAGCAAGGTAAAATGGAAGCATGTATGCACACACATACTTTTCTTTGACTCCAGAAAATAAAAAATGTTCTGAATATATATCATATTTCATGCCAAATAAAATTTCTCATCCAAGAATAAAAATTTAAAATATAAAGTGTTTGGTACTCTTAGGGATGTTGGTAAAATAAATACATCTTTTGATGATCAATTAACATATACAGTGCTTTGACTTTTTCTTTAAAATTGTGAGAAATAAAATCTCCATACTGATCTAGGGTGCCTTGTGATGACAGAGCTTGGCTGGGTTCCAAAGGCCTGCCATTGACTGCAAACTCCATCACACAGCCAACAAAGTCATGGCTTTCCACGTGTCCTCTCCTCTGAAGGATTGGTTCTAGAGATCTGATACCTCCAACCGTGACTCTATTTGGCTGAACATCAAGAGTCCTAAATGAAAAAGGAAAAAGAAGACAGAATATGAGTGACAACTTAGACTCTGTTTGGTTTTAGAAAGTGTGTATAGGGGCTAGCACAAAGCTATAGGTTTGATCATTCAAACAAAGAAGTAATATTTCTTGCATTTGTTATGGTGCTCTGCCAAATCGTAGTGGAAGACATTGAAGGTGGACACATGTCTTCTAAACAGATATGCACAGAATTGCTTGGTTTTCCTGGTATTAAAATATGAAACTTACTGTTATGGTTTATATCTAGATGTCCCCCAAGTTCTCATGCACTCATAGGTGGGACTTTTGGGGGGTGTTTGGCATATGGGGTGTAATAATCACCAGTGGCTCAGCCCACTGAGAAGTTTATAGCTAAATGTGGTGTTGAGAGGTAAAGCCTGGTAAGAGAAGATGGGTCACTGGGGGTGTGGCTGGGAAGAGTCTGTCTCCCTCCTTCCTCCTTTGATCTCTCTGTGATTCCTGTCTGCCTGCCGTGAGTTGTTTCCCCTCTGTGACGCCCTTCTGCCATGCTTCCCTGCCTTAGAGCCAGCCAACTAGAGACTGAAACCTCTACAAAATGTGACTCAAAATAAATCTTTCCTCCTTTAATTTGTAGGTGTCAGGTATTGTGTGAGTAACAAGAAAGTAAATAAGACACTTACCAAAAATTAAATCTTCAGTTAGCCAAATTTGTTGTATAAAACAATTCTGAGTCAGTAAAGAGGAACATATTGTCACAGAAAAGTAAAAATGTACAGAAGTAGTAAGAACTCTGGTATTTAGGTAAATTGCCTCATTCTTTGTCTCCAGACATAAGGTATGTCAGCATGTTGATTAATAAAACAGATGATGTGTTGGTGTATTTCTATTTGTTACTTTCCTATTAAAATTGTTATGTTTTTGATAGACTAATGCTATTTTGAGCTTCAAGTGCTATTAAATATATGTTAATTCTCATAAAAACTTTTTAAAACTGCATTTAAAGAGTTGTGATCATGACCTTCCACTTCTTTTAGGATTCAGGACATATGCAACTAGTTAATGAATATTTAAAGAATATTGCTTCATTGAGCTTCATTTTCTTTAGTTTGATCTTCTTCTCTATGATTTATGCCTTTTTGACACAATGTTTTGTACACCAATGAGTAAATACTGCACTTTTATAGTATAAAAATCCTTTCAGGAAAGTAAATAAAATTATATGTAATATTGATAAAAATATAATTATTTTAAAGTTTTTGTTGTAATGGTTAATATCTAGATGTCACTCAGGCGACTCATGCATGCATAGAGGGCTCTTTTGCAACATGATCCGATTATGGGGTTGATACCTCCTAGGAACTGGGTCTGGTCAACACAGTCAAATTAAGGCCAGTGGGGAGTGGTGTGGAAGGGCTTATTTCCCCCTCCAGCTCCTCCCTTTGCTCTCTCTGCTTCCTACCCTGCCATGTGCCTTGGCCGTGTCTTCCCGCCTTAGAGCCAGCTGGTGAGGCAAGGACCAAAACCTCTACAAAACTGTGAGCCAAAATAAACCTCTCCTTGTTTAAATTACAGGTGTCTGGTATTTTGTTCCAGAGATGAGAAAAGTGACTAAAACATATGTGTTTTTTAAAATTTCAATGAATAATAAAGAGAAAATTTATAATTTTACTTACCAGTCATCAGAAACTGCTACATTACTGACAGTACAATAGCCTGGTTCTTGGTTCTCAGAGCAGGAGTCCACAGTCAAGGAAGCCGCCTGTGCAGAAAGAGAAGGGAAAGCTCACTGTGGGTCCCACTTTTCCCAGGGAGCCTTGCAAGCCAGTGCTATGCTGGGCATGTTCCTAGGAAGATGCAATTTCAAAATCACAATAACAGTTTGATTTAATGTATTTCAATATAAAACGTCATATACTTTATCACAATATAAATTATGAGCACATACTTTTTGATATCTCTAAGGCTACTTAATTATCTCTATATATGAGAAGTGGGAGGGGACTTTGAAAAATTTCTGGCTTTCAAATTTTGTAGAAGAGAGAATAAAAATGTCACTAATCATCCTTAGAATATCATATGGTTGTTCTGGAGCACCTTCCAGGGATTACAAATGTAAGAAACATGTTTGTTCTACTATTCAGCCATCTTAATGAAAATGCATTCAAATTTTCATCTTCAAAAGTTTTAATCTACTAAAAATTGAGCCATAATTGTAAAACTGTTAGGAAAATACAATAAAAACATTAATATAGCAATCTATGAAAATGTTAATACTTGCATTGAATCACTTTGAGATAAAGTAAAAGCTCAAGTAAGTGTTCTCATTTATGTTAAGCAATATTAGGTTTAAGTAAAACAGTACAGCTTGTTGATATATAATCAGAATCCATTCTAATATATTGCTGCACAGTAGGTACTTCTCAATAATATCGAAATCTTAAGTAGTAGTTATTTTTGCATCCTAAGTAATGCCTATCCAATTTTGTTTAGTAGAATCAATAAATCTTCCATTTGATCAACAAACAAAATCATTGATTTCTGATTAAAAGATCCAAATGGGCCGGGGATTTAGCTCAGCGGTTTGGTGGCCTGCCTTGCAAGCGCAAGGACCCGATGTCAATCCCCGGTACCAAAAAAAAAAAAATCCAAGAATATGGAAGAGAGTTCTCCTTATTGAACAACAGCCATTGAGCATGGATACAGTGGCTTCTATCAAACAAGGCCTAGGAGACAAAACGACAGTGAGAGAGAGGAGGAAATCAGGCTTAAGACCAATGTTGTGTGTATCTTTGTTATTCTGGACTGCAGTGCTGTTTTTGTGACTTTCTTGTTCCCCAGACTTCAGTACAATTTACCAAATAATAAAACTTTGCATACTGTATGCTTGTTTGTTTTTTGGTACCAGGGCTCAAACTCAGGACCTTGCCTTTACAAAGCAGGCGGCAGAACTACTGAGCTAAATTCCCGGCCAGAAATGTTACATACTGTAAATGGTGAAAGTATAAGGATGATATTCCAAGTGTTTAGAAAATGGTCAGGAAATTAGAGGAAGAGGCATTACCCAGATCTCAAAACTGAAGAGGGTTAAAGATTTCTCCAAGTACAGAAAATACAGTTGTCTAAATTTATTGGAAGGCTGCAAAACAAGGCTAATCCAATTTTGCTGTACTTATATGATAGAAATATAAACACTATGCAAGGATTCATCTATTGGCATGTTTATCATTTGTGGTTAATTTTAATAAGAGCAAAGCAAATAAGTAAAGTATGCCACAGGGAGGTTTGAACAAGTTGATCAACAAACTATCTTATTCACATACAAAGAGGTTAGATGTTAAGTTTTGTGTCCTATAAATTAGAACAATATCACTATAGATGGAAACGATTCATTTCCTTAACATCACATTTTTATCAATATTGACTGATTTTTAGGGATTTACTCATAAAGATTTGTTTAAATAAGAGATCTGTAAGTGTTAAGTACCACACTTTAGAAATAATGGAGTTGACTTATAATAATTGTGCTAGAAATAGCAAATACTACTAGCTAACTTGCATTTGTTTTTTATTTACTAATTTGAGGATAAGTCTCAAACCCAAGGCATGACCCATGCTAAACAAGAGCTTAACTACTGACTTATACACTGAAGCTCTTGCTAACTTCAATTTACAATTTGCACCCATTATTATTTCTGTACAAACTTTTGTGTGACACATGAGTTATGACACAGTAATTTTGTTGCCTTTTCAAGTAAGTAATAACTGCTAACATTTAAAAATGAACCACTTGTATTTCCAATTGTGTCAGTCCATGCACGTCCTATTTACTTTCCTCTCTCAATAGTTATGATTCTTTCCAATTACTTCTAAAATAAAGCGATATATCTCAAAACTGCTATGAGGCTTTAATGATGCAACTTATGTTACTTACATTGTTTAACACATCTCTCTTTACAGGTGCTATAAAAACACATTCTAGAGATCCTAAAGCTTTTATAAACTAGAAAGTATCATAGTACCTATAAATGCCTCAATTAGAAAAATAAAAATAATTGCATTATATGTTGCAAATTCTTAATAAGAAATATATTTTGTTTAGCTTCTAAAAGCTCAGTGATATAACTCAAAGAATAACCAAGGATATGATTGATTTATTTTAATAGTTATTCATGCGACTGTTCTTTCTTTTACAGTTGAATTTTTCTGCCACTACCATCATAAACTGAGAAGTTTCTATCCTGTCTATGCAATGATTAAAAGCTGAGAGCTAATGATTTTGCCAGTTTCCAACAAAAAACGTTTTGAACTTTAGAAAATAACAGATTCAAAATCCAATAAGGAATTTATTTTTAATGCTTTTTGAAATAGGGGGACATTTTTCCTGTAACTGGAGTAACAATGACAGATTTTTTTCACACTTGGCATTATATTCAAAACTTGATTATAGCTGCATAATACAGATCTCCCTCTGGCATATTTCACAGTACTTCATCTTCCACATTCCCCTTGTCCCCAAATCCTTATTTATACAAGTAAATTTTTATGATATTTAAAGGAGGCATGGAAATCATCAGGTAAAAACTTGTGTTATCTACATCACCGAAATACAATTATCTTACCTATGCCTGGAACTCTAAGTATGGTAATATCTGCTATAACTCATTAAAGTCACATATCACTGTTATGAAGTTACTATGGCTATAAACTACCAATCTGCACATATTAATTTCCATATGTTTATTCTAATTCTATGAGTTTCAAAATTCCTGGTTGTATCAATCATTAAATCTCATGCCAAAATACAAAGTATTTGATAAAGCACATGGGAAATTTCTTCCTTTAGTAATAGATTGTTTTGTTATCTATGTTTGATCCAAAAATATATCATAAAGTAGCTTCTGTTTTATGCCTTTATGAAGTTGGTAACTAAAGAAATGACAAAAATTATTAAAAAGAAAAATTAATTATTCATTAGTGGAAAATAGTAAAATAATTTAAATGTTGTTCTTGAATATTAGTTCATGTATTCTAATAATGTAAACTGCTTATAGAATTTAGTGGCAAATGCATTCCTTTCATTCAGTGAATGTTCTATTCATTTGGTCAGTCTCAGAAGAAAATAACTCCTAAATTTCTGTATGCAGAAATAAAACCATAGTCTTTCAGAGCCCCAGTTTAACCATTAAAAATTCGCAGGTCTGGGATTTAGCTCATTGGTGCCATGCCTGCTTTGCAAGGGAAAGGTCCTGAGTTCCATAGTCAGCAAAAAAAAAAAAGAGCATTTATTTGGCTAGTTTTTCTTTATGAGATAATTTAATATTTGGGCCAGTTATATTCCTTTTATAGGGGGAGAAATACAAACTTTAATCGTGTATTTAAAAACTCTAAGTACAAAATATTTTAAGAAACTTTTGTGAAGGCATTTACTTATTCAAAAATTCTTGATGCTTCTTACAAATGGAGGAAAAAACAAACCATTACTTCTTTACATAATGTAAAATTTTTCAAATATTAATAAGGAAATTATGACATTCCTCTTTATGAAGAAAATGTTTAACAAACATAACTCAGAGAAATATATATCATTTTATTGAGAGCTATATGATAAATTTTATATAGTTGATAGAATAATGTATTATGTGGATCTGCAATATCATAGAGTATATTTCTGAAAAACCTTGGATAATAATAAAAAACAGCATCTTTATATAGTCATCATAAAGTTCACAGATGACAGTATACAGAAGTGCTGTTGTAATATGAATAACAAAGAACTGTGCTATCTTGATATAAGTATTATCTTTTGTCCGATATTTATTTGTAGGAAAGACAACTACCTGTGTTCTTATGCTATTTCTTCAGTTAGGGAATAAACACTTGGGGGAAAAGGTAGCTATTTTAAGTATTGTCTTGACGTAGCCTTAAAAATATAGAGGAAATATCAATGGAATTCTTATAGAACTAAACTATTTTTTTTAATTTTATGCATTTAGTGTTTTTAAAACAGAGACATAGTTAACATGAACAAAAAAAAAATTTACTTATAAGCCTGCTGAAGTTCATAAGTACTCCAATAATGAATAACTACAATTTAATCAAATTGGTACTCTAATTCATGTATTACTTGAAGGACTAATTTGATGGATATACAACACAATAAAAAACAGGTTAATGTAAGATGAGCTATCTTACCATTCCTGCTCTCCGGGCAATTACAGTGTGAAACTGTCCATCGGAAACTTTCTTCATGGTAGTAAGTTTATATGTACCACTTCCTAAATTGTAAGAGAATCTTAATCTTTCTTCAGCAATTTCAAGCGCCAAAAACTCAGCTCGTTCTCCTGTTTGGTTGTCATAGTTGTACAGCAGTAGAGCATGACTTTTGATGGTTGCAAATTTGACATAAATATAGTTGTTATTGGGATCCAAGCTGGGAAATTCCATGTATGATAATTCCTCAAATCCATAACTGTTCAATTCACAGTGCTTCCCAAAGACACCTGCAAGTGGGAAAATTGACATATCCAATTAAGTGAAGTTTATTAAATGATTTTCATTGAAATATCTCATTATAATAATGAATTATGACTTTAACATTTTATTATACCCCAAAGAATCCTGTCTAAACAAAAACTGGAATAGAATAAATTGATAGTCTTTAAACTACGGTCTATAACAGAGAACACACATAAACTGATGTAGTTTTCCCCCCTTTGGCAAAAAAATTAAGGAAATTATCTAAATATGTTCCATTTTGAAAAATTAGGGATGGGAAATGCAATATGTCTGAAGAAATTTTGTTTCTGGAAAATATTCAAAATAAGTTTGTCAATCTTTGAAATGTCTTAATATGCTGTAATTTCCAACCAACATACTTCCTTCATAATATTAAATTATTAAAAATAATTTCTATTCAGTTGAAGATGGTAAATGTATTTACTTGGGTTTAAAAACATTTGGTACCTATAATCATGGTATTTTCAAAGGTCACAAATTAAGGGAAGGAATCACCACTTCCTGGGAAGAAAATAAATCTCTACATTTTTTATCACTGCTTTATTTTATATACCCTTTGAGGAAGATTGATAGCAGCTTGCATTAAAATAACTTTTCATTTTTTTTTCCTGCAATTCAACATCCCCATTTGCTTGTGCTGGTTCTTTTTCCAATTTGAAAAATGAGTTTTATTGATGTTACAGTGCTGTGCCAAAATTCTTTTCCCACAAATATTAGTAGACTGTGGCAAATGATTGGAAAATTAACCCATGCCAATGCATCGTGATTCTTATTAACTTTCAAAGGTTTCATTCCTAAATTTTGGCTTAATATGTCTTATAAATACACTGCGTTTAGAATCAGGGAATTAGAATCAGCTAAAGGAACCAATGCCACTATTTTACAGAGTATTTAAAACTTGCTCAAGGTCACAAAACCATGGGAAATACAGACAAAATATGAAGCCAGATCTACTAAGCTAATCTCATTGCTTTGACGGTATAACATTTTAGATCCAAACACTCTTTAAATTAAAATGGTTTAGAGGCTGCTATAAAACCTAGTGTCATTTATCTTGTCCTGTTTTGTACAGCCAGAGATGCTATTCATCATAAATGAACAGGATATATACATAAATATATATAATTTGTTACTTTAAAATTCTATATACTTTAACTGAAGTTAAAGAGAAGTCTAAAAGAACCACAGGACTCATGCATATGGTGTGCAATATAATATATAGCATACATTTATTTTATATATCTATATTTATTTAATTTATTATAATAGTTCCATTTATATATTTAATTGCATATGATTTCTATTTATATACAATAAATTATATTCATTTATATTAACTAGGTATTTGTAGTGAATTGACTAATGGTCAACTTGTAACGCTGCACTGAACGGAATCAGTGTGGTCTGGGCATGGAGGATCCACCTGAGGATTGTTACCAATAGCCATAAATGAGAACTGGATGGAAAGATCTTGCCCTGTTGATTTTCTAGAAGCTTGCCGCTATTGGTTTTCCTGATGCAAACTAGGCTGTTCTCATTAGAGGAGGAGCTCGGGATCTCCCTGTTGCTGGGTATGGCTGCTGCTTTCATCAGGGGAGCTCTGAACTTTACTGGGAGCATCACTTCCTGGCTCCAATGTGGATCCCTCAGCTTGGTGGCTCAAATCCCTCATCTCACCAGCGTGGATTTTCTGGCTTCCACTGCTGGCCTTCGGGCCTTCCAGGTGCAGCTTCTCGATATGGACAAGTGTGAGACATTGCTATGGGCTCTAGGCCACTGGCTGGACTCGAGGAGGACATTGCCTTGGACTCTAAGGCTTCAGCGGGACTTATGTGGGAAACTGCTGGGATCTAGGCTCTCAGTTGAATGTGTTGGGCTTCTAATGTGCGGTTAACCTCTTGCACTCCTTTGCATTTGACTCCTTGGGTAATTATCATGGAATAACCTTATAAATTATTGCGTCCTGTATTTAATGGATTGCCTTGCCCAATCTTGATGACAACAGTATTCTATTATATATACATTATTTGTATATGCACAAAGGGTAATTGTAGTGAAAAAATGAGTAGAGATAAATCATATATGTTTAAATAGAAAGATTATTATTAAAGAAAATTTTACACTATTTATTTAAGTTTCTACTGATTACTTTAATCTATAAAATTGTAATTAAAATTTCAATGTAATAGATGTAGAAAGTACATAAATATTGAAAGGATGATTTACAAATTGATGCTATGTTTTCAAATATTAAAGTTTTTACAGATTTTCTTCTTTTTTTAAGGGGTTCTGTTATTGTTCCTATCAAAAAATAGTTCCTTGTCTTTTATAAAAATAAAATTTAATGAGGTTTTTAAACTTTTCTTCTAAATAGAATGACACAAACCTAAAGAATGTTAAAAGAAATTTAAAATTACTCTGAAAAAGGATGTACACATATAATGTCCTTTACTAGAGTAAAATATATAATACTTAGTAGTTATAAACCTTCCGCATACATACATACATACCTATTTTGTGTATATACAAGCAAAACATACATTTTATATATATATATATATATATGTGCTACATTATATTAGGATCCACCTGAGGATTGTTACCAATAGCCATAAATGAGAACTGGATGGAAAGATCTTGCCCTGTTGATTTTCTAGAAGCTTGCCGCGATTGGTTTTCCTGATGCAAACTAGGCTGTTCTCATTAGAGGAGGAGCTCGGGATCTCCCTGTTGCTGGGTATGGCTGCTGCTTTCATCAGGGGAGCTCTGAACTTTACTGGGAGCATCACTTCCTGGCTCCAATGTGGATCCCTCAGCTTGGTGGCTCAAATCCCTCATCTCACCAGCGTGGATTTTCTGGCTTCCACTGCTGGCCTTCGGGCCTTCCAGGTGCAGCTTCTCGATATGGACAAGTGTGAGACATTGCTATGGGCTCTAGGCCACTGGCTGGACTCGAGGAGGACATTGCCTTGGACTCTAAGGCTTCAGCGGGACTTATGTGGGAAACTGCTGGGATCTAGGCTCTCAGTTGAATGTGTTGGGCTTCTAATGTGCGGTTAACCTCTTGCACTCCTTTGCATTTGACTCCTTGGGTAATTATCATGGAATAACCTTATAAATTATTGCGTCCTGTATTTAATGGATTGCCTTGCCCAATCTTGATGACAACAGTATTCTATTATATATACATTATTTGTATATGCACAAAGGGTAATTGTAGTGAAAAAATGAGTAGAGATAAATCATATATGTTTAAATAGAAAGATTATTATTAAAGAAAATTTTACACTATTTATTTAAGTTTCTACTGATTACTTTAATCTATAAAATTGTAATTAAAATTTCAATGTAATAGATGTAGAAAGTACATAAATATTGAAAGGATGATTTACAAATTGATGCTATGTTTTCAAATATTAAAGTTTTTACAGATTTTCTTCTTTTTTTAAGGGGTTCTGTTATTGTTCCTATCAAAAAATAGTTCCTTGTCTTTTATAAAAATAAAATTTAATGAGGTTTTTAAACTTTTCTTCTAAATAGAATGACACAAACCTAAAGAATGTTAAAAGAAATTTAAAATTACTCTGAAAAAGGATGTACACATATAATGTCCTTTACTAGAGTAAAATATATAATACTTAGTAGTTATAAACCTTCCGCATACATACATACATACCTATTTTGTGTATATAAGAGCAAAACATACATTTTATATATATATATATATATATGTGCACTACATTATATGTATATGTGTGTGTGTGTGTGTGTGTGTGCACTAAATATTCCTAACAGAGTGATTTTTAAATCTAGGATAATTGTGTGTGTGTGTGTCACACACACACACACATTCTATACATTGTGTATTTGTGCCTAAGGGTAATTGAAATATATGGTGAATGTTTACATTTTTTAAATGTAAAGATACATTTCCATTAACCTTCTTCACAATACACCCCCTCGCTTTGTACACACTTAGTCTATTGTTCTTGCTTCTTTCTGAAGCAGTTCTGGTAGTCCTTCTCATGTGTGTCTTTTCATCCATGAAAGAATGAAATGAACACTACTAGTCTCATGCAAACATTATGGTGTGGCCTCATCCGTCTTATTCACTGGATCTGTAACCATGTGACATCTGGCTCGTCCCCAAAGTAAAAATGACCATGAAAAGCAAACATTTGGAATCAATTCAGGATACTGAGGAAGCCAATAGAGCTGAGGTAATGATGTTTACAAAAGAGAACTTGCAGAATTACTCCAGAAAGTGGAAAGAACAATGGGATAAGTGTGTTCACACAGGAAGGCAAGGATTTTAAGGAGGAGTAAAGGCAATTCATCTTTTACGACAATAAATTTTTAAAGCTCAAACATGCATTGTATTTTACATCATACTTCTGATAGTATATTACATACATAATAACAAAAGTATTCTAAGAAGTTATAATTATACAGGCTAAATTGCCTTTGTTAAGTCTGGTGAACTTTGTTTTTCCTAAAACACAATCTAAAAGAAAAATCTAAGAATCTAAAAAATGTTTAAAATCCGAACAGCAAGTCTTTTACTGATGAAAAGGTAAACAGCACACATTTTTTGCAGCTTCAAAATTATGGTTAAAATGTTGTTTTATAGGATGCGTATGTTAACTACCTTTAGCTGTTTGTTTGAGGCATTCCATTTGCTATTTTTATTTGTATGTTTCACCCACACTAAATTTGAGAAGGTATAAACTCAATAAAAAAAAAAAAAAAAAAATTTGAGAAGGAAAGTGCTTTTTTAAAAATTTTAATTTAATCATTATATTCTCAAATTGTGTGTTGGTGTTTCAAAATTTTTTGTTTTCTTTTCTAAGTACTTATGTTGTTAGCTAACAATGTCTAAATTTAAATGGTGTTTTTTGGTTTTGCTAGAAGGAATAAGGGGGAGAAATATGCACTGCCAGCTACATGTCATCTGCAGACATTTAATTTAATTTATTTATTTATTTTTTTTTTTTTTATTGAGTTTATTGGTACATTTAGGGATACAGTACAGTTACATTCAAATTCCTCTTTCCCCAGGAATCTTTGGCAGCGTGAGAAGGTCCTTTCTGAACTCAAAGCATCTCCCCTCCCTAGGCAATGGCAGTCTTATCAGCTACACTGAGAAAATTAACATAACTGACATTAATTATCTTAAGTCTTCATACTTTCTGTTGGAATGTAAAGGAATCTCCAAGAATGTAAACACCTCTGTTCTGTCATCTGAAAAATCGTTTTCCACTTTCCACTCCAATTCCTCTTTGTTTCATTCCAAAACACAAGTTATATGGTGAAACCTGATTTGTGGCTATCTGGGGGGAAAAAGCAGCCTCATTTAGCATTTTCAGAGACCACTGAAAGAAAGAATGTTTCAGGAGATCTAAACTTAGGGTTAATTTTGATCTTGATATACCTTTTATGACACCAAGAGCATTGCAGGCAAGGCACTGAAAGACATTTTATAAAAGAGGAATGTGGTGAATATCGTACTGGATTGGAAATAATGTATGCGAGGCATAACATCACCGTGGGATAATTTTGTTTCAATTTCTCTTCTTTTTTAAAAATTTTGCCCAGATCACTCAATTTCTGGGCTTCAGAATCATGACTAAATGCATGGTTCACAATTGGATGTGCTTATATTCTGTTTCTCTTTATCATTCCTTTAATGTGCTTTATAAAATAGAACAGAACTTACAATCATGGAATATTCTGAAAAAGAATAGCATTCTTACATTTTTTTGTTGTTAGAAACTGAAGTTGGATTCTCTCAGAAGTGAAATCAAGCTTCACTTCTCAGGTCCATCTAACACAGCGAAATGAAGAAAGGGAATAAGAAACTTAAAAATTCCCTGGGAATTTTTTCCTGGGAGATGAATTCTAGATGGATTCTACATTATGAGGTAAAGTAGAATTTAAATGAATGGGATAATCACAAACACTCAAAGATAAGTTAACGTAAAAGTTCTTTCAACCCCATTCTCACAATTCTTGGTTGGCTCAGTGTTGGTAACACTGGAATTAAACTTGGAAACAATGTTTTAGTTAATCCCACTAAAGTGAATAAACATATGTGTGTGCAAAGAAAATCTTGACTTTCTTCCTCAGAGACCATGTTAGTCTGATTTTTTTATTAATTACTCAGTATTAACTACAAAAATCAAACCCATCATGAAAATGCATATCTAGTTACTAAATTGTTCTTATAAATTAAATTAATGAAAAAAGAAGCATAACAAAACAAAAAAACATGACTCAAATTTGAAATAGAGAATTATATATACAGTGTTTAAATAAATTCTGGGATGAAAATAAGGCATTACAAGAAATATTTGAGAAGAAATAATTTAAGAGCAGAATATTGATTTAATTATCTTGAGTAGATTATTTTTCTAATGATAATCACAGCAATATATTCAAGAGGATTTCCCTACGTAAAAGTGTTAAATCTTTCAGATTCTATTTCACTATGGCATGGCAAGACAGTGTTTTCTTAATCATTCAAGGTCATAAGAAAGCAAAATTGTTCAATTTAAAGTCAAAGTAAAATAATATTTTATATCAACAAATAAGTCATACTTACCAAATGGACAATGGCAATAGTATGAATCCACGCCATTTTGGCAGGAACCACCATTAAAGCAAGGATTGCATTCACAGTAATTGACCGAAGATTCACACATTTTCCCTAAAACATGTAAAGCTTGTTAAAAAAGTCTCACACATAAATATAATGAAATCATCACTCTGTAATTATATGTAAATCTCTACCATGAGAGATAATAATTTAAAGAAAAGAAATATAAAAATATATCCATTGACATTGGAATATATTGCAAGGATAGTTCAGAATTCAATATCATAATTGTATTATTGTAAAGTGGTTCAGTATAATATTTAGGAAATAATTTCTGTAATCATCTTGAGGGAAAATACCATATTCAGGGAAATATTGAAGTGAACATAAAATGCTTTCACTAAATTTATTTTTCTATGTGGATGCCCTTTTATCTTTTCCTGTTCATAGATGGAGGACTGAAACTTTCAAAGTATTCTTTTCACTCTACACAGATTGCTCAAAGGTAAGAATTAATCTTATTTAGCTTGTCAAACGACAAATTTTCCATTCTTAAGAAATGTCCCTTAACTTATACATACCTTTTGTAATGCATAATAAGAAATAAGAAAACATCAAATATTTTCAAATATTATTAATATGCAATCTTGAGTACAGGTTATATAACTTTGTCATTTTTTTTTCTATAATGACAATACCTAAGCAGCAGATTTTTCATTATATAAAGATTTTTCTCATACATTATCACATTAAATCAAATCAACCAATATTGGCTGACTTAATGGTGGGCCAGCCATGATGTGGATAGAGTGCGGCACTAAGGAAAGCAGGGAAATATCTCAATGTTTTCCATTGAAATGGAGGGAATTAATCCACACAAAAGAAGCACCTTTCACAAATGAAAATGAAAAGCCTCTTGCAATCTAATATCATGCCTGAGAAACTTTGACACAGACTAACTTAGGTCTTTTACTCCCACTGTTAGGTTTCACAAAACTATGACTGAATAATTGATCACATGGTAGAGAAAACAATGTAGAGTAGAAATCTTACTGTTTTCGTGGTTTATTTTTACACAATCTTAAATATGTTCTAATATTACTGTTTATCATTCTACATCTAGTTTTCCAATCCTCAAAACCAGTGAGATGTTATAGTTTATAGTTAATTTATATTACCTGGCTGGAAGATTTTATGGCAGTTTCTGTAGTTATTTTTCACTTTCAGTATTACACTAATGTATATTTTATATATGGAAGCACATATATTTTGTATGCACAGCTACATTTAATTTTAATCATGATGTATTTTGTCATAGTAACTGCTTACACATAGTCAAAGTTTCTGTTTAAGTTAGTTTTGTTTTTGTGGCTTGACTGTGTAGCCACAATTGTATTGGTCTGAAATTATAAGTGTGAGTAAGTCCTTGTGACACTGCTAACTAAGCCTATTTCTGTACATCACAGAATCATAAACACAAGGTTTTTCCTTATAAATAAAATTGGTAACCTCCTTACAAGGCAAAATCTGAGTAAAATATTTCAGAATACTTTTCTATTCTAAGGAGAGAGCATAAAAGTAAACAAATTACTAATTTAGAGCCACAGCAATTAAGTTTTAGTATTGCAGCAATGTGCTACATTTCAGGAATAGGCTAGACAACTTTACTATAAACCTGGGCTTCATTTCACACCAGAGAGATGTGTTTCATAGAATTCCTTCCTATTTTGTTTTCCAACTGGATGTGTGACAGACCAAGTTAGAAATGTAGATTTTGTTTCTTTGAAGAAAATCAATATTGTCCAATAATAAATAAGACCTACTGGTAAAAGTTTTTATTACATATTTAGCATCAGGAAAATCATATCCCATTGCTTCAATTTTTTTCAGTGTATGAGAATACACTTAGCACATATACTACTGAGTTTTACTTTCTGTTTTCCTTTATTTTTCTGAAAATTTCTTTTGAAGTGATGTTAAAAGTAGTATTTATTAAATACGTAAATTTATATAACATTTATATGGTGACAGGATGTTACAAAATTATTAGCCTTATTTCTCAAGGGCTAGATTTTGGGAACCAAGAATTACAAATTTTAGGAATGTACTGTCATATATACTTAGTCAAATACACTCAGTCTGTTCTCTCTAACAAAAAATATGATGAATATAAAAATTCACTGATTTTATAAAGCTCCTCAAAAATCTGGCTTGGAAAAACTCTTTTTTAAATTTCTGTATAAACAGTAATAAGATAAATATAGAGGTTTCTATATATAATTTACATAAATAGGTTATCTCATTTACCCATTACAAAATTACATTTTTTACATAGGCATTTGAGCTTAATTTAAATATAAAATATATGCTATTGTAGTTAGTTCAAAGAGAAGGCTGGAAAATATCCTAATATAAATAAGACTATTTCCTGCATCTAAAAACAGTGGTTTTAGACATAGAAGAAATTAAAACTAATAAAATATTAGTTTTGAGAATAGCATTGTTTAAAAAGTTAAATTTTTAGTATAATATGATTTTTCAAATATACAATAATAGAAATAAAGCTTGGTCAGAGAAAACAATTTAACCTTTTATTTAACATTTTGATTGAAACAAATTTTCATATTTTTCTTAGATAATCAAAATACATAAAACAGTTTGTAGAAATAAATAAATAAATGATAATATACTGAAAGTTGAAAATAGTCTTATTTGTTGTTATAGTATGTAAATTATTCATCATTCATAGATGCAGTGTTTCTCCAATTCATGAGTAAAAATTATTTTACAATTTCAAAGATATTGCCATGCTCATTAGATCGAAAGACATGCTGTGAAAACCTAATGTTTTCATTTAAATTATTATTGAAAAGATTTTTTTCTTCCTTTGTCTAAAAGAACAATTCATATTTTTACTTAGAATTAAAAGAGAGGCTTTGAAAATGTATTTCTAGGGTTTGGAATGGAACGTACATGCCCTATTAGCCAATTAGAAACGAGCAAATTCTGTACTGTCCTGTACAGCTCTGTCTCCTACAACGGTGGCGTTATTGGCATAATGACAATAAAAGGATGCACCAGTCTGAATGACTCCAACATGCTCATGGTAGAAGAATCAATGTGTTGGAGCTCTGTGAAGTAAAGTCTTGGACCATTAACTTAATTAATGCTGCAAGTCAATTAACAATACTTGCCAGTGCCCAGAGGCTTTGAAGTGCGCTGACAGGACTTACACAGAGAAATGCATCCAGGCCTTATGAACACAAAGAGCTTTGTTTCTCTTAAAATCTGTTTACTCTCACAGCAGCTGTTTAGAAGAATAAATTGATCTCATTGCTTTGACATCCATCAATTAACTGTGCTGTCATGCACTATTTTTCGTACATAGAAGGAAATGTGCTTTAGGATTTTAAATTCTTAGCACATCAGGAATGACAACTGCTGAAAATGAAAATAAGTGCGTGATATTGAGGCTAGTGTATCTACAGAAGGTCGAGATATAGATTAAATTTATGGAAGAAATTGCCCTAATCTTTATGTTCTGGGGCAAAAGAGGCGATGATGTGTTGAACATAAACTGAATGTACTGCGGATATCTATGGTATTTCCAACAAGCATGCATATTCCAGTTTCACTTGTCCAAAGGCACATTTTTATGTTAGATTTTAAAGAACAGAACTAAATTCCCACTACTAAATTTGAATACCTCATAAAGATATGATTTTTTCATATCCTGTAGTTCATATTGCCTCCTACTTACTAGCTTAGATCATACATACACTAGACGACCATATGTGCTATGTTTGCTTCTCTTGTGTTTTATACACTGGGGAAAAGGGAGAACATGGATAACTACCAAAGTCCATTTTATAAGTAGTATAATTATTAACAAATATTATTCTTTGATAAATATATGCTATTCATTTGAATCTTTATGCTTATTAGATTTTAAAAATTATTTTTGGCAAAAAGCATCTATTTCAGGTAGGTGTGGTAGCACACACCTGTAATCCTACCACTGTGTGAGAGTAAGCAGTAGCTGTTTATTGCACACTCTGCAAATGTTTCCCATTATTGTAAGAGGCCCTATCAAGATAGCTCATCCAAGTATGCTGTTTCGTAGCATTATGGTTTTTTATAACAAATAAGAGCCAGTAAGAAAACCAAAATAAGTCCTCATTTTTTACCTTTGTACTATAAAGCATTCACAAATACAAGACCATATGTGACACTCCATAATATTCATGATAAGCCTATTTACAAATACATGTCCATTTTCTGCAGAAGACACACTCAAGCTACTAGAAATCCAAGATACTGATGCCTTTATAAAGTAATATACCACTTAAAATAAACTGCACAATCTCACTCTTGGAAATAAAAACATCCAAACAAAAATTAAGCCTTTTATCTTCTCTAACATGAGCCACTGTTCTACGTATCAATCAGAAATGTAGTTCATATTTATTCACCTAATATCCTTCATATGCTTTGATTTTTTTCTTGTCCCATTATCAAAATACTCATATATGACTGTAGTGATTTTTCAAACGCTGACTTTTAGTTACTCCTTCCATCTTTATGAAGGAAAATATTTGCCAAGTTTTTCAGGAAGAGTACCTACAAAGCTTGTATATGAACTTTTATAGATGGAAAAAATCACTACTTGTACTGTCAAATGACATAAAAGTGAAGAATAGATGAATCTCATCCTGCCCCGAAATAGAGGTACTTACTGGAGAACACAGAAAATGTCATATGGTAATAAATCCCTGGCATTATTCCAAATAGCACATCTCAAATGCATCCAGATGTGTGAAAGTGAATGGAAAGGTTAAATGGGCTAGGAGCTAATTATATTATAATAGATCCAGATTTAGAAATAAACTCTACCTACATGCTGAATTTTATAACACCATCCTTTCCTATTAAGTCCTCAACACCAGGGATGCGCCGTAGAGTGGTAAATTGCATGCTGGAAGACACAGGCTGAGGATATTATAGACTATAACTGTGTTTTCCTGTCAGTGTTCTACTAAATGCATGCATAGGAAGAGAAGTACTGATTTATGCTTTCAGGATGATGTTTTGTTTTAGAATCTCCTGGAATTCTGAAGTGTGAATAATATGAAATATATTTTAATTTTTATTTATGTATTTATATTATTCATTTAATGTAACAAAAGTAGATATTAATAAAAACATTTATAGGAAAAATAAAATTTCTTGACAAATAATTAAAGAGTAACAGTGGTAAATACACTGTGTCATAATCTCAAAAAAATATATTCTCACTTGCTAATCTATCTCTCAGCTCCTCTCCTAAGAAAACTATCTTTTTCTAAACAACTGAAAACTGAAGTAATTAGTGATATTCATTACGTTTTGTGAAAATCTAGAAATTAATTTTTCATGCATTTAATACTAAAACAAATGCATTAAAATCTTTTCTAATGTCATATATTATAGTTAATTAAGGATCCCTTTAGTGATATGAGTTAAATTACAAGAAATTTTTCTTGATGTTGAAGCATAAACAAATTATAATAGAACATATTACAATGTAAATGTTTTTTAACTTTTCCTTTGCATTTTTTTCTGGTAACTAAGAAAAGATCAGAAACATGTTATAAAAACAAATTCAATTTATCTAAATCATTCCTTAATTTTAAAAAT
Source organism: Fukomys damarensis (assembly GCF_012274545.1). Taxonomy (NCBI): domain Eukaryota; kingdom Metazoa; phylum Chordata; class Mammalia; order Rodentia; family Bathyergidae; genus Fukomys; species Fukomys damarensis. Next base: position 334,583 of record NW_022900950.1, on the reverse strand, counting down.
ACAGTTTGTTATCGCATATTTATTATGTGTACTGTCCTACAGTCATACTGGAAAATAAAGTTTAAAAAATAAATACTTAAACTCTAAATTTGTGACATGATTATACCTTCATATCTTTTATGTTACATAATTTTTATTTTCATATGCATCCACCGCCTTACAAGATGTCCTCTATGTAAAAATCCTTGTTCCACTAATAATCAGTTGGTAGCATGAAGTTTCTCAGTTTACATCAGTTCATAAGTCTCTCACTCTATTAATATTTAGCATTATTTCTCCTATCACATAAAATATACACTGGTGTGTCTGTGTGTCTGTGTGTATGTGTAAGACTTGGGAAGGAGAGTATAGAAGTCTCAATTTGAAATTCCATAAACTAACCCTATTGATAAAAAGCAAGAGAAAGTCTAAAAAGCTCAAGGGGCCAAAAGAGAAGTGAATATATACAGGCCTTAGCATGGCATCACTAAGGCACTAGAATTTGATTAATGTTAATGGAAGGAATAGCCATCCGTTATCCAATCTCCTTCTTTTTTTTCTCTCCCCACCCTTAGCCTCTAGTAGTCACTCATATGCTTCCAGATGGACTTTTTTGAGCCTCTACATAAGAAAGGGAACATGTGGTATTTGTCTTCTGTGTCTGGTTTATTTCACTTAATATAATGTCCTGCAATAGCCCATAAATATGTAAAATTATTACATGTTAATGAAAAATAAAAAGAGTACAATCTATGTAGTATAAGTATTTTAGAAAATTTGCTCTGTGAAGCACGCATATACATAAGCACAGATTTTGTCTGAGGACCTATCATGTCAGACTCACTCTAGAAATTGTTTTAGTATATTAGCTCCATCTTCCCAGGACAGCTAGCTGATAGAGACGAGCTGCAAATAGTAAGTCAAGGAGATTCTTTGGGGATTACCTTTAGAAAGACCATTAGACAAATACATACATTTAAGTGAAACATATTCCTGCGACTATGGATTAATGTTTGTCATGGTACTTTCCATCACATTGTTTCTTACAAAATAAAAGAAAGAAAAGTACCAGATTTTATCAGCTCTGTTTACTACATACATTGTGCATATAGAATTTAAAACAATACATTACAGGATTTCAAAAAAATGTAAGATTCGTGATAATCATTCTCCTTTATGTTTGTTTATGACTTTTGTGATCATTTGGAGACTGAAGTAACATCTGGGGTGTATTCTTAGCATTATTACACAACTTTAAACAAACTTCTTTACACAAAAAGATCACCAGGTAGTCTTTGGTATCTCTGGCTCTAGGGTTAGGGCCACCAAAACATAGGCTCAATTTCCTATAGTGTAAAATTGACATCTTTAATAATATTTCTCCATGGCAGATCTGATATACTGACAGCATCCTTCCTGTCTTTCTGTATTGCAGGGCTAACTATCTGAAAACTACTTTTCCTGGATTCCTTATCAGCAGAGCGCAAGTTTATAGATTCTGCCAGCGACAGAGACCTGACAAAAATGTCCACTTCAGCAAGGTGGTCTGCAGTGGCTATGTCGGTCCCTGCATGTTCTTCCTCCTGACAGCCTCGCATCTCAGCCAGGGTGAAGGTTCTGTAAGCTATTTCTTTTTATTTCAAACAGCTCCCTTCCTGACAGTCTTAGTCTAGTTTCAAGTCCTAACCAGACTTTGACAGGAACACTCTCTTCTGAGTTTACTGTCAGGAAAAATTAGGAAATGAGAAAAAAGCTCTTAACAGATATGAAGAACTCGCCAAAACGCTCTAGGCCAAGTATAAATCAGAGCGCGATGAAGTACAATACTCACACGGAGGCTGGAGGCTCTGGACTCAAACACAGAGTCAAACCCAAGGAGGACACTTTGTGTCCCCCCCGCTGCAGGTGAGTTGTTTAATTTCCTGTACTCCTTCTAACATACAGTTTTCATTGTTTGTGAAATGTGAATGATAATCATATCTAGCTCACAAAGTCATAGGAATTAAAAGTAATAAAATCTACAGAACAAGGAGATTTACGACATGCCATTCAAAAGGTGTTAATATTTTATGTTGAAAATCATGGCACTCCTAAAAGTCTCACCTGTTACATTTTAAACACTATATGTGTACATTTAAATAAGAGAAGACAAAGAAACAAACTAGAGAGATGTAACATGACCATTCATGAAGTAAGCAGCACTTATGTTGAAATAAGCCTATGTTGCCTTCACTTACAATATTGGTACTTTTTCTGTACCTCATCAATATAAAATATGTTTAAGCTTTCTTCATTCTAGTAGTAACTAGAAATCCACCCTAAATCTGAGTGTCAATAAGTGCCTATATTAAAATCAGACTAAGAAATAATAATTTGTTTTTGAATTTCCAACCAAGGAGGTAATTTTTAGGGTGAGTGGGAATGAAGAAAGTTTTCTAGGAATCCTGAACTCATAGTACTGATAAAGAATTATTATCATGATCCTAAAGATATAACTCTACTAGGACTCATAGTATCTTAGGCTACTCAGCCTTTGTGTCTTTTTAGATACATCTGTGGCGTGTCTTTATTGCCACCAAGGTAATAGTATTACTAGTTAACATTGCCACTTATTGGAAGCTAGACAATGCTTTGGTTATTTTCAACCATATTTATTTATTTAGCAGTCCTCAAACATAAGCAATTATGATGATTCTAATTATGTATTCTGTTACAGATGGGGAAACTGAGGGTCAACAAGGTTCGGTGACTTCCCAAAAGCTATAGCTAAATCAAATTCTATCAGATCGCTGTTCTTGACATTACACATGCTTGCTGTCCCTTTTCTCCATTTATATATCTAGGACACTACTTTTCCAAAAGGAAAGTATACGCTCTGCTTCAGCTTTTCCAAACATGCTTTACATTACCAATTTTCCAAATGTAAAACAATACCCATGATGAGCACCTTTAAAGTATGCTATCAAAATGCATTTTTCTTTAAAAAAAATCTCATAAAATTTTATTCTATGGAACACCTACAAATACAATTTAAAAACTTGTCTTGATTTTGGCTCTTTTATGGAAATTTAAGTTTAACATTTCACACCAATACAATATAATATACATGTTCTAAAAATATGTAGTGCAATATATAGGAGAAAATTTAATTCTCCTTAGATTTGTAAACAGAATAATTATTATTCAATTTTAAAGGAACACCAAACATTGATCAGCTAGTAAATAGATGGAAGATCGCTAAATATAAATGAAAGAGAAACAGAGAAAGATATTTATATAATGAACATCACATCTTATTATGATGCCAAAGACTAGCTGAACAAATTTACTGCTCAATGATTGATATTTCTTCTGAAATGTCAGAGTTAACTGTGATTCCTTTTTTTTGTCTTGGTTACCTGAGAGGCTATTAAGTTTTCTACCCAACTAGAAAAAATAATAAGCCATTTTAATCTTAATCTTAAAGCATGACTCTTCTGTAGCCTCTTCACAGTATGCAACACATGCACGATTATGACTGGAAAGATCAGACAATGATCTTTCATACAAAGAACACCAATTAATTGCTAACAGTTATTTAGGACATAAAATGCTTCAGGTCTTAGGCTTTATTTGTTATGATTATGTTCACTGATGAAAAGACATTAAAAATGACACAATTGTTTACTTTCTACCATACATGAGATGGCGAAGGTTTTAGTAAAACACTGTCATACCTGTGTATCCAGTTTTGCAAACACAGTTGAAGCCTCCTGGAAAATTCTGGCAGACAGCCCCATTCTTGCAAGGACTGGGCAGGCACTCATTGATGTCTCTCTCACAGGCCCTCCCTGTGAAGCCTTCTGGGCAACTGCACGAAAACCCTCCCACTAAATTGTGACAGGTCCCACCATTGTGGCAAGGGGTCGGAAGGCATTCATCTATATCTATTTCACACCAGCTGCCAGCATATCCCGGCAGACACTTGCATAAGAAAGGCTGCAGAGGTTCATTTGCTACAATGATGACAGGAAGACTCTCATGGCTTTTCAGCGTGGAGCCCACAGCCAGTCTTCTAATACAGCTCCCTCCGTTCTGGCAGGGACTGTGAACACAGGAGTCATGGTCCACAGATTCTACCTTTACTCCACTCTGTCGGGAAAGGATCTCTTTGATACTTTCAAAGAAGGTCGCTACCCCACTGGGATTCACATATTGATTATTATTTCGCTTCACAGCTGCCAAAAGAAATGTTTTGTTATTCTCTTCATAGGCACCATAGAGTTGCACAGCAGTCCCCAAGCCTGTTAGCTGAGAACTGGCAATGCGTAAGAAATGAAGGTAGTGATTAGTCAAGAAGTCCTTTACTGTTGATACACTGACCCGAAGCAAGATACTGTTATCCACTGTAGCATTAGAAAATCCAGCAAAGAAAACTCGGATATTGCTTGTGACTGTGCTGTGAACTCCATCGTTGCTAAGGACAGTCAGATCAAACGTGCCATCTGTGGACCGTGGCTGGGAATTCAGATCACAGGTGCCTCCTGGAATACTGAAGAGGCTTGTCACTCCAGATGTAAGGGAACAGTGGAAGCTGTCTAACACATCTGGATCCTGTGGCTTCACAGAGCCTAAAATTCCACCGGGGAACAAGTTGCCGTAATAATTAACAAATATCTCCACTGTCCGAGACTGAGAAGGATTGTCATTTTGGTCTATAACTGTGATGTGCACTGTTCCTGTGGAAGACATCTGAGGAACACCAGAATCCCTAGTAACCACAGACAGGTAGAAGTCTGCAATCTGCTCTCTGTCAATCTCTCTGGTTGTGCTCAGAACTCCAGCAGTGTTGAGACTAAAATAATTGGTGGCAGGACCTGTGCTTAGCAGGTAATAGGTAAAGGGACCTTGATTAGGAGGGAGATCAGGATCAGTGGACTGAAGGGTCATTATCAGAGTCCCTGGCCGTTTGTTTTCCATAACTTCTCCTTCACTGACAGTCAGCATGGGCCCATTATCATTTATATCTTCCAGGGTGACTAATAAGGAGGCACTTCCTGTTGCAGAAGGGATTCCTGAATCAACAGCCAAAACAGTGAGATTATAGATGGGTAGGGTTTCTCGATCTAATTCTGCAGTAACAGTGATTTGTCCTGTCTGTGGATTAACAGAAAAGGCACCATTTTCATTCCCTGATCCAATGAAATAAGAAAACCTGCTCCAGCTGGGGATGGAGTCTGAGTCGAAGGCACTGACAAAGGTCACATGAGTTCCTATTGGTACCCCTTCACTGATCTGAACGCTGTAGACGTTTAGACTAAATACAGGTGGGTCATTGGCATCAAGCACGGTGACATTTACAGTGACCTCATCTATATCAGCACCCCTGATGCTGCCAAAATTCTTGGCCAATACTTTCAAAGATACCCTTTCTTCTTTTTCTCTATCAAGAAATCCAGAAACAAAAATTTGTCCAGACTTCTTATTGATCTGGAAACCTTTCTTTCGACTATTACCAAAAATTAAATATTGTACCTCCCCATCAGTGCCCATATCACGGTCACTGGCAAACACTTCTCCAACTATGGTGCCTTTAGGAGCTGCTTCTGAGATTTCAAAGTAGTACAGTTTGGAAACAAAACGAGGCACATACTCATTTGTCCCTTTCAATTGTATATTAACAGTGGCAAAGCTACACCTTTCTTCATCGGGCACATTGAAGGCTTTCACAGTAAGATGGTAGCTCTGCTTCATTTCAAAGTCTAAGAAGCCCTGGGTAGTAATGACTCCTGTGTTGGGGTCAATGACAAAAAGGTCACTGTCTGAGGACTGAACAGTATATGCGATCACAGCATTGGTTCCAGAGTCAGCATCTGTTGCATTTAGGTGGATAACTGTTGTCCCACTTGGGGCATTTTCCAAAACAGCAGGGAAATATTTATCAGGAACAAATATTGGAGAATTGTCATTCACATCAATCACAGTTACAGTCACACTGCAGTAACCAGTTCTTGCAACCCATCCTCCATCTGTTGCACTAATAGTTATTTCATGCTTCTGGCATAGCTCATAATCAAGAGCTTTGGCTAGTGTTAATACACCTGTGGTGGAATTGATTGCAAAAATGCCTTCTTCATTTCCTGCAGAAATGCTGTATCTAATCAAGCCATTCATAGCTGCATCTCTATCTCTGGCAGAAACAGTTCTGACTATGGCCCCGATACTGTGGCTTTCAGGGATGGTTGTACTCATGTGGGTTTGAGAAAATTCAGGTGTGTGGTAGTTTTCTTCAGTGACAGTTATTTGAACAGTTGCTTGAGAAGAGAGTGGAGGATTTCCTTTGTCCTTAGCTGTGACTGTGAGCAGAAAGTTTTGATTCAAGTCAGAAATCAGGGAAGATGCTACAGAAATCCATCCAGTATCACTGTCCAACTTAAATTTCCCTAAATAATTTTCATTAGAAATAAAATATTCCAGCTCAGAATTCAATCCAAAGTCTTTATCATCTAATGCAGTCACTTTGATTAACTTTGTACCAACTTTAACATTTTTGGTGACTGGGGTAAAATATTTATCTCTAAGAAACTGAGGTGCATTGTCATTACTGTCGACTATGTTGATAGTAACAGTTGTCTCACTAAGTAAAGAAGGATTACCTCGATCTGAAGATGTCACTATGAAACTATGCCTGTTAATGTTCACATTGCTGAAGCCACTGACATTCTGGTATTTTAAGACCTGCTTATTGAAAATCTCTCCAGTTGTGGCATTGATCCTGAAATACTCTGACTGAGATTTAATAAAATAAAATACGTGTCCATTTGACCCCTCATCAGGATCTGTTGCATATACCTGAGTCACTTTGGAGCCAATCTCAGTAAGCTCAGGGCAGTCTAAATAATAGGAAGGTCTGCTAAATCTTGGGGCATTGTCATTGATATCTGTCACAAATATTGTGACATCTGTACTTACAGTCCATCCAGAATCATGTGCAGAAACTCGTATTCTGTAACGGTCTGTATCTTCCCTATTTAGAGGTCTACTAATGATGATATCTCCTGTGCTGGGGTTGATTGTAAATGGAAGACTTGTGTCTGTTATAGAATATCTGCTAATTGCATTTGCACCTATGTCTTCATCAGAAGTAGTGACACGCGTAACAATGTATCCTAAAGGGGAGTTTTCTGGAACGTGGGCACTAAATATTTGAGAAAATCGAGGGGCATTATCATTTTCATCTAAGATGTTAATAATGACTTTTACTGAGGTACTTTGAGAAGGGGACCCTTTGTCTGAAGATCTTACAGTAAGCATATAATGAGATACTTTTTCTCTGTCTAATGGCCTAATGCTTCTAATTTCACCAGTGGCATGATTGATATTGAAACTATTTTCTTTGTTGCCATTAACTATTTCATAATCCAGTTGTCCATTTGGTCCACTGTCCTTGTCCATTGCAGAAACAGTAAGTATTTTCCTAGGAGAAAGGTTTTCTAATATTTCTGATACAAATGGATCTTCTTTAAAAACTGGGGAATTGTCATTGACATCTAATACTGTTATGTCAAGTTTCTCATAAGAAGAGAAAGGAGGGAAGCCTCCATCTCTGGCCTCTATCCACACAACATACTTTTGTATCTTTTCAAAATCTAAAGGTTGGTTAATAGACACCTGTCCTGTTAGCTGATCCATTTGAAAAGTATTGCCAAGATTTCCACTTGCAATATAATAGGACAAAGTTTCTCCTCTCAAAGAGGATCCTGTGATGGTGGTGACAAGAGTGCCTACTGGTTGGTTTTCAGGAAACATGAATGTTTGTTCTTTCGCTCTGACTTTAGGAAAATCTGCCTTGTTTACAAATCTCACAGTTACTGTTGTAGAATCTGTTTTTGGAATTGAACCACCATCTTTCACGTGGACAGAAAATGTCACTTCTGAAGCTCCACTGAGTGGCCCGGCTGCCATGATTGCTCCCCTCACTGGATCAATGTGAAACTTTTCAGAGTTTCTACCCGAAAGAGAATAATGCAGTTCAGAATTGGGTCCAATGTCAGCATCTGTCACTGTAACCGCAAAGACAAAGGAACCTAAAAAAGAGGGAATTTACAGTTATAATCACATAGAAACTAAGCAAAAATTTGTAGTAGGTTAGTGTATTTTAAAATCTATATTGCTGCATGATCTGACTTTTTCTCATGATTATTGGAGAGAACAGTATCTTCTACATTTTCACTGTTTACCAATCAATATGTTAAATGATAATCTTCACAGATTGATGTTTTATTTGCTCACTAAAACCCATGCAGTCTACAGGATTTAATATTTTTTAGTATGCCTTTGAGAGAAGCACAGTGAAGGCAACTGCCTTATCATTCAGAATCATAGCTCCCAGGAGAAAAATCTGAACATAACATATTCCAATAGGCATGATAATATACAAGCTTTGTAAAGAGCTGTGCTTCTGCCAGCAAAAAGATATCATCGCTCTATTATAATTTAAAATACCTTTGAATTAGTATATAACCAGTCAGGGCAACAAAAACATTTCTAAAAGTTACTGTATCATGATAACTAGTATTTCAGAGCAAAAGTCTTTTACTGTTGACCTACGATTACATAGAGAGAAAGTATCTGTGTGCATATATGGCATATATGTATAACTATATGTGTGAGTGCACATAACTAAATTTAAATAACTATAAATTAGTAAGAAATAAGAATCAAGGAAGGATGGACCTAATTTGGATTCCAAAAGTGAGTGCTTTGAATGAGTGCCAGTGCAACAGATTGTAGTCTAAATATGTAGAAAAGCTTCCATAAGGACATTTTTTTTCAATAATCTCATTCAGAAACACTTCCAAACATCCGTAGAGTGTGTGACAAAAATGTAAAGACTTTGATTTTAAAAATGCAGTAAATTTCATAATTATAAAAAGTCTAATGAGGAAAAGAGGCCTAAACACACCTCCACACCTCGTTTGCAGAGGAGATGCTATAAGCACCACCATGCCCTGTGATTAAAATCAGGACTGGAGGTGCAGGTTCAGCTAGAGACTTTCATCAGGGATTTTTTTTTTATTTTCGTATTTGCATTTCTTTGGATAGAAAGTTGGCATGTACACTTATGGATTTTCTACTTCCGATTGGTATCAGATAGATGTTCTCAAGTTGATAAAAGATTACTAAGAGGAGGAATGTTGGATTGATTTATTTTTTTCTAATTGAAAATATTACAAATGAAAAAGACTAAATCAATCATATTTTCCTGCTTGAAAATTCATTTAAACTTCACAAACGGCACGTTTGTGCAGTTGTTAAGATAGTATGTCAGTTTTTGCAAATAAACACATGGTATCAACTCAATTTGAAAAAAATTCAGAAAGGTAAGTGGATATCATCAGTATAAAAGCAGTTTGTAAATGGTACTATAAACTTACGAACAGAAAAAATTAGACTCAGAAAAACTGAAATAAAATGTAAATATTATTTAGATTATTTATTCATGACTCTATAAAATATATATCTATACATAACTGAATAAGGTATTTGTTTTCCGCCAACAATTATATTTGAATGCCTACTACCTCTTAGATAATGTTTCAGATGCTGGGAATATGACATGAAAAATAGAGACAATGCTCCTTCTCTTGGGAAACTTACAAAATATACTTTAGGAAATAACCATCCTTAAAACTGAGGTAATGTCTATTCTAGCTATTAATAGTGTTCACAACCATATTAACAAATAGTAAAATGAAAGATGTGGCAATTATAAAATCCTGTACACAATAGGTCTAGGAGAAAAGAGTTAATTACAAGCCTCAATTTTTCTTCAATTTAATCAGGCAAAACAATTTGAATTTTAGAGGATTTGAAAGATTATGTAATATCTATCTGTATAAGAAATATCTATCTATATAAGAAATGTATACCAGAAATGTATATGTCTGAAATATATGTAAACAACATAACTGCATTCATAGAAAATATCTGATATATATATTTTGCATGTATTCATGTGTCTCATAGTTAATTTGATTACCTGGGAGAGTAGGATATGGAATATGTGTGACATATGGGTGATGTTGAAATCGCGGTGGGTTGTCATTGACATCGCTCACAGTTACAAGCACACTGGTGGAACTGGAAAGAGATTCTGGAGACCCAGCATCACTGGAGACCACGATCAAAGTATAATTATCTTTTGTTTCTCTGTCCAGTAATGCACTTGTGATGATTTGTCCTGTGGATGGGTTGATGGTGAACTGAGAATTTCCACCAATGATGCTATAACTAAAGCACAGAATAAAGACATGTTTTTTATTTGTCATAAAATCACATCTTATCTACTAGTATTAAAAAATTGAAGTGTACATCAAAAAATATTATGAATAGCATTATACAAAAATGAAGGAATATGGCTAGAATAAAAATATTTCAACTATTATGTGAACATTACATTGACAATTGTTATTATAAAAGGTCCAGTGACCTCAAGCAGGGTTCTGCAAATTTATCAAGGGTCTCAAATCAGCAGCCGGGCATGGTGGCACATGCCTGTAATCCCAGCACTCCGGAGGCTGAGGCAGGAGGATCACTGTGAGTTCGAGACCAGCCTGGGCTACAAAGTGAGTTCCAGGTCAGTCTCACCACACAGTGAGACCCTGTCTCAAAAATAAAACAAAACAAAACAAAAACAACCACAAAAAAACAAAACAAAACAAAACAAAAAAAAGACTCTCAAATCATGTAACATCATAAAATGAACTCAAAACATTACTGTGCTTTAAATAAATGAGCCTGAAAGAATAAATCAGGGTCTTGCTCTGATATTGTGGCTAGTGGCCAGAATCACAAATGAATTTTTTAAAAATCAACTAAAGAATTATTTTTCTGCTGCATACCATAATAAACCAGAGAAAATCAGTTGGAGATCTTCTTCTTTAAAGACTTACTACTGCATTAATATACGTTGGCTGTCCAGGACAACCAAAGAACCGGTTATTTATGCAGAGATACGCATGGTCGTTAATTCTCTCACTTGTCACTCCTCCTATGGATATGCTGCTCTCTTGACTGGGGCAGTATGACACCCTCATGGATAGTTTGATGCTAACCAGGCTGGTTAGCAAGCAGCAGTTTCCACCAGGAAGTGTGTCTCTCTTCTTTATAAAGAGTAAAGCTCTCTTTCTCTTTTTGGCCAAATTCCTCACATTATGTCTCAGGTGGTGTCCCAGAGATTAGAGAAGAATCACTTATGGTCCATAACACAAAATTGGAGGGCAGCAAGAAAAGAACTGTCTTCAGAACTTTTCTTTATTCCAACAAATAGATATCCTTGTTGGAATTAATAGCGTGCTTTTACAGTTTAGTTTCTGTCCATATAAACAAAGTAATATGAAGTGTCTAATAGAAAATGCAGAGGAAAAAAATCTACACTTCAGCCAGTAATGTATACATTCCATTATGCTCACAGCTTAAAACATGTACTTCATTATTTTATCCCACTTTAGTAAAAAAAAGTATTTGGGAAGTGATATTTTAAAAGAACAGAGGTCCTATAAAAAATCTTTTTAAAAGGAAAGAATATAGAAATGATTTAGGTGAGAAATGGCTTCAGTACTGACAAATTACTTGATATTGCTCAGATATTTAAAGTTTTAATGCACTCACAAGCTAGACTCAAGAATAAATGACAATAGAAAGGAATATACTTCCTGGACCAGTAGGAGTGATTCTTTATAAAGTATAAATACTGAACTTCTATAGTAAATTCAGGTTTCCTAAAAAAATCAAACCAGCTTACCTTTTGAAAAGAGTTTGTAGAACATGCGTTATGAGAAAGCATATAATTATATTTTGGAAAACTATTTGCTATCATTGTATGTGGAAATTATTAAATAATAAATCTCTAATTTTAATTTGGAAATTAAATTGAATTCAAATTTTAATTTTAACAGAAAAAAGAAGCCATTCTTACATATTTCCATGAATTTTCTCAATAGATTTACAACAGTAAAAAAAAATCAAAGTTCAATCAAATATTTGGTTTCTTAAATATTCAACTAAAATTGAATATGAATGATAAAGGGCAAAGCAAATTTGTACTTGGAAGTTTTGTACACAGCAGAAACATGGTGTAGGAGAAGGACGAATATGTTAAAAGCAAATAATGAGGCATCTGGTCCAAGGCTAAATAAATAATAAAGGAATCTTACACTACACATTTGTATTTTTATGCTGTCATAAATGTTATTGTCTGCTTAATACTAAGTAACATATTTAGCATTTCTGTAAAGAATAAATTGTCCTTAATCGCTAAAATTTGGAAACAGCCCAATTGCCCATCAACTGGACACTGTATAAAGAAGAAGTAGCTTTTTACAAAATGGAGTACTACTCATCCATAAAGAAGGAAAAACTAGAAACATTTATAGCTGAGTGGATGCACATTGGGGCCATACTTTTAAGTGAAATTAATAGGACACAAGAGTAAATAACAAATAGTTTCTCTGGTGTGAAAAACTGAAAGTGTAAATAAGGATCAAAATGTATTATTGATATTGTGTAATAGGAAGAAAGGGTGTAAAGGAACAGGAGAAGTGGGAAGGGTTGGGAAAGGTAAAAAGAGAAAAGAAAAAATATGAGAAAAAGAAAGACATATAAACAAAGTCTTTGTAAGTAGGGAAGAGTGGAGGTGGTGAAGGGAGGGCAGGGGAATCGGGGAAAAATAAGAACCAAGATATATCATGTTAAGGAACAGATCCCAATGATGAATGTAACTACTGTATACCTAAATTGTACCAATAAATTTAATGGGCAAAAAAAGATTAAATTGCTCTATTGATAAATGATTAAGTTTTCTAAATTTTATTGAGTTCTAAAGTACATGAAAAGTGGATTTTAAATAAGAGATATTCTGTAACACCAACAGCATGAAAATGTATACTTCTAAGGTAAAAATGCAGAAGAAATACAAGGAGCTCTATACAAAATAGCAATCCAACTAAGCTAAGACTGCACCCAGGTATTAGCCTCCTTTACTGGGTCTTGGTTTGTTTCTCATCACTTGTGTATGTCTCTCCCCCTTCTGTGGTCCCATATGTTTCTGTAAGGTGATGAAGTTTACTGAGTGACGTTTTATGCTCTCTTTGTAACAGTTAAACATCTTTGCTGCTCTTTAGAGATTTTCAGCATATCACTGACTTTTTAGTAAGTATGGAATAAAACTAGGCAATTCATCTATTCTTTCTTTCAAAGTCAAAACAATCACAGCGTTCCGCTTTAGTTTGAGATTTTTTAATAGATGAAGAATATGAGTCTAAGGGATAAAAGTACTTGTACAAAGAAACTCCTTCTGTAAACCGCACATCAATAGTTTGAATTTCTATTTTGGCGACTTCCCCACCATCTTTTTCCACTTAACTACAACGTAAAGAAGGTAAGACTCAAATGAGGGGATGTTTTAAAGAGAAGAAATGCTGCATCTGGTTGCTAAGGCCAAAATTAACTCTTGTTCACGGTATGTCGACACTATACTGGTTTACATGGGTTTAGTGCAGGGCAGATCAACAATTTTTTTCATTTACTTTCTGATTTGAGAATAAGAAATCATTGTTTTAAATTACTTGCACAGAGATCATTGTTATCTGAACACTAAACCTGTTGTGTTTAATTTTTAAAACTAAAACTAAAATGTCTTCATTTGATTATTTTTCTAAACTTTCGTTGACTCTCCCTGAGATTTGTTAAGGAAATGTGACACTGTGCTGCATAGCATGCAAATAAAATCATTTAGTAAGAGGTGAGATTTTGAACTCAGTTTACTTGGATACAAATTTAACTTGACTAGTCACACTTAAATTCATAGAACCTCTGAACCTTTCTAAGCCTTCTTTTTTTTTTTTGTCCATAAATTGATGGCTATATGTATACTTCTTTCAACTGGTACTTTAGAGTATTAAGTAAAATTCTGTATGAAAAGCACAAGGCACAGTAACTGGAACAAGGTAAGCACTCAAAAGTCTAGGTTTATACACATAATACAATGTATGTGCACTATATAATTATAAACTAATATTTATTATATACAATCTACCATATTCTATCTATATATGTAGATACTTAAATGGGCAGACATACTAAAAACCAGACATGGATAAGTAGGTAAAGAATCCTAGTTTCAAGCTCACATTCTAATAACATAAAACAAGGCAGTGAGTTAAAATTCCATGGCACTGGAGTAGCCAGTCTAGGTGAACAGAAGACATGTAGCACTTTGGACTGGAAAGACTAAAATTAAGTTTTTCTGGAGCAGTTTAAGTCTAAGATAAGCTTTGCAAATTTTGCATATTCTGCATTATTGTTGGATAAGGGAGAAAACAATATGTCAGAGTAGTTTAAAGCACTCTCTGCAGAGGTGCAGATAGCAAATACATATTTTCTGCTGACGGGTCACAGGTCACTGTTGCAGGATGCAGCCTGCTGCTGGAGTGGGAAAGCAGCCACAGTCAATGAGGATACAAACGCGCATGGCTGCATTCCAATAGCACTTTATTTACAAAAGCAGGCATGGAGCCAAGCAAGGCCTGTGGGGCTGGAGTTTGGTTAGCACTGGTCTAGGCTATAGAATGACTGGACTATGGCTCTGAGGCTGAGGAGAGTTCTGATCCTTTTCCCAGGAGCAGAAAATGATCCAGTGTGGCTAAAATTTTGGCTATAAGTTTGTGGATTTGTGCAGAATGAGTTTGGGAAGACACTGGGGCCATTTATGGAGTAGCTAGAATATGAAAACTGGGCATTATGCCATAGGCAAATTGGAAGTTGAAAGATTCAGAGGCAGGGAGAACCACTGCTATAGAGAAGTCAATGAATGCTCAAGATGGCTCATATTACGGCCACTATCCTTTTAGGCACAGACTCAGCCCTGGGTTCCTTCAAATCATCTACAATTCTGAGAGAGGCAACACTGTAAAACATAAACTAGTGGTCCGGTTAAGACTTTGCTCAAAACACTTCCATTCTTTCTCCCATTAGATGCAGAAAGAAATTTTAATTTCCTCATATGGTACCCAAGGTCCATTCCCAATCTACTGTACTCATATTGCAAGGTTTTATTTCTCTAATATCCCACTTCTGCATAGCTCTTTGATTTTGAACCTGTCACCATCTTTATCTACAACATATTTTATGCTCTACTTGCTTGTAAACTACTTATTTTTCTAAGAATGATTAATTACTTGAAGATTTTGTTGATTTTCTCGTTACGCTGATCATATAGTTCCTTCTGTCCATTCTGTGATTAAAATAAACTTCTTACAAGGTAATACTATTACTTTTTAGATTATAAATTACCTTCATATGAGACCTGATGCCCTTAAAATTTTCCAATTTAATATCTTAATAGCAAGGGCCATGTACAGTAGAGTGCAGTACATAGGTACATAGAACGGTGGATTGGAAGCCAGAGTCAGGAAGTACATGTTTATTGTATTATAACACACATGATGTAGTCAGTTATGGGCTGAGCTACCCTCTTGGCAGGAAGAGTAACAGAAAAGAAAAGGTGCCAGAGAAATTAGAAAAGAACATGACAAGGGGTTTACTACTTCAGTAAAGGAGAAGAGAATGGTTGTTGACCACGAGGTACTGATAAAGAAAGTAAGACAATACTGTCGAAAGAAAGTAGAAATTAACAAGAGAGAGTTTGACTCTTACTCTGAGCCTGATGCTAGCAGAGCCTGCAGGTAGAATAAATTTGCCAGAGAGTTATATGACTGAGAAGCTCCAGAAATGTGTTTGAGCTGGATCTCTTTTCGGTTAAAAATTCATGATTATAGACATGGAAGCTGTCCTCTCTCTCTTCCCTCTCTGACAACAAAGAAACAAACAAACAAACACCAGAAAAATGTGGGGAATGTTTAAATTACTTTGTAGGGAAAAAAAAAACACAGGAGCCATAGAGAGATACTTAGGTGTGGTCAAAAATATAGGGTGAAAGTTAAAAAATAACATTTATATAAACAATGGATAGAAAAACGTAGAAAAATGACAGTGCAAATATTATAAAAGTTAAAGAGAATAAGGAATATAAAAGAGTCAGAAAAAGTCATTAGACTTAACAAACTTCATCAGAGTCTTCTGACGGAGCCCTTTTTTAGTAGGTAATAGAAGAAAGATTTTTCAGAAATAAATGACCAGAAATTATACTGAAGTAATGAAGCTCCCTTTTCAAGAATGTTGCGGTAACTAAATAATAAAAAGATCATTCATTCAGTATATTTATTTGTCAACCCTATTATTTGCTAGACATTGTGTAAAACAGAAGACATTAGTATTGCAGATAGGTAAGTTAATTAGATATCTTGTAGGCAGTTAGACAGGGCCGCCCTCAAGGAGCCAACACAGCAAGGAGCCAATATGGAGGACAATCAAGATACATTCATTGAAGGCCAGCATTGTAAAACAAGAGATTGACAGGTATCAATCACGGGGGTGGGGGTGGGGTCCTTAATGCAGTCTTTCCAGGAAATATCCTTGACCCACACCTTTATTGAAAATCCTTGTATGCTTGTTATGTGATTTGCTCCCAAATTTGAACCTCATTTAATCAGTGTTACCTGGGTTAGAAGCCTTCTTTTCCCTCAATGAATTTTTCCTACTCTTAACCTCTGTTGTTCCTAGAATTCATCCTTCAGTTTTAGAGAACAGGAACTTGTGTTTTGGATATATAGTCAACTTGGGAGTTACATCTCTTCCCTCTATATCATTAAGATTAAAATATGTATGAGAAAGAATTTAATAACTTCTTTGTCTATATCTATATATCTCTATAATTGTACCACAGATATTAACAGATTCCATACACATTTCTTAATATATACTATGGGTTAAAATTTAATTCTCATGAACTGTGAAATATAATTTCTGATCACCAGTTTCATTGTTCCAATTATTGATTCTTTGAAACACGAAAGTAACTTCTACAAGTTATACTGGACATATAAAAGAGCCAAGATTAATATGAAGTATTCTGAGCATTTCTGCAAATAGGCTAAGTTATATAGATGCAAATCTCTATACACACAGAAATGACCCAGAAAGGAGGATAACTTGAAGTTCAAGAGAAAAATGCAATAAATGTTCACTTAAAGATTTTAAGGAGTCAGGTGTGAAGGCTGCATGTGTGTAATTCTAGCTATCTGAGATGCCTGCCTAGGCCAAGTTTGAGACCAGGATGGGCAATTTAGCGGGGAGTTAGTAAGACTCCTGTCTTCAAATAAAAAGTAAAGAGGGTTGGGATGAAGCTCAGTGGAAGAATGCTTGCCTAGCATATGCAAGCCCCTGGGTTTGATTCTTAGCAGTGGGGAGTAGGGTTGAGATGAGATTAAGAACACAGTTGAAAAATAAAAAAAAAAAGAACACAATTGAGTGCAGGTAAATGGATTTGCCTTAGATTGTTAACCCTGTCAATACAGTTTTGGAAGTTTCTCTAGTATCATAATTTAAAATAACTACAAGTTGAATGGTGGAAGAAAAGGGAATTTATTTCAGTAGGAGCTACATTCTGGAGTAGGCAAGTGAGAAGCAAAGATATAAACTAGTTAGCCCAAGGCTGCAAATTAACACAGGCTGATTTACTAGAGGAAAAAGCTTAAAATTAAAATAAAATGTATAAATCAAAATAAGTACACAATGTGTAGAAATGCATAGTACAAATAAATAGAAATAAAAATATAAATAAGCATTAGTAGGTAGCTGCTGTGTATAACATCATGCTAGCTTCTAGGAAAACCGCACAAATTACAAGACACGTGAAAAGTTTTGCTACTATAAATCCTATCAGTGGTCAAGGAAATAGTTTTAAAAAGTAAAACTTATGTGGATGATATAAAAATTAATAAAATTGTTCTTTTAGCCTGAAGATAGAGTGCATTTTTTCCTTGATTACATGAATAGCAATAATAGATTAACACCTGCTATAAAATTACATCATATTATTGTAGATAGATACATTAATTAGATATCTTTTAGGCAGTTAGACAGGACCTTTCTTAAAGCACCAGCTCTCAAGTTCCCAGTTCTCAAGGTGTCAGACCTCCAGGAGCCAACACAGCAAAAAGCCAACTTAGAGAACAATTAAGGCATATACACTGGTTAGCATTATAAAAAGGAAGGGACACTATTCAGTGTTCCCCTAGAGATAAATACCAGTCACTGATATTCTAAATGGGAGATTCCTTGTATGTGACTTGTTTTCCCATTTGATTCCCATTTACTCAATATTACCTGGTGACTGTACTTGTAATCTTATTGTTTGGTCAAGTTTTGCCCCACCTCATGCCTACCCTGTAATTTTCAATTGGGTCTTATACTTTTATCCCACTTTGTACCTGCCTCACATGGATTTGATGTATAAAACATCTTTGAGAATTGAAGTCGGTGGGCAACCCACTTTCCGATCTGCATTCTGTCTCACACAGAAGCTTTCTTTATTTCAACAATTTTTTTCCTACTCTTAACCTCTGTTGTTCCTAGAACTCATTCTTTGATTTTAGAGAACACAAACTCATGTTCTGGTTATCTAATAGCTTTGGAATTTACATCTCTTCCTCCTATATCAATATGCATTTAAGACTATCAGTCCAAAATAAGAACAGTTCATACATATCCATATGTATACAGCTATAAGTAGAGTCTTAATTTGAACTCTAAAATTTTATTTTAATCTTATTTACAAGTTTATATAGTGATTTTTCACATGATTAAAAATGATATTGTAAGTTAAAGATTTTCACATATGGGTTTTATAGATACACTAAAAAATGCAAGCATAAAGTTAATTGTCTAATAATTACAGGAAAATTAAAATTCAACCACCCAGCTACCAACCAAAGTATATACCATCAATCCAAACTAATCACACCAGTTCTATCATTAAAATTTTCTAAAACATTCTAAAAATATGAACAAGATATTCTGGACCAATTTTACATTTATTACATTTATTACCTTCACGAACATAGGATAGAAAATTTTGCAAAAAATTTTCAGTATGCACTAGAAGAAAACAGAATATCACTATGGCATTTATTCTAGCAATAAATGAATGGACAAAGGACGATGACATTGATTTTGTAAACATCCAGCTTCACACCAAGAATATAAACATTATCTTTAGAAAGTTTCCTCTGCATAAAGAATTATAAAACATTATTAGACTATCACACTTCAATGGATAGACATCTTCCAAAGTCATTTTCTCACTCACAGCAATAGCAGGTGTTAGACAGGGGGCTAAGGGCTTTTCATGGATTAGAATAAGATGTAATGACATAGAGCAAGCAGATGTTATTATAAATAGTTCATTTTTTTTTTGTATTTTTCCTCTATAAAGTCCGTGGCACTATTACTATACCTAGTTCACTGATGAAAAAAATTGATGTCTATAAATGTTTGCTAATATCACCCTACTTTTCAATTAGTAATAACAGAATCAGTATTCAGTTGCAGATAGCTTGATTACTAGGGCTCTGTTAAGGCTAAACGGAAGACTCTGTACTAAATCTTCTCCTATGGATCTTATCATTTGTACCACTTACTGTAACACAAGTAAAGGAAGGGGTATTTATTGGGCTTTTGAGATTCACTAACAAGTAGTTTAGCTGTACCCACCACTCTCAGGGTGATGCTAGCGCAATGACCCAAAGAGGCACAAAGCTCTGACTCAAACATCCCTAATCCTCAATGACTTGTCTCTGTAAGTCATTAGGAATTCAACTTTTCTCTTGGAAGTAACTCCTAGTCTTCTGCAAAGAAGCGTGTGCTCTGTTTTCTGTCATTTTACAAACATCCATAGCATATTCAATGGACAAAAGCATCCACTGTGTTCTGAATTTCCTCCTCCATCTGGGGCCACACCTTTTTAACTGCCTTGGTGAGTTTCCTCCAAAGATTTCCAATAACCAGCTCTTGCTCCTCTTTCCTGCTTTTACTATATGCTCTCAACAGTGTCCACATTCAGTTCTTTCATTCTAAATGTCTTCTATCTACTGTTGACTCCCAAGGTTCTAAGTCCAAGCACTGATTCCAACCCTGAGGTCCATAGGCTGAGCTCTAACTTCCTAGATGATATGTTATGAATGACTAATAGTCACCTATATATACAAAGTATATACAAGTGCAACCTTATTTACCCCAAACTTGTTTGTCCTCCAGATGTACCTACTTCATTCTGTCAAGATGTACAAGCCAAAACATCAATACTAGATGATCCATTTCTGATATATGATCTGGGTTCTAAATCTATTCCCCCAATTTTCTTTTCTCTATCTAAATATAAGGTCACTCTATGTCGTGTTTGAATTACTAGAGTAATTAGTGCCTAAGTGGCCTACTTTTTATCTCTTTGTCAAGTTCAACTTTATGGATGAGTCCTGCCTCTTCCAAATCCAAATACAGAAAATTTATGTCAGTCCTACACTTTAAAATACTTATATAGTTTCCTACCTAAACATAAATTAAAAACCCCTCATCTCTTAACATAACCAAAGAGCCCTTAAACAGCCTGGCCCTTTCCTATCTCTGTGACCATTTTCCCATTCTGGCTTTGCTGCACTGATCTTTTAGATGATAACATCAAGCTTGCTTCCATCCCAATGTTACATCTGACTTAAAGGTTGCCTTCTTATAGAAGTCATCTGCTATGTTCTGAAAGATTCCCTTCAAATCCATTCTCATTAATTTTTGAAACTCAATGGACAGTATGATAGCATTAAGAGGTGAGTCTTTAGGAAGAGATTGCATCATAAAGATAGAGTTTTCACGGATGATATAAGGTCCTTTATTCAAGGGCTCCTCCACCAAGTGTGGACACTGTCTTCATTTCCTCTTAAGGATGTATCACCAAGGTGTTACCCTGGAAGTCATTCTCTCTAGAAACTAAGCTTTTCAGCAACATGATAGCCTCCATAAATGTGAGCAATAAAATTTTAGTCTTTATAAATCACCTAGTCTTAGTATTTTAGTATGGCAGCACAAATAGACTAAGACTCCTTCTACAAAAATAAAATCTAATAGTCTAAAAGGCTGCCATCACTATAGGAAATATCTTATTTATGCATATGTCATTTTCTACCTAAAAATCATAGAGGCTCAAAGAAAATAGGATGTTGTCCTGTTTGAGACTTATATCAGCAGCACAATAAAGGTTTGTTGAATTTTTTAAAATGCCTTTGGTATATCCTCAGTTTCCCAAGATGATTTTGTTAAACTGACAAAGTAAGTCATTAGTCAAATCATTATTTTACATATATATATATATATATATATATAGATAGATAGATAGATAGATAGATAGATATATCTCCTGGGTTTTACTAATAATTCCCCTGTCCTGCCCAACTTTTATCTTCTGACCCATTACTTGTATTGCCAGCTCACCAACTCTAATTTAAATGATATCAGACTGTGGAGGGGTGCGTGCTATACAAAACTACTTGTCTTGGGGCTTTCTCTAGGAAAGTTGGAAAACTTCTCTTTTCAGTTTAGAATGAGCCTTGAAGAAGAGGGTAAACTAAATTGACCCAACTGCTTTTACGTTGTCAGAACAAGATTCCATATTTCCTCTTTCATATTAAGAAGATTTAAGAAAAGAAAAATAAATTTTTGCACAAATAAACTTCAGTGACTACCCTTAGTGAGGTAATTGAAGGGTTAAAAATGGCCCAAATTCTTTGATGTTCCTCTCGTCAGAGGTGGTATGCACTTCTCCTCCCAGTGAATCTGGGCTAAACATGGCTGGTTTGATCAACAGAGCATTGTGGAGTTGATGTTGTGCTACTTCTGCTTCTGACATTTAAGACAATGAGCAGCTTTCAGCACAGGTTCTTGGAGCCCATAGACACCATGTAAAAACTCCACTACTCTGTTAAAGAACTGTATAATGAAATCCTGAGACTACATGAGAAAGGAGGAGACCAGGCCACATCTCTGCCAAAGCACCAGACACGTAACACCATATTGGATCTCCAGCCCCATCCAGACAGCTGGTAAATAGTACTGAGCAACACCACCTAACCGCATTAAGCAGGACCACCTACTGTTTACCTGCACTACACAATTGCAAGAGACAGAAATGTAAATAAAACTAATAAACAAAAATTTAGAATAAGCCAAATTGTTAAAGTTTTAATCAAGTGAGGAATAGTTAACAGGAACAGTACTTTGTTAATATGGAATTTCTGTACATCACATTTATTTAGTTCAAAGACTAATGTTAAAGGAGAAAATAACCAATATTTGCATAGTTAAATGTACTGACCTTATAACTGCATTGGTCGAAGCATCAGCATCGGAGGCATTTACTAATAAGACATCTGTTCCAGTTGGTGCATCTTCAGGAACTGTTGTGAAATACATTTTACTGGAAAAGGTGGGGATATTGTCATTGACATCATCTACTATGACACTGACTGTTCCTGTTCCAGTCAAAGCAGGGGATCCTAGAGAGAAAAGAAAATCAAGTTAATGCTTAAAATTTACAAAAAAAAAAAATTAGTTATCCATAGATAGAATTACAGGGGATAATTTAGAAAACATCAAAACACAATTTCTCAACACACACAACAAGAAACAGCGTTTTTTTTTTTTATTTTGTACTAAGAAAAATACTTTCATTGATGACTTAGAATTTGAATTCTTTCCTACTGATTCTACACAAGCATATGCCATGTTCTTATTTTATTTTAAAGGTGCTGATTTGACAATGTAGAGCACAACAATATCATTTAAATACCACAAAAGAGACACTACTGGTAATTTATCTGAAATTACATTAAAATAGTGCAAACCAGATTTGGAGCAACCCACAGCATGGAATAGTTGGCCAACTAACCAGGCAGTATTAAAACTAATATTTCTATTTGAGACTATCACTGTTAGTATCCAAAATTCCAACAGAGTCTCTGATATCTATCTATCTATCTATCTATCTATCTATCTATCTATCTATCTAGATAGATAGATGGAGATATATATATATATATATATATATCTCCACTTGTCCATAACAATCAGTACTTTTTCATAAAATATTTAAAAGTTATCTCAAAACTATGAGTTTCTGCTAACTTTATACTAATGAGCTGACAAAATCATTTTAGTTGTATCTATTTAATGTAATGTGAAATAATTTCTTTTGATTTTTGCTTTAGCTCTGTTATCAATATTTAGTTAGAACCCTACATTTAACAAAAGTTGGAATGCACTATGTCTATTACACAATTCATTTTGTGGTGAAGGACAGATGTCATCTTTGGTTAGAATTCTGTGGGTTGTCCTCATAACTGAAAGGAAAATCATCTCCTTTGTTGTGTTTTCAAAACATCTTTTTTCAGACTTTAACTCTTCTAAATAAAAACAGTGGAGGTTCATTCAACTTCATTTATCTAAAGTAAAATAAAGACACAGATATTTTCTTTTTCTCTTTAATATATTAATTTTCCCAAAGTAATTTCCTCTTCCAAAAAGTTTAAATGCTACTTATATTTGTCACTCAGTATTCTCTAAATCTGTAAAACATTTATGGAACAACTTTATTATTACAAAGTTGTGTATTGAAATCCACAAACTTCTATTAGTTTTTCTAATAATCGTATGATTTGCTGATACTTTTTACACTTTTTAAACTTTTTCATGATCATAGAATGTAATGACTGATGGCATAGTACCAATCACTTTTTATGTTTAGATATATAGGAAGCAAAATGTACAGACTAGAAAAATACAGAAAAAAATGGCTTAGGTGATCTGTCATTTTTATGTTCAACACAGGAAGTGAAAATTTCATGTCAGATAAATAAATGTGAGTGACTACATGAAGAAGACACTAAGGAATATAAGACTTCATGATACCTCCTAGACAGTTATCCAATTAAATTCAGGCTGTATGCTACTAATTATATACCTATTAAATAGTTTATATTAAGCAGTTCTTTCACATTAACATACAACATTTTAAAATTTCTACTGAAATTTTAACTATTAGTGTTTGATTTTTTACACTACATCAAAGAAAGCCCTTATTTCATTAATTATATCTGTAATTCACTAAAGGATTTTTAAAAATTAAATAATCACCTTTTAATCATTTTTCAGGGTAAATGATGGTAAGATTATACTATAAATATTTCACACATACTACACAATTATTCCAAATATACATTTATTCATATATATAATTATTATATGTTGGAAAAATATATCAAAATAAGGCTTTTTAAAATGTCATACAACATAGTAATATTTCTAAAAGCAGCTTATTAAATCCTTAGGCAACTATATATACATGTGTTTAAATCTGTGTAGATGATTTTATCTAATCCTTTTAGATTATTACTTCTGTCATTCATATTTTATATATGAATAAAGTGAAGTGTGCTAAACTGGAGGTTGCTAACTTTTGTGAAGCCATAGAGCTAATGAGGAATGGAGCCAAGATCTGATATGTGTGAGGTAACACTGGAGTACTTCCCACTGAAAAGCCGTAGGTGTTTTACTTGGAAAGGCTGCCTGGTGGGATGCTCTGGGACTCTGGGCAATGCTGTCATTGAGATAAGAGAAAAAACCCAGCCATGATGTGGAGGAAAGACACGACTGAGAGGAACTCTAGATGTTTTCCAGTTTAAGCTGCTCTCAGCAGATTTAAACTTTCTTACAAATGACATGCTAAAACTAAAAAAAAAAAAAAAAAATGTAGTGTTGACACCAATATTTGGCATAAATCTCTTGCATATGGTTTAATGAAATGAATGTTAATGATGTAAATTATGCTAGTGGTTCTCCTACTGGTTGCATTAAAATATATAAATAAATTTAGCTAGACTATATCTATGCATTTGTGTGGTCAAAAAAGGGTATCATAAGGACAGTGTATATATGAGTAAGTGAGAGAGGATAAGTAAATCAAGGTCACAGAGGCAGAGGGTACAGAAAAGTGAAGGATGTCTTAATGTTTTATTGATATCTACTCATTAAATCTCAGTCTCCATGTGTAAAATGGAATAAGAAAAGTAAGAACAGAATCCATCTCAAAAGAAGTAGTGAGGGAAATGTACTAGGAATAGAATAAAAAGAAGCACATGGTTAAAATGTGTTCTGTATTGCTCATTATTGCTCCTATAGTCATTTTAGAAATGAAAATAGGAGACTGACATAGGTCATGTTAATTTTACAGATTTATGTCTTTAGCTTTCAGGATTTTTCCCTTCATAAAGCTTTCACTTTATCCTATGATAATATTATTGAGAACATTTTAAACCACAATTTATCTTAATGATTCTTTTATAGTTTAAATAAAAGACATTTATTTCTCAAAAGAATTTAGATCTTTGTCAACAACAATTTGAATTGGAAATTTTCAAATGCAAAACTTTAAAATTTACAGTGAGATTTTTAAGGAAGATCTGAGTACTTCTGATATGCACATTGTTCTCTAGTTTACAGTACTGAAACTTGTTAAGAAATGGCCCAGAGACAGGCAAGCAAAGGTTTATCTTTGGTGTTCTAAAGTGTCTGGTGACACCCAAGTGGAAAACCACACAAAAATGATGACTAAATCATTGGGTCAGGACCATGTGATTTCTTCACAAACTGCGTATTGCTGCTGACACATTTTCTGAGTTAGTAAGTAAACAGGAAAAAAAAAATCATTTACAGAGGAAAACATTCAGCAAATTCAGTCTCAAAGGTCTGTACCAAAGATCATCTCACTTTTCCAGACAATTTTTAAAGATAATAATGACAACAGATAATCCTGGCTTGAGAAGTGGTCCTGTAGGTGATCTTATATTCATGTGGTCCTTTCTCAGGCTAAATCTTTTTCTAGAGCCTCCCTTTCTCCCATTATTATCTGTCTCAGCCCAATTTATAATCATTTGACCTTCTCTTCTTATGGTTTCTTTTTTTCCTTCCTGCCTTAAGAATAGATAGAAGGTGAGGCACTGTTTCTTTTTTGTTTTGTTTTGTTTTGTTTTAGGTACCTGGGATCAAACTCGGGACCTTGCTCTTTCGAGGCAAGTGGTGGAACCACTGAGCTAAATCCACAGCCTCAAGGCACAATTTCTTCCACTGTGTTGCTCCAAGAGATGTGTACATAAGACTTGTTATTATAAATATTTGAATTTTAAAAGAAAAATCTTACAGAAATATTGTTCTAAATTTTCAATCTTTTAATGGGACATAACTAACCCCAAATTCTGTCTCCTAAATTCTTAATTTTTTACTCTTGGGAAAGGGTCTTACTACACTTCTGGCCCACTCCAAGATTTTGTTTGTGCACAGGAAGTACCAGTTCAGAAGTCACTACTTCTCAGCTACAAACAGATAAAATCAAAGGAGAAAAGTGGGAATGTTTCCTGGTCTCAAGTAAGCCATATTTCAACTTTTTTTGCCAGATGATGCACACAGTTCCTCAATTCTTGGCCACCTTGAGATCATGGAATTTCCTCTCATGTATTAATTGCAAAACAAATTAATGTTTTTGTGGTTGTTTTTCTGTATTTGTTTGCTTTTGTTAACTCTTCCTTTTAAGTTGTGAAGAATCAGCTAGAATTCTTATATTCCTGTTTCCCTCCGTTTTTATGGGTATTTCCCATCTAAAGTGCTGCACAGAGCAGGAGATGCAGCTCAGTGGTGGAGTTCTTCCTAGCATGTTTGAGGGCCTGTGTTCAACACTCAGTAAAGAAAAAGAAAAGCTGAAAGTATTACACAGTGTTTACTATGACTTTGATCTGTAATCCCTGCCTTCCTGCTGTCTTAAAAATGATATTTCTCCATTTTTGGCAATTTCTGAAGCAGTTCTGGAATTCCTCTTTCATGAGTGTCTTTTTGTGACTGCGTGGATATCCTGAATCACTTCAAAATATTTAAGGCAATTTCTGTCAAACAAAAGCTTTATAGTGTATCCTCATCCATCTTATTCACGGGATTGGTACCATGCAACTTCTGCTTCTTCTCCAGTGACCGTGAAAGGTAAAATGCTTTGAAATCATTTAGGACACTGAGGCAGCCACAAGAGTGCAACTAAATACATTCAGGAGAAATACTTTGAGAACTATTTCAGAAAGTGGCAAGATGGATGGGAGAGTGTGTTTGAAGCAAAGGGAGCACCTTGAAGATTAATGGCAATGCGCCTTCTGCTATAATATTTTTAAATTTCAAAATTCACAACATTTTTATCACACCTTGTACAATATAATCAAAAGTCTAATTACATTAGCAGTCAAAAATAGAAGGAATTGTACATTGCAAAACTGTATGTATTATGTATACACAGACCATAAATACACATACATATATACATACACAAGAAATGTGGCTAAGTTTACAAGAACCTTCTTATATTTTTAGACATAGTGAAAGCACAATACTTTGAATGACATTTTACAATATTATCTAAAAACAAGACATGTATGTTCACACACATACACATACACTGAGAGACATTTTAGATACCACAAGTAATTTTAGGCACTGTCTGAGTTACCTTTTATACTCTTGCATTTGGGAAATGATTAAATAGTACTGACTTGCTGGTGGCTTAATAAGCTAAAATTTATCAAATTAAGGTTTGAGGAAGTTAAAATTGAGACTGCAAAGGAAAAAGTCTCAGGCACACTGTTCCATCAGAAAATACATAACATATAATAGGCAGAATAAATGAGACTAAATAACCATTAAAGTTTAAATTTTGTGCAGATTACATTTTTATGCTATCCCTTACAAAAAAGAATTTTCAAGAAATAACATGTTCCAAGTTCAAATATGAAGAATGAAGCATTATTCTCTAGTTAAAATGAAAGCATCAATACTTTTTTAGTAGAATTAAATGCACATCTGGTGGCAGGAACGCCCCCCCCCACACACAAACTGCAGTCTTAGTTACTCACAGTCAACATAGTCTGAAAATGTTAATAGAAAACTTCCAGAAATAGAATATAAATAATTTTATTATTGTATGTTATCATTATATTTTTATTACTGTTTATGACCTCTAATATATAAAATAAACCTTATTATAGGTGTGTATGTCAGTGTAGAAAAAACAGTGTATGGGCCAGGGATTTAGCTCAGTGGTTCCGCCACCTGCCTTACAAGCACAAGGACCTGAGTTCGATTACGGGTACCAAAAAAAAAAAAAAAAAAAAAAAAAGAAAGAAAGAAAGAAAAAACAGTGTATGTAGGTTATTGAAATAATACGTATGGATTTAGGTATTCAGGGGGTTTTGGAATCTTTCTTTCCTGAATAATGAAGCTACTGCTGTGTGTGTGTGTGTGTGTGTGTGTGTGTGTGTGTGTACTTGATGAAGAAGTTCAGACTAGACAGAATAATACCAATATCTCTATTGAAAAATAAGCATAGGAGAATTAACAGGAGACTTTTGGGCAAAAGAAGAAAATAGAAAACAATTCATAATGATTGATTTTACATCTCATGTTTCCAGCATAATAATTACAAATTTAAATTTTTTAAATGAAAAAAAATATTTTTCAAAGCATGAAAAATGATTTAGCAAAATAGAAATTTTGCTTGACTCTAATTTGTAGCTTTGAAAAACAGCTGGTTTTGTTCTTGAAATTAATCATTTGGTGCTTGAATTGCCTGTCCGAGTGTTTGATGTAAGTTGATGTAAGTTGATTTTTCTCACAGGGGAAAAAAGCATGCACAGAGAATGTGTTCAAATTCAGCCACTCTATGTTAACATTGAAGATAATGTGGATATATTTAAATTTGGACTTGTAAAATACATAAAGCAAATAGGTATGCAACCTATTTTGAATATGACAAATGGCTTTGCATTTTTAAATATTTTAAAGTAACATTTTGCTAATTATTCATCCTAGAAATACATTAGTATACATTAGATAACACATACTTAAGTATCACTTGATTTTTATTATACCTCAAGTATACTTTATTTTTTAAAAATCTGTTTTCTTTAATACAGATTGTATACTAGTGAAGCAAGTAAAAAAAAGCATTTATTAATGCTACTTACATGTTATACAACAATGTGAATGTAACAAGTCACTGAATCATGCATATAAAAATAGATTGATAAATTTTATATAAATGTATATTTTTCAGGAATATTGTAAAATATTAAAATAAAATATAGGCAGCTAAGTTAGAAATGCAGTCAGAGAGGGACTGGGCTCACAAGGAAGTCAGTGAAAAGTAAAGAGAGAATTGTGGCTGGAGGTGAATCTGAAGAAGGCCAAACCCAAGATAAAGATGCAATGGTCAGGCCACCAGGCCTCCCTAAGTGGTAAACAATAATTTTAGATTATACTCTAATTAGCACCACTTGGTCCATTAAGTCCAGATAGGCATTAATCACCCAGGTGGGTGGCCAGAGCATCCAGACCTATTCCCTCCTAGTAATATCTTTGTTCTTTCCATGTACCCTTGTTACATGACCAGCTTCCTTACTGGATCAATGTTAGCCAAGCAGCTAACATAATCCTATAGGTTGATGGCACTTTGACCCACACTGTACCTACATTGTGACATTACTCCTAACAAAGACCCTTGGACCTCTCCCATCTCTCAGGCGCCCTCTCTCAATAAATCTTTCATACTCTTAATGTCCATTGTTCCTTGGAATTCATTCTTCAGTTTCGGGGGGACATGAACTCAAGCACATCTAACATCTACAAGGTTAGGAGTTATATCTCTCATATCAATATTAACCAAATATGTTATCCCTCCAAAGGTGGATTATGTAGAATTTACTATTTAGAGGATAATAAAAAAAATCAACAGATATTAAAACCTAGAAAATACCTGCTACCACCAAATTCTAAACTCAGCATGACACCCACCTTTTTAGTGAAAATATCAAATAATAGATTTATGAACTTAGGCCTCAAAATAATTAAGATTTGATAACATAAAATTAGAGGACTTTTAAAAAAGAAAGAAAATTCCTCATAATAAAATCAAGTTATTTTCTATTATACATAAATTTATCCTTTAGATTATATAAGTATTTTTAACATTAGAAATAGTTTAGTGCCATTTCAAAGATATATTTCCTTTGTGTTCTCAGATTAATAGATTATGTAAAGTGAATGAAAAGAGATTGATATTATTTTATTAAATTTTAATCATATAGAACATAATGGCAATTGCAGCTCTGAGCTTTTATTCAATAAAATTTTGGAAGTTAAACCATCTGTTGTATTTTTAAACTTATAAAAATAAAATTTTGTGCAGAGATTTTTTTTTATTAGTACCCAGTCCTTGACTCTAAGAGAGTTAAGTAAATGATTCATAATAATATATATGTCATTTATAGACATGATATAAGCTTCATAGAAATAAGAATTAAAATGATACCTAATTCTTCACCTTGAAAACCAAAATTTCCATCTTCGACAAAAACTCCAGTGGAAATGATCAAAGTTACCTCAGTCTCATATATATCAATAAAGTAAATACAATTAAGTGAAGATAACTTTAGCACAATTTGATATTTGGAATTATTAGTATCTTATGAAAGGCTTTTAAGCAATTTGCATTATTAAAATTCTTTATCATCATAGACAAGACAAGCTTTAAAAAATTTCTGTCAACAAAATTCAGTCTTTCTGAAACATTTAAAAGACAACTCTTCAGATAGAAAATGTGATATAGCACAAATCTAACCTCTGATTATAGAGTCAATTGTAATGGAATGACCCCCTTCAGCTAAACAGTGTAACCCACAGTATTAATTCCAAATGTCATCATACCCTCACTGAGAAAATAAAGCATGGTGATTAGTCCTTTTAGCTATTAGCATTAACTTTTGTAAAAGCACCATGTTTCCCCTCCATTAAGAAGTAATTTCCAGTCCCTGCATAAGAATGCAGTTTATTCTCTCTTTCAGTTGGATGATAAATGTCCTTAATTAGAAATGCTAATAACTGAACTTTTCCCCACAGACCTATTAATTATGCTGACACACAGGCACTTCATAACTAAATTTCTGGCCAAAGCTATGGCCAGACTATATCCATATCATTGTAGTGCAGTATATCAGACCATGAATTGACAAAAGATAATGTGGTGTTTTACAATAATGACTCCCCCACCCCATGCTAAATGCAAACACACATATTATCCAAATGACTGCATTGTCTATGCATTCATGTATATACCATTCGTACTGTATAATCTTAGCATAATGGCTAACACTTGCTTTGTACTTTATAAAACACTTTAATACATAAACCCTGATTTGATGACTTGATGATGAGTAGGTCTGTGATTTCTAATTTATGAATATTCTTACTTTTAAAACTATCTTAATGACAGAACCATAAGACCTTTTCACTTCTTAAATCAATGTTCATTATGTATATCTAAAATATATCAATAAATGTTTTACTTCAAAAAACAAAGAGCAAAAACAAAAAATAATTCAGTATTCTCCGTGTAAAGAATCTAAAATGTAGAAACTCATTTAAACATGATGAACACAAGAAATGTGGCAGACAAGGTGGTTGTGGTAAACAGTGAGTAATGACTAAGGAATCATCCCCTGGTGACCTTGAATCACAGTTTCACTGATTAATAGTTACATAAGACCTACATCAAGTGACTTAACTTTTAATTCTCAGCTTGGGTTTGTTGTTTTTCCATTTCTTAAACCCATGAATGTGGAAAAGCAGTGTGGTAAATCACTGGGCTGTTGTGGGATTAAAAGAGATAATGTAATGTAAATTCTGATAGTTACAAGTACTCAGTGTACACAGAACAGTATCATCCATTAGCAAGGGCTAAAGATGTAGGAAAAGTGGGAAGGGTAGGGGAAAGGGAATAAGGGAAAAGAAAAAAATATGAGAAAATGGAAAAACGGAAATAAAGTGCTTGCAAATGGGGAGGAGGGGTGAAGGGAGGGCAGAGACAAAGGAAAAAATGAGAACCAAGACCTCTCCTTTAAAGGTACAAGATCCCAATGATGAATGTAACTGTACTGTATACCTAAAATGTACCAATAAACTAAAAAAAAATCATCCAAATGTTTATAAATGTTCTACCTCTACTTGAATGTCTTCCTTGAAAACCAAACATTTATATCTTTCTATGTGATGACTCTATTGAATATCTCATTATATCTCAAACTTAATATGTTCAAAAGATAATTCTTGATTACATACCCTAAAATTTTCATTCTCCTCCTCTCCAAACTGCTAAGTCCATAACCTAGCACTTTCTCTTGACTTGTCTCATTTCTTAACCTCATATACTTCCAATTCCATCCTCCAGACCAACTGGTTCCACCTTTACAGTGGATAAAACAGATCACTACTTAACATTTTTAACTGTGTTCCAAACATATCACCCCAAAATATAATCTTAGCGTATTACATATTTTCATTCAAAAAGATTTGGGAAATGGCAGCAAGTAATCTGCTTTTCCCTTTCACCCCGATTCAGGTCATATGACCACAACTGCCATGTGAGAGGTACCCTCCTTGTTCTCCAAGGAAAGGGCATCATTATCTCTGAAGCCATAGGGCCACTGAGAGAAGTCTAAAAATAAGCCTGGCTGCTTTCTTGAGAAATTCCATGGGCTCAAATCATTTTCCGCATGATATTCCCTCTTCACCATGCCTAGAATAAACCTGCTCAGGCTTAACTGGTGCTTCAGGTCTTTATGTTTTTATGAAGCCTAGCATGTCACATAAAACATATTAAATAAATTGTTGTTTCTGTCTTCTTAATCTATCCTTTGTTATCTAAATTACAGGGCTCCTGTGAGTGAACCTAAGATAGTTAAGAGGGGAGTGAGATTCTTCTATACAGCTAAACACAAACACTATCATCTCTCCCAAGGACAGGCACAACAGCCTCTTATCTTCCATCATCTCTATTTCTTTTCTTTTCCAACCCTGGTGGAGCCTCATTTTCACAAATTCTTTTTTATTTTTTTTTTTTTTTTTTTTTTTTTTTTGGACTGGGGATCGAACTCAGGACCTTGTACTTAGGAGACAGGTGCAGATCCACTGAGCTAAATCCCCAATCCCCAGCTCTTCACAAATTCTGTTCATTTCAAAATCTCCAGTCACTTCCCTGTGAATCCTAACAAGGCTCCACTTGCTGAAGTTAAAGCCTCTGAATAAGAGGGCAGTGCGACCCAGCTACCACTGGCCACTCTCCAAGAGTCTACCTCTCTTCCACTCCAGGCACCTGGGCCCTCTTGCTGGTTCTTAGATAAAACAAACTTAATCTCTACTTCAGGAGGTTTTCCATAAAGACAATACTACTTACCAGATCTTCACCTTTCATTTTCCTAACTGAATCCACAGAATTAACACTTTCGATGCTCTACTATCTATCCACTCAGACCACATTATGTAACTTTACTGCATTTCATGTCACTCTGGTGTATATATTATATGTGGTCTCTTTGTCTTCCAGGCCTGTAATTCAGGCTCTATAAGCCCAGATACCTTTTCTTTTCACCACTGTTTCTCCAGCAACTAGAAGGATATCTGGAAGCAAGCGTTTCATAAATGCATTCTAATAAATCAGCACTTAGATGATAGTTATATATTAATGAAACCCATAGAAGCATAATTGTCTCATTGTCTGTAGTCAAAACTTACAAGATACTGTTTGATTTTCATAAATGGAAAATAGCAACTGTCAGTGATAATTAATATAATATTGCACATAATCAGCTTCTACCTATTAAGCCTAATAACTTTTTATATGGTCTCCTTAGTGATTTAACTTGAACAATGTCTAAATTAAGCTTATTTTCAACAATTCAATGTGGAAATTACAGATTTCTATTAATTAAGCTTAATTTTAAAATGTTTTGAAACATTAAGAGAAAAGAAAAAATAGTTGAATACTACATTCATTGAAGTAAAATAGCTTATGAAAATAATTTTAAATGTACTTTTAGAAATTAATACTATACAAAGAGCCAGTTGGTTATTTTAAGGAATATCCTGACTTTTATAAAATATGTAAGAAATGTGATCTAGGAGAGCAAGAGCTTGGTTGAAAGGCAGAAATTTTGGACACCACTGGATATTCTTGGATGCTCAGTCATTACCTAAGGCTATGAACTGTGGCAAACTGCAAATTGTCCCAGGCTTTTTTATCCTTATCTGGAAAACAAAGGAAGTGGACTGGCTCATTTCCAAGAAGTTTTCATGCCAAAAAATTTTATCATTTTGAATCATATCTCCCTAAGTTAGCATTTTTATGTACTTTTCTTTAAAAATACCTTCATATTACACTGGATTGCAACTATAATGCCCCCCAACTATACACCATGTGGTTTTACTGCCT
The DNA here is from genome assembly GCF_012274545.1 of Fukomys damarensis. Taxonomy (NCBI): domain Eukaryota; kingdom Metazoa; phylum Chordata; class Mammalia; order Rodentia; family Bathyergidae; genus Fukomys; species Fukomys damarensis. Next base: position 300,271 of record NW_022900950.1, on the reverse strand, counting down.
TCTCACATACTAATTGAGTTCTCGGCCAGACTAGGGGCAGATTATTAGTGGCTCAGATATTTTGATTTTATCAGTGAGGGTATAAGATTATCTTAAGTTTAAAAAATTTCCAAAAGTCCTAGACAATTTTCATGGATATATATATATCTACTGGGATGTTATCCAAACTGCAAATTTTCATAACAAAATGAAAAACAAGTGAACTTTGTATACAAAGTTGAGGTGAAAAGTGACAACTCCTTATACTTAAGCTAGGAAAAACCCAGTGTCAAGTGTAGGATCAATGCTGAATAGAACCAGCACATTTGAGTTTTGTGGGGCATTCATACATTTTTGCTTTGGGAAACCTAGGTGTAAAATAATTGCCAAATGTTAGAATTTTTTCAAAAGCATATAGTTCCTCCTTAGGGATATTTTGAATTAGTGTATTAATCTAAGGAAAAGTAGATAGCCAAGTTCAGAGTAGCAAAAAGACCTGTCTAGAAATATCTTAGAGATAACAGAATTGAATAAGAGCCAGAAGGTTCAGAGGAGAGTCACGAAAATATGGCTCAAGCAGTATTTTAAGCATGTGAAACTGTATTAAAGTCATAAAATGCTTCAGTGGGTCCTTACATATGACTGCAATTTATCACATCACACTAAACGCCATACAGCCTCAAACACTTGTGCTGCTTTTCAAGGCAGAGGTCAGTTTGAATGACCACAACCAATGCAGCAAAAACTTCTGGAATTTCATCCATGTACTTAAAAATATTTTTACTTTTCTTTTTGGAAGGCTCTTTACAAAATTTGCAACTGACAAATTTGTAACAATAAAATAAAATTCTAATACATTCAATAAAAATGAAGAGTATATATTAAAATAGCAGACTGATGATTGATAACAAACTATCGGTATTTTTACTTAGCATTTAAATCATTCATTCATTCATTCATTCAACAAATAGTTACTTTATGCCTAGTTTATCACAGCACCTATTTTGAATTTCTTCAAATTCAATTTTGAATAAGACTTTAATTTAAATTTAAATGTAAGGCAGACAGAGATAGATGAGGTAAACTACACATACTCAAATATATCATATCACACTTGAACATATGATTTTGAATAGCAATCATGGCTAAGAAATAAGGCCAAGTGATCCATTGCTAAACTGGGTAGAAGAAGAGGTAGAAGAGGAGGAACACTGATAGGTGATCAGGCAAATTCTCTCCAAGAAGCTGAAATGTTGCCTAGATCAGATGACAAAATGATGAGGATGTGAATGCTCCTGGCCTCCAAATCAATGAAAAAAAAAAAACCTGCCTGCAGTATAGAACTACTGCAGAGACTGACAAGTGCAAAGGGAAAGAGCTAGGGAAAAGGCTGCCATTTTTAGGGCTGGCAGGTTGCCTGACACTTGCAGTGGACACTTGCTTTTTATCCACTTCTCTTAAGAGAAAAAACACCTTGATTTGCTTATCTTCAAGGTGTAACTATTTGGCTGATTTCAAACTCAAAAGAACTTACTGATGCAGAATTATAAGGAGACAAATCATGAGACGAACTGGTGCTAGTGCACCTTGGCTGCTCAAGTTAAAGCTGCAGCAGGTGGTAGAGGAGGAGGTCAGGTAGGCTCAGGGTCATTTGTTGTTATGAGGTCAGAGGGGAAAGTTAGGTTTTAATCTTGGAAGCCACTGGAGAATTTTTAAGCAAGCCATAGGATATGATGATCTAATTTATAGTTGCAATAGTTTGTGAGTTGCTTATGGGAAGGCACTATGTAGGAGAAAAGACAGGAAGTTGCTAGTCATGGCTTTAGACCACAGTGGTAGTACTGAAGAAAAGGGAAAAGTAGACAAATTCAGCAACTTTTGGTCATTTTTGATGTGGAGTCCACCGTTTCACTGTTTTTGCTAAATGTGAGTTAAAAGGAAGTAGAATAAAGTGTAATAATATTCATCTCCAGAAATTTTGAAATGATGGGCAGAGAGCAACTTGCGGAGGTTGAGGAAGTGAACAGAGGTTAAGAATTGTAATTTTGTCCTACCAAGCCTGTGAGGCATCTAGCAAGCATGATAATTAATTTAGTACCTATTTTGTATTGCACGCTTTTAAGCAGGTATTAGTATTTTCCCTTACTGATAAAAAATAATGTATAAGCAATTTGTTCAAGGCCAAGCAACTAGAACTAGCCAAAGTAATATTTTATGCTTGATTTAACCAAAATGTCTATATATTTACCTCTAGAATATATTTTCATTTTGTAAATTGAGACTCTAAATTAATTTTTTAAAGTATACTGTTATGTTTTCCCTGATAATTTCTTGTTACTATTACATTTAGGATATTTATTTATGGCATATGTGAGTAAATGTTAAGACAAACTATTATAAGAAAGGCTACTGGGGGGCCAGGGATTTAGCCCAGTGGTACCATGCCTGCCTTGCCAGTGCAAGGTCCTGAGTCCGATCCCTGGTAACCCCCCCCAAAAAAGAAGAAAGAAAGAAAGGCTACTTGGATATAGGATGCCCAACCACGTGGAAAACTTTATCTGCTTTTTTTCAAATTCCTATCTTACAAGAAACATACAGTGTTACCTGCATTCCTGTACCAAACAGAGTTTCTATTTGGTGGTACATATTTCCAGAAGAAATATCAGTATATAATACATAGTGAAGGCAAAATAGCCATACTTTCAATTAAAGTTAAGCATACAACCATCTTCAACTGAGATGTAGTCTCTTTAGCCATTTAAGCCTATAGGAAAAAATGAGCTAAAATTATTATATTCTTTTCTGGCTTTGTTATTAGCAATATAACATTAAGAGTTATGCATGACAGGGTGGTGGTAATTTATTTTGAGCAATAGACAGTAGTAGTTAGAGAGTTTCCAGATGTGCTGCTCTATAGATAATGCAGTCAGTAAATAAAAATACAATGATAGTTGGAATGCTAATGTTTTCTCCAAAAAAAAAATCAAAAGATTTAGAGGTTCACATGATCAAAAAGCTGCTGCTACAATTCCTGCCATATTGCCAACACTGACTTATCTTCAGGCTGCCACCAGATAAGAGTTTGAAAAGAGCAAGGAATAAGTGATTTGTGAGATAAGAAATAAAACTGTCAAATTTTTTTCTTAAGAACATTTTGACATTTTCCTGATCCTCAGTACACTACAAATTTGAGAATATGGCATCTGTGATCTACACGATGCCATATTCTTCTGATTTTCTCATGTCATCCACCAATTTTGACTCTTAAATCATAGCAATGAACAAGTCCTATGTCAGAAACTTCATTTCCAGAAAATTAGTGTGAACTACTAAGTTCTAAAATACCATGTCTGAATCTTTCATATTTCCCTGAAAATTTGTTTATTCATGGCATTGAAAGTATGCAAGAGAATGAACTAAACACAGAACTGTGGACATATGAAAGTTTTAATACTTTTAGATCATCTAGTCTTTCCTCACAATTGCTGATTGCTTTTTAAATTACCCATAACAAGTGATCTTCAGACTTCTCATTGAAAACTTTTGTACCAGTGACTATAAAAACCATCAGTCTCCCTCAAAGGCAACTGAAAAAAAAAATCACTGAAATCTGCGTTTCAGGACAAGGTTTAATTAGTTCTTTGATTTCAGGACTGATAAAATTCTGTGACTTTAAAGCAATTGTATCTCTAAAATTCATTTATGCCTTTGTATGTTCTTTAGCAATAAGGCTCTGAATAATACTTCTAAATAAATTTTTATTTATAATATGTATTTCTTTCTCCTTAATTAAAAATAACTTATTGCTCTTCTATCTCAATCTTGGGTAGGAGCTGCACACACGGAATCTCTACATTTCTCATTAGAGTTAGACCTCTGTTATTTGTCTTTAGATTGAGAATTCAAAATACCTAATTTTTATCATGTTCAAAGTTGATGCCATAAGAAATGTATACAATATGGTTCCCTGGAACAAGGGTTTGGTCTTCGAGCAGGGTGCACATTTAGATCAATGCTTTACTGAACCATTTTATGAAAATTCCTTCAGCCTTTCTCACCCATGTCCAACAAAAGAGACTAGCTCTATCATTTTTGTTATCTTTCTTTTGGGCTTTTTTATTATCCTAAGGAAATATCCCTTTTCTGTTGTAATTTTGATGGAAAATATGTTAGAAATGGTGGGTGAATTTGTTTACTAGCATGCATAATTCTCTTTAACCATAATTTGGCTGAACTACAGTTTTTTATGCACTCTATTCTTTAAAAGTTCAAAAAGAAATAATCTGATATACAAAAGAAATTGCCAGTGTATCAATCTGTACTAGTTAACTGATTGGGTCAATTTGAGAAAGAAATACCCAACTAAATTGCATAGTTGTGGGTGTGGCCAAAGGGATTTACTCAAAACAGAAGACCCACACTAGGTGTGAATGGCACCAACCAATAGGCTTGATGCCTGAATGGAATGAAAGGGAAATGAGGAAGGAAGGCTGGCTAGCTTCTGTTTCTTCAGAGGAGCTCCAGTCTTCACTTTTACCTTGGATGTCATTTCTTGGCTTCCAGCATGACCGACCCTTCAGCCTGCCAGTGCAGATCCTTCAGCCTCCTGATACAGACTTGGACAGGACTGTGCAGTGAGCTCTAGGCTTTAGACCTTCAGATCTCTAGAATACAGACAGCCTCTTTTACACTCTTCTACACTGGACTCTGCAGGCAGCCATTGTAACCCTACCTTGTAAATCCTTATATATTATACATGTTGCACTAAATCTGTTTCTCTACTGAGCACTGACTGATACACAATCTATAAGATGAAATTCAATAAAATGAAGTTCTACATAAACTATAACTTTTTAAATAGAGATTTGAAATTCTTCTTGATCTTTTAGTGAGAAAATTTTTCTAACAGTTTTTAAATGTTTGAAGTTCATGGATCATAGTTATTAAAATCATTTATATATTATATGATAGGAATACAATTTAGCAATTTAACGTATTTTATCCATTAAACTTTGTAAGTACTTTGTATCTATTATTACCCCAATTTTATAGAAGAATATACTAATATTGAAGAGATAATTCACTTGAATTACCAATGAAATTACAACAGAATGAGAATTCCAATAAGAGCAGTTCAGATGCATACTTTTATCATTACATCATGCTCATTATTATACAAGTTGCTTTGCAAATAAATGATTTCTTAAGTGAATGTCTTCCAAATTTTCCTTGACCTACACCTCAAACCTTCAGCTCTGAAGTCAGATGTGTCAGGGTCTGGATCTACTATTGTATTTATTAACTATGCAATCTTGAGTAAATTAATTAATCTCTCCAAGCTCGGATATAATGTATGTAAAAAAATCCTTAGATGTGGGTAAATGAGATAGTGAAAAATCATGTGTAGAAATAAGTAAATGTTTGTAAAACCTGGCATACTGATTGACAAAGATAGATACTTGGCAAAAAATAATTACTTCCCTTCCCTTTACAGTATTCCTTCCTTTGCTGCACAAGCACGGGATACATTTTTAATTCTCTCTGCCACAGCTCTTGACTACATGGAATATTCCAAAGTACAAATTCCTTGATGGAGAACAAGTGTAATATATTAATCAAATCATTTCTACAACAGTAAAAATAATCTATTTGAAATCTTTAAATGTATTGTATAATATGTATACATATATCTCTCTACATATTACATATAACAGTATGCACACACACACACAGTCTGTAATTCAAGGTCCCAACAAAGCTGCCTTTTGCAAGAACTTTTCCAGAAATAATTTTAGCTACATTAACATAATTAAATCATACATCAACATAATTAAATTATTTAGTACATAAATCCTGAGTTGTGGCATTAATTTTCATAAATAAATGTTATATAAAATATTCCACAATTCATTAATCCTTTGGACAATCAATGATTTATCCAGTCATTTATTCAATAAGTGCTTAACAATATCTACATTATCCAAGTCATAAATGATCTTTAACAAATATTTAATCCTTTAAATTTTAAATTAAAAGTCTTTAGAATTTATGAATATAGTCTATGCATTCAAAATAAAACAGCATAAAGTTACTATTCCTTTCTAGAAAAGTGTTGTGCTTTATTGCTGTCTGCTATACAATTTTGTACAATTACCACTTCCAAAGACTAAAGGTTAATGGGCACCTTAGTCATTAATTCTACAGACATTTAGTACACTGAAAGGTCAGTGAGAACCACACTCTCAGTAATACTCTGTGGGGCCCATCAGAAGCCTAATATAGCAATCCTGCTGAACTTACAGGATAAACGAAGTGGAGTTGTAGGCCCCATCACTTATTCCATAACCAGGAAGACATCTAGATGTTTTCAAAGCTAAAATATTTTAAATGTCTCTGACTCAAGTGGTAGAGTATAAATTCACATCCAAAGGCAATCACATTGCTTACAGGGTAAAGATTCTGTAAAGATTTACAGAAATAAAGATTTGTTTGTTATGTGCTTAAGCTCATTTTCCCATAAATCTCATAAAGCAAATTATATTCTTTTAATTATATAAGTGTAGTCAGAATTTCAAGCATTAACACAGTTCAGTAAATATTTATTTTAGTGATTAATATAATTTCATGTACTCATTCAAAACTGAATAAATCTGAACTAGACTTACCTGAATCTGTCGCTGTTATCACCAAGACAAAATGCTCCTTTGTCTCCCGGTCCAGACTCTGTGTTACTCTAAGTTCTCCACTGGCTGAGAGAGTAAAAGCTTGATCTTCAACACCACCCAGAAGAATGTAGGAGAGTTTGCTATTAGATCCTTGATCATCATCTCTGGCCACCACCTATAGGAGAGAATAGTTTAATGTTATGGATGTGCATAAACCTACCATAGTGCCCAACATAAAATAAAATGTATTAAATAAATATAATGAGGCTGAACCATACTACAATATTGCAAAGATACAGTTTAAAGTAAAAAGGTAAAACTGGTAAAGAATAGTATGCAATACATATTTCTGAGTTAAAATATGCATAAAATAAAAGCATACCCATTTCAGATGGATTCACAAAAAATTTTTAATAGCATTTTCACCTAGCTAAATGAATCTATGAAGAGACTTTAAGAAATGATACTTGCAGCAAAGTTTTCACACTTTAATATTCTTTTATTTTACCAATAAAGGCATATATTATTCTCATAGTAAAACAAAATTCCAAAATATACAAAGAATATGCACAAAAGAACATAATCAAAATAGAATACTAATCTATGATAAATATCAATGCATTTTAGTCATACTGTTCATAAACTTTTTAAGATCTTTCCTATCTGCAACCAAGCATTCAAGAGGAAAAAGGATGATTTTGGGGAGACAAAGATAGGCTTTTTAGGTGTCTTGTAGTGAATACAATATTTCTTATATTTAAATATACTCACCTGAAGAATTGTTCTGGGAAGTGTCCCTAAATTCTCAGGGACATTTACAGAATATGGAGATAGCTCAAATATGGGAACAAAGTCATTCATGTCCAGTAAAACAATGCTGACAGTGGAGGTATCAGTCCTAGGGGTGCTGCCCCGATCTGTAGCCTGAACAGTCAAAAGGTAAGTAGCAGTCCTCTCTCTGTCCAAAGGCTTAGCTACTGTGATGACACCTGTAACAGAGTCCATCCGAAATTCCTGAATGGTATTGCCATCCAAGATGCCATACCGAACCTGTCCATTTGTACCTTCATCCTCATCTGCTGCAAACACCTGAAGTATGTCTGTTCCTGTCAGTGTGTCTTCATTAATCTCCACTTTATACAAAGCCTGTGCAAAAACAGGATTGTTGTCATTGATGTCCAGCACCATGACTACAACCTCTGTGGATGAAGAGAGAGCTGGTTGACCTTTGTCTGTAGCCACTACCGTTAGAGTGTAGTTAGAAACTTCTTCTCTGTCCAGTTCTCCAGTGAGCCTCACTTCGCCATCAATAGTGCCTATGCTGAACTTGTTTCCCAGAGGGTTCAGTAGGGTGTATTCAATATAGCTGTTTGGGCCGCTGTCTGGGTCAGATGCTTGAGCCTTGAAAACAACAGTATCAATAGGTGTGTTTTCTGGAATGTAGGTCAATTTAGGGGAAAGAAATGCTGGTGAGTTATCATTGACATCCAACAAAATGATGGAGACTTGAGCTGTGCTTGTGAATCTGGAGGCTGCAAGCTGAGGCAGGTCATGCACCTGAACAACGAGATTGTAGAAGGACTGACTTTCCCTGTCCAAAGCTTTCAGGACTTTCAGTACACCATTCTTGTCTACCGCAAACTGTGCCAGGCTGTCACCTGAAGCAATGCTGTAAGCCAACTGGGAATTGATGCCTGAAATTAAAGAAAAAAATAATAAACTTACTGATTGCAGACTAAACTGCACCAAAAATTCTGGCAAATATTGTATGTTTGATATATCTTGCACCTAAAAAGACTTTATGAATGATTTAACTGAAGTTAATACTTTTTAAGTAAATAATATGTACAAATAACTCTTTTCTTATTAACTTTTGACCTGAGAAGAATCAGGTGAACAACTGATCGACGCACTGCTTCCTATTTACAAGAATGGTGGAATGTTAAATTGCAACAGTAAAGAGGAGAATAGTAATCCATAGAACAGATCTTTCTATACTGTTTTTGTTTCTATCACATAATTCCCCAAAGCCCTACACTAACAGTGTCACACGCTGTATTATTGGCCCAATATTTATAACATCAGTAATTTATTGAGCCCAACATCAATTTTCAGAGAAGAGTAATAAAATGTTCTGATGTATGGCATTAGTCATGGATGCTTTAAGTCTACTTTTACATTTCTTGTCAGAACCAATAAATACGTTTTAATTCCTACTAAGAATCTGGCCAGGAAATAGCCTTTGAAAACACGGCACTCCCTCAAGTTTTATTACATATATTTGAAGTGTTTACAAAGTACTCTTTAAAGGAATTGTTAGCAGTAAATTATATGTAAAAGTTTCCAAATATAATGTTCATACTATAATTGGGCTATGTTTATATATCTTTCTTTTCTAGAAATATGTGTCACTCTTTTAAAAAATCTAAATCTTAATTTCGGATAATAATTGCAGAGATTTTTATAACAAATGTGATGTGGAGAATATACCAGCCTATTGTTTCATTAAGTAACTTGAAAAAAATTACAAGTAAGCTGTGAAAACAGAAAAAGTCAGATTTTCTGCTTCAGAATAGTGTTTCCTTCACTAACCTACAATGATATGTATATTTTTATAATTTATCTTAAAGATGTTGGGGCTATTAAAAGATATTATGATAAGAAATACATTGTGCATCTACTAACCCATTCTTTGTAAATATTTTATACTTTGGGACTAGAGTACATTTATTGAGTAACTTGAATTGATTACAAATAGATTCCATATTTCTGAAGTTTACTTTAATTGTTTAGGTTTCTGACTTCCCCTGTTAGAAATGATGTGCCCTCTATGTCAAATATTCTAAAACAATTTTAATTGCTCTTTTATTTTTTGTTTCTAAGGTAATCTTTCTCTGGATTCTGTGAATATTTTTTTTTTTATGAAAAGCTTTTGCTTTTGCTTGAATCTCATCAAGTTCCTCACATACCACTGGAATAACAGAAATTTATTTTCTACTATTTAGGAATGTTCTTTATAATTATGCCACAATTATTCTTTTCCTGTGATTTGATGTTTTCTAATGTCTTTTACCTGTATGTTGATTCAGGAAAATATTTATAAAGATAACTTTCAGGCACTTATTTGCTGACCCAAAATTTTAACTTTTAAATAATGGCTGTGTAGATCTTTAAAAAGGTAGTTTTCCCTCCTCATTATGAATTGTGACCGTTAATCTTTACAGTTTTCTTAAGACCGCACAGAAGTGAAAAAAGCAGAAATTATAATGTTCAGAATACATAAGAGCCTGATAACAAGAAAAAGTATGAATTAATAAAACTAACAGGAACCATAGGTCAATTTATCATCAGGAGAGGAGAATTTTAAGATCTGGATAGAACAAGGTAACAACGTGCTTCACCCCCTTGCCTTAAAATTCCATAGATCGAGAGGTTAAAAAGTTCCAACAATTCACAGAGAGGGAGAGAGAAAGGAAGAGAGAGAGAGAGAGAGAGGGAGGGGGAAGAGGAAAGGGAGAGGGAGGGAGATTTTCCTTATATATGTGTGTTTGTGTGGGTGGAACTACAATATACAAAATTATTTATTACTTCCTAAGGATATTTTCTGCACTTCCTATGACAGAATCCAGTCACCAATGTTGACTCTTTATTCCTTTGAGGCTCAACCTCAGGCATATTTTTTAATAAAAACATAGTAGTGAGAATATCTCAATAAAAATAACACTAACAAGCAGAGGTATACAATATAGTTCTTTGAAGACATTTTATGTCCAAGATTAGAAGCAACTAGAAATACAGACAAAATTTCACATGGCAATGAAGTGATAGCCACATAAATCAATTGAAAAGTGAGCAATTAACTCAAGAGTCTGAACATCCTAGTTCACCAAGTATGCTACTTCCTTGAGTAAACAACTAAATTGCAGAGGCAAAAAGAACACGAAACCAAGGTTTTATAGCCTTACTGTCAGCAGCAGAACAGCTCCTTTTATAAAAAGGGAAAATTTTCCTGGGATGTGTTGGTAGGCAAAGCAATAATGACAAAACTTTAACAAGAAATATGAATAAAGAAAAACTTGGTTTTATATTTAATTTATAGTAAAAATATATTATGTAACAAAATCTTAAAAAAATAACAATTTGTCTTTGAGAAAACTAACTTAAAAATATAAATATTTTGACTCAAATACCACAGTACTAATAAATAGCTCTTATCTCAGGAACTAAAACCTAAATACTGAAATTATAGGCCTTGGAAACATCTATATTTATTTTACTTTAACAAAAATGACAAGTTTAATAAGTGACTTTGGGCTTATGTCTTTTATCTTGAAAATACTCTTGAACATATCAAAACAAAATTCTCTCTCAACGTTTGTAGTGTCCTGAAAAATACAAAGCTTGTACCATTTTCCCGTTTTGCTCTTTGGATCAAATATCTGAATCATAAAACAGTAAATACATTAGTTTTTAAAAAATTTATCCACAAGCATTGAATGCTGAATTTAGCTGACTTTTATGGAATGCCAGATCCATAAACTGAAAAGTCCACATTTTGAATAATTTTTGTTCAATTTTCTGAAATTAACTTAGTTCCATGATTCTTCTTGGCAGGTTCATTATTTTATATGTGTGCACATATAAAAAATATATATATATTTGCATTTAGTGATAATATTTTAGTTGTAATGAGCAAAACACATAAGGTATGAAAATACATAAAATAAGAATAAAATCTATTTTAAACTATAAAGCTCTATTTATAAAATGTGTGCATTTTAAATGCACAATCAATTATTGTCATCTTATGATTTCTATAAAGAACTAATATTTATTAACCTCATATAGCTGTGATACAGAGAAACATTTCAGATAGCGTTCATCTTCACGAAGCAGTTTCAACAAAGCCATCAAAATACTAGAATTTGGAACCCTTTTCGTTATATAAGTTGGGCACCAAGCATATATGGGTATAATTCTTCAGAAAAATTACAGTTATATTATGATCAAACATTTTCATATGACTCCCAGTATTTTAAATATGTATGCGTTGTAGAAAAATTAAATGCTTTTCCAAGGATATTTTCATGATGTATCAATTTACAGTTTTCTTAATATAATTCTTTTTAATTTTTTACATGGAAGCTTTGAGATTCATACAGCAATATATAGCTGTATGAAAACAGTGAAAGATTTGCATTATTATTATGAAGTGACTGTGTAATCTAAAATGTTAAAGTTTATACACTGAAATAATCTACACACCAATAAAAGAAAATTTTAAATTTATTTTTAGGTGAAATATCTTCTAAAAAGATAATATTACCTCATTGACAAAGTTTTGATCAGGGAATAAAATTAGCTTATTAATTTGTAAATGCCTAAAAATGCACTATGAAATATCTATGAAACAAGTATAATGGAGTTAGGAATTTTAACAAACAAGGTTACTTTATCATTATCCTTTAAGTTTAGAAAGAATAGGAACTGTATCCCATATTTTAGGTCAAGGTGCAGGAAACTACATTGATAAAAGTATTCAGAACTAAAACAATGGGTAAATTTAGCTTGAAACTTTTACCCAACACAATTAAAAGAAAAAAATGCATGAAAAATGACTTATTCAAGTCAATAGTTATCGTATGTTGCTGACTGCATGCACATGAAATATTCCAGCAGATTTTGGAAAAGAAAGTTCTGGTTTTGCTCTTTTCCAAGTTTCCCTACATTTTGTTATGAGCATAAAAGATGTTTTTTTTTTCCAAAACAGCACATAACTTTATTAAACAATGGACCTTCCCTAACATGTTATAAATAAATTACAAAGGTACAAGGTAGAGAATTATTTGCCACTGAGAAGTTAAGCAAAGCCACAGAAACAAATAATTTAAGAAACTATAAAAGTTATTGCAAATATTCATATTCTGGGTAAACTAAAACTTATGACAAGAGAGTAACAACTTGCAAAATAGAGATTAATCTTAATTGTAAGCAATATAATTGTTATAATAAAAGTTGTAGTCATGGTAGTAGTAATAGTACTAGAAGAGCTGCATGTATTTTAAATATATTCACAAGTCCAACTTTAACTGTTTTTGTGGTTTTGTTTTTGGTACTGGAGATTGAACTTAGGACTTTGCACCTGCATGGCAGGTGTGATGCTACTAAGCCAAGTCCCTGTTCCCAATTTTAATTGTTAGACAAAAGAAAGAAACTTCAAAATGTACTAACTGATAAATTATAAACAAAGCATTTCTAATTATATTTAGTGGAACATATATTTTTAAAATTATGCATTTTCTCATCTCTTTCTAAGTGATATTTCTAGACACCCTTGAAAGGGAATTAAGCACAGTGTAGAATGAATGCTGAGATAGAATACTATTCTGATATTATACAAATAATCCACACCAGCAAGAATCAGCGCATTCTAAATTAAGGTCAATATGTCTATGTCCTGAAACATTTGCTTGACATAGACATCAATCCCCCTTTAAAATACACCTTTGTTCTCTTCACTGATAGGACATTTAGCTTCATCCAGTGGAAAGGAAAACATGGTATACTAACTTGCCAAACAAGAGAGTTAAATACTGATAGTCCTCATAGTGTTATCTGTAATGCTATATTATTTGATACCTCTATTTACAAAAGAGGCTTAAGAAAGACTAAGAAAGCAAGCTTTTAAAAGAAAGTTTATCAGATGTTTTTACAATGAATGCAAATCAAATTCTTAAACTGTGCATAGAAAGATTTAATGCAAAGTCAAGATTTAATTATAAAGCATAAATTCAAGAGGTCTGAGACAGTCTTTTGAAAGTCAAACATGAAAACTTGCTAAAATATTATCAGGAAATTTCTCCTAAAGTATGAAATTTACTTATACATTCTTAAGTATTTCTCTTTAAGTTGGTTTTTGTTTCCTTTTGCTTTCAAATTTTATCCCTCTTCAGTTAAAATATGTAAAATTATATAGAAACATTATATGTAAACTTAATAGTTTAATTACTTAAAAAATTTATCAGAATAGTGTCTTTTAACTTTTGCATTACTGAACTGCATTACTGTCACATTTAGGCAAACAATAATAAGACAAATTCATTAAAGGATGATAAAATGCTTTATGTCTGTTAAAATTTAACTGATAAACATTTATTTTAAAAAACTTGATAGTTAAATTATAATTCTGTTTCTCAACTCTGGACATGTATTTACAAAATGAAATTTTCTAAAAGCTGGACAAAAGGGAATAAATGAAGTTTTAAAAGAATACTAAGTGATTTACATACCATCATCTGCATCAGTAACATTAAATACAAGAACAGTAGATCCTACAGGCAGATTTTCCATTAAAGATGTGCTGTACGAATTCAAGCTGAAAATAGGTGGATTATCATTTACATCTAGTATGTTGAAATAAACTCTGATGGTAGTAAATTGTCCTCCACCATCTTCAGCTCGAACAGTGAGGATATAATATTGCTGAGCTTCATAATCTAATACTCGAGTCAAATTAAAGACTCCAGTAACTGGATTCAGGAAAAACATGCCATCTTCGTCATCTTCATTCACAATATATGTAATTTCTCCATTCACACCAGAGTCATCATCTGTAGCTAAGATGGCTGCTACCAAAGAACCTATCAAGCAGAGCACATAGTCTAAAATTAATGGAATGATAGGGACCAGTAGGAGAACATATACAAGCATAGCAAAAAAAAAAGCATTTGTATGGAATATTACTGTACAAATTTCCACATAAAACATTGATAGCAACATTCCCACATATTAATAAAGCATATATCATACTGGATATCTGAGGTTACAATGTAACTATTCTGGGCATGAATCTTCTGACATTGTTTCCTTCTGACACTACTGAATTAAAAATCACTGCTAAATTAAAAGAAGAAACAAATGTGGTAGATGTCAGGAAGGATATGAGGTAAACCTCTTGAGGAACGAAGGAAAATTTCAGGGAAAAGTAGTCCTCTGTAAGCATTAAACTCTTGTCAAATGGAGTCTCCAAAACATATGCTGTATTATGCAAACTCATTCCAATGTAAGTCAGAAAAATATTTTAATTCTTAACTAAGAATTTGTACTAATCAAAATGAAAAATACACAAACACTAGAGGTATGGGCATTGAGTATTGAAACTCAACAATTACAACATACACTATTGTCAAAGATAAAAGGTTACAATTCAAGATTCACATTCAATTAACACTTATTGAGCACCTGCTAATTTCCAATCCTCATGCCACTAAAATTCATATCTGCTTTTTAAATGAACCTTTACCCTAATTATAACAGAAATTATTGTTTCCATTTTAAAGAAGGATTGAAGCTAAGAAAAAAATAATTCTTTTCCATGGGTCACACAGTTACCAGTCTCAGAATCAATGTTCAGTATTTTTATGTACTTTTCTTTGATCTTTCTATACACAGAAATACAATCCTATTAAATATTTAAATCTGTGGCTGCCAGAAAAATTAACCCATGTCACAAATAATTTCTGAAATAGAAATATCTTAATTAGTAATCAGATAATGACTAACCTCATTTGTTCCTAAATTATTTGGTAATTTGCTTTCAAACTGTACCACAGATGTTAATGGAAAGATTCAAAAATCTAACATATATTTTATAACCAGTAGCACGTGGTAAACACTAGTCACTAATTAAGAACAGCCAAAATGTTGTACATAATTCCAGTAAGAGATAATTCTGGCAAGATACATTTAAGGGCATGTCACCTACCAGGGGTTGTGTCTTCTGGGATATCAAAAGAGTAGACTGGCCTGGAGAATTTGGGTGTATGGTCATTCACATCACTGACGGTTATGTTAATTCTCATGTCTGAGGACTGCAGACCATCATCAGCACGAACCAGCAATGAATATTTGGAGCGTCGTTCCCTGTCCAAACGCTTGGTCGCTATTAGATCTCCAGATTCCGGGTCAATTCGGAAACTATCATCAGCTCCACTAATGATAGTGTATGTCACGAGAGCATTTGCACCCTAAGAAAAGAAACCAGGCATCTGAGCTGTTGGAAGCATAGCAATAAAAGCATTGTTCCTCATATTTTCTCTTGAATATATATTTGACAAAGTGAGGCTTTTGGCTTTAATTTCACACAGTACTATAAAATTTCAAAAAGTAACAGGCGATATATCTAATGAAGGCATTGAAAGGTTTCTATAAAACACTGATGAAGTAAATTAAAGAACCCCAAGTGGAAAGATTTATCCAGTGGTGGTGAACCTATTGCATGCATGCCGCAAAGGCTGTTTGTATCACTGAAATCTCTAAAAGGTTCCCCATCCCTAATAGGTACTCACACATTGGAAGACTTAATATCATTAAAATATCCCTACTACCCAAAGCAATTAAAAAATTCAAATCAATTTTTATCAAAATTCGAATGATATGTCATTACAGAAATAGAAAATGAAATTAATTTTCATAGGGAACCACAAAGGACCCATAAATACTGTAAACAATTTTGAGAAAAAATAAAACAAAAAAAATTTGAAAAAGAACCAGGGGTTTGCATCAGTGGTTCTGCCACCTGCCTCACAAGTGTACAGGCCCAAGTTTGATCTCCAATACCAGAAAAAAAATTAGAAAGAATAAAGCTGGAGGCATCACACTTCTAACTTCAAAATATACTACAAAGCTACAATAATTAAAATAGTATTATACAACATGAAGGAAGATATATTAACTAACAGAACAGAATACAAAGCCTAGAAGTAAATTCACTCATAAGGGCCAAATCTTTAACAAAGGTGCTAAGAATAAACAACGGGAAGGAAAAGTTTCTTTACCAAAAGGTGTTGTGAAAATGTGAAAACCACCAAAAAGAAAATGAAATCGTACCCTCATTTTACACTGACAGAAATGTCAACTCAAAATAGATCAAGGAACTACACATAAGACCTGAAACTACAAAACTCTTAGAGGAAAACAACAAAGGCTCCCTCCTTCTATGGAACTGGTGTTGGCAGTGATTTCAGACACATGACACCAAAAGCAAAGGCCACAAAATCAAAAATAAGTAAAATTTTATCAAACTAAAAAACTCAGGCAAAGTATAGAAAATAACCATCAAAACAAAGAAGCAACTACAGAA
The DNA here is from genome assembly GCF_012274545.1 of Fukomys damarensis. NCBI lineage: Eukaryota > Metazoa > Chordata > Mammalia > Rodentia > Bathyergidae > Fukomys > Fukomys damarensis. Next base: position 283,486 of record NW_022900950.1, on the reverse strand, counting down.
AGGGAGAAGATATTTGCAACTATACATCAAGTACAGTATCAATTTCCAAAATTAATCAGGGTATCCTAGCAATAACAAATAAATTTCAGCAGGAAAAGGCTGAAAAGGACACGTACCCGAAGAGACCATAATATGACCGACTAATATATGAAGAGATACTCAGCGTTATGAATGCCCAGTGAAATGAAAATCAAAACCACCTAATACATCACTTCAAGCCTTTTTAGACAGCTACAATGTAAAACATTGCAAATGTTTGGGATGTTGTTCTCCATTAGTGAGAATACAGAGTGATGCGACTGGTATGGAAAACATTACAAAGGACCCTCAAAAAATTGCAAATGGAAACACCATTTGATTCAGTAATCCCGCCCCTAGATATTTATGCAAAATAATTGAAATTAGTATCTCAGAGATATTAACAACCCCATGCTTACTAAATTTACAGTAGTTAAGATTTAGAAACAACCTAAGTACCTATCAACAAATGCAAAAAGAAAATGTGGTATAAACATACAACGAAATATTATTCAGCTTAAAACAAAGGAAATCCTGTTATTATACAATATGGATAAACCTTAAAGACATATGCTAAATGAAATAAGCTAGTTACAAAGGAAAAGCAGTGCACAATTTCACTTATACGAGGCATCCAAAATGAACATGCTTATAGACATGGAGTGAAGTTTAGGGTTGAGGGTGGCAGAAAAGAGGAGTTCCTAATCAATACATAGCAATTTTCAGTTATACAAAAGGAATATATTCTAGAGATCAGTTATCCTATATTTCCCTATAGATAATAGCATTATATTGCACACTTAAAAAATGTTCAGATGATAGATCTCATACTAATTATTCCTATCACAGTAAAATGAAATGAAAAGGTAACAAGTGCACTATATTACACAGTCTCTCACTGTTAGCTCTCTTAACAACTCTTGGCTTTCATTATCAGTCTTTTAATTAATTTCATATACAGATAGGAGTAAAGTCATTGTGGAAAACATGAGTGATGATACTACTACTACTACTGACCACAATACCAAAAGGTTACTAAAGCTTTGTCCTGTGCCAGCACTTTGTTTTTTATTGATTTTTTTCTTTTTCTTTTTTTAACTGTTTTTTAAAAAACTCAATTTATTGTTTTTCGCTCTTATTTTTATACTAACCCTCTTTAATTTTGGTTTGAGGCTGGACTGCTCTTTCTCAAGTATCTTTGGATTTCTCATAAGGTTATTTGGGCTTATTCTGTTTTCCCAATGTAAGCATTGATTGCAATGAATTTTCCCTTAGAACTGCTGTTATAGTATCTCACATGTTTCAGTGAGTAGTACAGTGATTTTCATTAAATTTCAGAAAGTTTTAATTTCTTTACGTCTTCTGGGATCTATTGGTAGTTTAGGAATATGTGGTTAATTTTCCAGGAGCTTTCACCTTCTCCAAATGCTTTTTGTTGTTCCAAAACATTTATATTTTCATTGAACAGTGTCCCGACAGTATGTATGGGTTAAATACACTCATTTTATATTTATTTAGGCAGGCTATGTGGACTAGTATATGATGTATTTTGAAAATAACATGTGCTGCTGAAAATAATGTATATTCTATGGTAGAGGTGTGGAATACTCTATAAATATCTATTAATTCCATATGTTCAAGGGTGCAGTTCAGCTCTGATATCATTTTATTGACTTTTTATTTAGTTGATCTCTTTGTGAAAGTGAAGTGTTAAAATCCCTACTATGATTGTGTTAATGTTTATTTGATCTTTTAATTTCAGCAATTTTTGTTTTATGAAGATAAGTGCTTTAGTATTCAGTGCATATATATTTAGCAATGTTATCTCTTCTTGTTGGATTGGTCCCTTTAGGAGTATGTAGTGACCTTTGCCTCTTCTAGTCAGATTTAGCTTGAAGTTTATCATGTCTGATATTATATTGGCTACCCCTGCTTGTTTTCAGCATCCTGGCACATGATATACTGTTTTTCCATCATTTAATTTTTAGTTTATGAATATCTTCTTGGATTAGAGAAGTTTCTTGGATGCCACAAAAAAGTTTTGATCCAGCCTGCCAATCTGTCTTACAATTGGATAGTTGAGGCTACTAATGTTCAGAAATATTACTGAGATGTGTAGAATATTTACTACCATTGCATTCTTCATCTGATGGTGAATCCTTTCTCTTTCGTTGAATGTCTTCGTTGCTGTTTATCCAATGATATTTCTCTGTGTTTTTAGGGAAGTAATCCAAGGAAACAAAGGTGAGGAGTGAGGACAAAGGGTAAGAGTAAAATGTAAAATAAAAATAAGATATGGACAGGAACTTAATAACCTCAATGAAGTTAAACAGTATAAGCCATAACATTGGCTAAGATTAATAGTATCAACAAGAATGAAAAATTGGTATTGGGAACAATAGGAGGAGGGAGGAAATGAAGTAAAGGTAAGAGGATTTTTTAAAAGTTGCATATACATGTACTCACTCTCCAAGATGATTGCAAACTGCATGTACTGCAAACATGTATGTACTAATAAAATGAAAAAAGTTAAATTTTTAAAAATTGATAAGGAAGAGCAGAGGAAGAGACAAGGAGAGCAAGGGTAAAGAGGGACCTGGAAAGCCACAAAATGCACAAAAGGTAAAAAGAGAGGTTTGAGAAAAGTTGGCTTTAGTAGAGTCCAAAAATAAAGAAGAACGGAAATTAATGAACCATGTGGATTTGGCCATAGAGGATACTAACAATAACTGCATCTCTGTGTTGCTGAAATTGTAAAGCAGTTTGATTTAAGTATCTCTTAATTGTGTAAATTATAATAGAAATGTCAAGTTTAAAGCATACTATATTTGTTGAGAGTTGATCCTCTGGGGCCTTGTTTTTGGGCTTGCATCTCTGCTTCATGATTTATTAACTGTGTGGCAATGGACCACATATTTAATGTCTCTGAGCCTATGTTTCCTTATTTGTACAAATAATACTATTGACTGACAGAGCTGCGGAGAAAATGAAATTAATTAATACTTGCTAAAATAAACACCTAAGATAATCCTTCCAAAGATAAAGGTATAGGAAAATCCCAGTTATCTTCTTAAAGAGGACAAATTTAATATCCTATACTTCTGTAAATAAATCATTTCAATAAAAAGATGGTTAGAATTGCTACATATTCCAGGAAATATATGATTTCTGATATTATATAAAATTCATGATCTTGACAGTGAGGTATAAGTAATTATGAAGTTGTTGTCTTCACAAACTACTTTTTAAATTAAAAATAGTTATTTCAAACAAATAATATCTAGAAATTTCTTCTTTCTTATGGTCAGACTAAGAACCCTGAAGAAAGGCATAAGTTATACAAGTTATAAAGTTGTATTGTGTAGGAATCTGATGCTGAAATACTGGGATATTCCAGCATCCACATTTTCTGTATGTTTTTGTCATAGATGTATATTTCCATTCATTTCAAATTCATAAAAGGATAATTTCTAATAATCTATGGCAAAAATATTTCCTGTCTCAAAATTTATGTTTAGTGGCATTTGTGATCTTTATATACTGCAATCCCAAAGCCAATCTTAAAATTTAATAAAGTAGATGCCTCCAAACCCATTTTAATTTAATAATGGAAAAACTAAGTTTAACACATTACCTATATTTCTCTTGTATATTCAGGTGTACATAAGTGTTTAACATATTTATTGTGACTTTATGGTTTAACAAAAACATTCAATAAGAATTTTAGACTGTTAGTCTGGCCACATTCTGTGCTTGTTCTATTTTAAGAGGAAATCCATTATTTTAATATAGAAATGCAAGTATAAAAGCAGCTACATTCAATTCTGACCTAGTAACATGATAACATAGTTGGAAACTGGGGACAGCAAAGAAACAAAAACATGCTTATAGTTATTACACAAATGGCATGATATTTAGAAATGCTCCATTTATAAAATAACTGTAGTGATAAGCAGTATTTTTAAAGTTGTGATAACTCTTATAAAAAGGAGCAAAGCTATCAGATTATGCCCATAAAATAATATTTTTCATACACAAAATATGCTGATATAGTGAATTTTAATGATATGAGTGAATGTCTGAAAGTGGCCAAGAGTAATGATCTAATTAGATCTTTTGAAAAGGCTATTCCTTTACTATCAAAAATGTGCTGCATCACAGGTTGGGGATGTAGCTCAGTGGCACTGCACCTGCCTGGCAAGCACAAGGTCCTCAGTTTGATCCCCAGTCTAAAAAAAAAAAAAGCCATATCATCAACACAAGAAACAAATAACATGTTTTAGCTGCAGGAATAATGTTGTTTAAAGTATTCTACTTTTCTGAAGCATCACATAGACAAAAGCACAGGGAAATAATTCTAAAATAAGTGGCCATATATTATAAATTAATTTTACAACCACAAGTAATATTTTTAATAACAAGTATGGTACCATGAAACAAAATTTGAATTTTCTGGCCCAATACTAATGCAATAATTCTGTTTATAAATAAAGAGGAACCAGAGATCGAAAGATTCTCAAGCATCAAAAGCTATATATATATATTATTTCAACACATTTCAAATGATTTTTAACTTGAGTTGAATATGTCTATGTTGCTTTTTTTCTCATTGAGCTTATTGGTACATTTTAGGTCTACAGTACAGTTACATTCATCATTAGGATCTTGTACCTTTACATGACAGGTCTTGGTTCTCATTTTTTCCCCTTGTCCTTGCCCTCCCTTCACCCCCTCTTCCCTTCCCTATTTACAAATACTTTATTTCCATTTTTTCATTTTCTCAGAGGTTTTTTTTTTCTTTTCCCTTATTTCCTTTCCCCTACCATTCCCACTTTCCCTACACCTTCAGCCCTTTTCTTCCTATTTCACATTGTCAATTATACCATTAGGACCTTGTGTACTATTATAGCTTTTCACACCAGAGAAACTATTGTATTTACAGTCATTGAGCTTATTGGTACATTTTAGGTCTACAGTACAGTTACATTCATCATTAGGATCTTGTACCTTTACATGACAGGTCTTGGTTCTCATTTTTTCCCCTTGTCCTTGCCCTCCCTTCACCCCCTCTTCCCTTCCCTATTTACAAATACTTTATTTCCATTTTTTCATTTTCTCAGAGGTTTTTTTTTTCTTTTCCCTTATTTCCTTTCCCCTACCATTCCCACTTTCCCTACACCTTCAGCCCTTTTCTTCCTATTTCACATTGTCAATTATACCATTAGGACCTTGTGTACTATTATAGCTTTTCACACCAGAGAAACTATTCGGTATTTACAGGTGTGACTTATTTATTTCACTTAAGAGTATATTCTCAATATGCATCCATTTTCCTATGAATGACTCTGATTTCTCATTCTTTATGGCTGAGTAGTATTCCATTTTATAAAAAAACCACATCTTCTTTATCCAGTCTCTATATGTTGCTTTTTGAAATTGTGAATCCTTTACTCATGCTTTATTCTCTAGTGTTCCACAATAGTTTTTGTAATATTTTAACTTACATGTTAAGTAATCAAGGAAGGGTAGGTTAAGTAATTAAAATATATTATCATATAGTTTTCTAATGACATACAAAAATAATCCCATTAAACTGTCCAAATAAATACACTGGATTATTGTGTGACAATTTAATACTAGTCATAAATTAACAGAAATGCCTTGCATTTATATGTTTAGTCCTGCTCACGCTAAATGAAGAAACAAAACACAGTCAGGACGTAAGAAAAGAGAAGACATTTCAACTGATTTTTTTTTTCAAATTCAACTAAGATTAGAAAAAAAAAAGCATTATCAAAAGGCAGTAATATCCATTTATTACAAACTGCTCAAAAAATGAGACAAAATTTCTGAGTGCCATTGGAAACCTCAATATCTACTTTGTTTGGAACAGGGACAAAAATGTTGGCTCTTTAAAGTTAAAATTAAGAGAAAATGTTCCCAAGGAAAGTAATTTGATGTGCCTCATCTTAAAAAAAAAAACCAAAAAAAAAACCTAAAACAGTTTTGTAAATGTCCCTCCCTCCTTTAAAGTTTGAGTGTGCTTGCTTATTCCCTTCCTTTCTACACTCAGCCCACACACTCACATTCGGTCACAAAGTAGCAGTGGTCATCATGCCTTCTGTGAGTCACACTCCACATACTTCCTGCAGCTTTCTTCTCCCCTTGAATTGCTAACAACTCTCTCCATTTCCCTTATCTATTCCTGCTTCATAACCTTATTGTTTTATGCTCCTTAAATCTCCAGCCCATTGCAACTCATGTGCACTATATGCACACCCTAGACACCATCACTTTGTAATCAATACTTTAAAAAATGAGGACATCTAAGTGATATCATCTGAATGGTTACTTAAGGCTTTTGTTCTAAACTTAGAAAACAACATTCAATAAGAATAATACAGGGCTGGGGATTTAGCTCAGCAGTTCGGTGGCCTGCCTTGCAAGCACAAGGACCTAAGTTCAATCCCCAGTACCCCCCCCAAAAAAATAGTAATAATACAGCACGTACTAAGGCCAGTGTTGGTACAAATACAGACAGATATAAGAAACTTCCTGAAATCTCATCCTAACTAGGAACATATCCGAAAAAAATGAATTTGGAGGCAGGGGAAGCACACAAAATCATTCACAGAAAGGTCACATGGTAAAATATACATGCATATAGCATTGCATTTACATTGACACTTATTTGTGTACTTGAAAAGCAAAATAGGAAGAGAAATAAAAGAATATCAGTAACAAAATAATGATAGCAAAAAGCTTAAATGTTGCTTTCTGAAATATTCAGCTTTTAAGAGAGGAACATAAATAAAGGCAACTAAACAGCCAAGCACAATTGCATTAGTGATTGTATCAAGTAGTCTCAATCTAATTATAATATTCCATAGAGAAATAACCATTCCATTAAAATATATATTATAATTAAAATGATTATTGCTTCATTTTTAGGTGATTAAGATAAATTACTTCAAATAAAAGAGTTTTATTTGCTTTGTTACTACAGAGTGTAGACAGTGGAAAATATATTACAATTACAGTTATTTGGTTGATGTGGGTTGTATAGTCAATTACATGAGCATTTATTGCTATTCTTGCTGCTATTTTCAAATTAGAGTTAATGAAATTTCACAAAGTGATATATTCAAATATATTTTATTATTGATTAGCTTTAAGAAAATGAACTATTTACTAAATTATAGCTAATGATTCTACATATCTCACAATAATAGAAATGTTCAGTCATATAATTTTTCAACCATAACTAAATCTAGAGTAATCATGAACATTTCTCCATATAAAATTAAGGAGAGTTACTAAAGTTGAAACTTCAAAATTTTTCCCATATAAATGTTAATTATATAAATGTCAATGCTTTGCTCTGTTTTTTTTGACTAATAAGATTTTTGGAAAATTTTATAAATGACTAAGCCATGATATTTTTGCTTTTGCTGTAAAGACCATTCTGCTATTTGATACCTTTTAAAAATTATTAAAAGAGTAAATTTAGGAAGAGCCATTTACTCATTTTTTACTCACCGGACAAAAGTAGAATTTTCCGGCATTATAGGAGATTAAATGAGAGTAAGAAATTAGATTTATTGTGCTGTGTCAGGTGTGGATTCAGGGAAAATATGTGAGGGTATACTGAAACCTGCTAAGGGCAGTCCTCTTTCTTCAAATCCAGAGAATTACTTAAGGGCTCTCCTAGCAACAAAGGAGAAAACTAGCAATATATTCTTTTATAGGAAAAATTAATTACAAATATATGTCTCCATGCCATTTGGAGCTGAAAATATAAATATAGAAGATAATAATCTAACTTGTGCCCCAAAATTTCACATTCACTACTGGGCATGAAATTTATTAAACAAAATGTAAAATAATTAGCTTGACTGAAAAAACTCTTAAGATATAAGCTACATAATTTATTTTAAATACATACATATATGTACATATGTAGTAAAATTAAGATTTTAAGATAAACCTAAAATTTTGTATTTTTAAATTATTTGCTTTTTGTAATTATAAGTAAAATAAAAATTATTCCTTAACTGCTATAAATAGCAAATCTGAAAACTAAAAGGATAAAAATGAAGGGGTGTTATTTGATTCTTACATTATTTAAGAACGTAAAATAATTTGGAAAAAATGTGTAAAACGCTGATCAAGTGAAAATCACCTCTTGATAGTCTCTATCTTATTCTAATAACACACTTTAAAACCTACTACTGAATATTTTGGAGAAGGAACACACAGCATTAACTTAACTGTGTAATAAAAGTTGTGAATGTATTCATGAAATTCGATAAATCACTGCACTTTAGGTTTCAAAAATCCAGACTCCTTCTGAGCTACCTCATCAGCATCCATGGCTGTCAGTTGCATAATCTTAGAGCCGTCTCCAATGTTCTCCTCCACAGTGAGATCCAGCATGTCAGTGGGAAATACTGGCGGATTGTCATTGATATCCTGAAGTGTTATTTCTACCTATAAAGAAAACAAACAAGCAATGCATAAGAGCTCTTTTGTCTGAAAGATACCAATTAAAATGCATACCTTGAAATCCACACAACTAGACCTACCAAAATGAGTCAGAACCTTAACATTCAAACAATAAAAAAAATTCCTTGAGAAAGTTATGAAGTATTTATAGGCAAAAGATAAAGTCAAGTTAAAATCATTTGACTTATTTATAGGAATTAATTTTAAATTCACACTACAGAGTTTATACTAGAAAAGGTCCATTGAGCCACTGTCATTTTAATCCCCAGTGAAGAACTACCATGACTGAGGACCACCTGTCATTTAACCATTAAATCCTGCCTCAGACGAAGTAGTGTAAAATTTCTACCTGAAATGTTTACATATTGGCAACTAATGTCAGGGAAAAATAGACATTCATACAATGGTTTAAGTAAACTTCAGATTTTCCCCTTTAAAGCAAACCAACTTTTGGAAGTAGAAAAATATATCTTCTTTCCATTCCAAATCCTCTCAGCATATCTTAATTTGTGACTAAAACTAACCAATCATTTTTGTCTAATGTTATGTTTATATATGTTACAAATAGTAAGGACTTTGTTTGAAAGTTCCTAGACAGAGTTATTTGTTTGTTTCCTTGTCTAAGAAACATTGTTTAGAAGAAGGGATTTGTGAAATCTAACTAATAAGTTCAAACCATGTGTTTCTTTTTTGAGAGAGGTGCTGAAAGCTGGAGACCTGATAAGAATAAGGAAGACAGCTGCTAATAAAGCTGAAAGCTTCCCCATGTGGATCACAAAATTAAGTCACGGAGAAAAAGCCATGAATTCAGTTAGCAAGGCTATAATCAGAACATTTTTCTCATGGGATGAAATGGCATCTTTTACAGTTATTCCGTAAAAACTCCACCAGATCCAAGAGCAGCAGGATGAATAACAGGAGAGAGGGAAGAGGAAAAGAATCCTGGTTTCCTTTTTTCCTAATGAGAAGTATGGGTGAAGCGAAAGAAGATAAATGTAAACTGTCACTAATCTCAAGTGGAATGAGGGGAAAATACAGGAAAGTTAGGCAAACAAATGGTTAACCAATTGCTCAAAAGAGTAAAGTCAAAAAAAGGACATAAAGAAGCAAAGTAATAATTGTTATACCTCTAGTTTCACCTTTTAATAGAATAGCTTTGATTATGGCAAATAGCTTTCATTAGAGAAGAGAATAGTAAAGATAGGTAATCTCAGTTAGAAATCTGCCTCCTCTTTCAGCTAGCAACAATCTTTCTCTGTACCACTTCCTTTAAGAAAAATTCCATTGGAAGAGCATTCCTAACTTTCCTGGAGACTTGCGCATATTATGGGTTCGAAAATGGAGAGCGCAGAGGTCAAATTCTTGTCTGCACTTATTAGGTAGATGAACTCAAACACATTTCTTTTAGCTTTGGAATCTCATCTTATAAATCAAGGTAACATGTCTGAGAACATTTTATGAAGACTAAACTTGGATACAGGTAAAGTGCTTAGCATAGCCCCTGCATAAAGGAAAAGTTTGAGGACAAAGTCAGTTTTGGTTTTCAAGCTTTCAAGTCAGTCTTAAACCTTCCTCAGAGACAGAGACTTTTAGAAGACGGATTCAATAAAGCAAAATTGTAGGCTCCACAGTTGTGATTTAATGGAACTTTTAATCATCTCTGGTATGCATTTAGCATGTATTAGGCTTTCATGTAGGAAGAGCTTTGACATGTGTACACACGTTCGTATTTATGCTGAAACTTGCTAATTTAAGAATAAATGGTTCTAGGGCCGGGGATTTAGCTCAGTGGTTGTGCCACCTGCCTCGCAAGCACAAGGACCTGAGTTCGATCCCTGGTAACAAAAAAAAAAAAAAAAAAGAAGAAATATTTCTGAAATGTGATCCGATGATTATCCAAGAATATAATTATCAATAATCTTCAGAAATTGGTAAATATATTTTTATAATACACATCAATTTTTTCATATATTTACGTATAGTCCTTAAAATATGGGAGAAAAGAAAATGAAGACTCACATAACTAATTAGAATTCCTCTTATGGGCTGGGAATTTAGCTCAGTTCCACTGACTGCCTCTTAAGTGCAAGGTCCCGAGTTCAATTCCCAGTATAAGAAAAAAGCCTCAAATAAACTCCGAATTTAAGTTTAATACAATGTATTAAAATTCTAAGTCATCCTTCACCTGTGAGTTTATGACTTCCTCTATTTGTGTATGTACATGTACTTGTGAGAGAATGTGAATGTTAATATGCTTATGTGTGTGAGTGGATGTGTGTAAATGTATGCACACGGAATAAAACTATATTGAAAACAAGGAGAGTGGCCAGGGATTTAGCTCAGCACCTCTGCACCTGCCTCTCAAGCACAAGGTCTTGAGTTTGATCCCCAGTAGCAAAAAAAGAAACTAAGAAGAATCAAATCCAGATTAGCATGATTTAAATATGATAGCAAAAGCACAGCAGGAAAAAGTACTGTAGACTAGGTACATAACAAAATATTTCTCATTGTAAATGGGAGTGCCTGAATTGAGCACTCTTCTCCTATATTTTAATAGTTAACAACAAAATCACTAAACAAAATCACCACACTGCTTTAGGTTATAAGTTTACATACCATCACATGAAACATGCACAAAAACACACACATATAAACATACATAACTCTCACAAGGAAATGACCTCTTTAGAGGTAAGAACTCTTATCATTCCATTTGACAGTTGAGTTAGGTAACTACTCAATGTTACAAAATTACCCAGCTGGTTGCACATGAGAGACCACTGTGCAACAAACCTGTTTATGTCATGTGTATGTGTGTAGAATAAAAACAGTACTATCAAAAATGTTATGTCACTGATAGGTAAATATATTTTTTAAAAAGTGTATAACATCCTTTTATGGAATCTGGATGCCAGATGATTTCATCACTGATGCCAACATTTATTCATTCAATAGTCTAGAACCCATCCAATGATTAGCATGCATCAGTCACTAAGAATTCAGAAAAAATTTGGAAAGGTCGCCATTCCTTGCAGGGAATAGGTGAAATATGGCAATAGAAATATATATAAATGGAATCATTTACACTGATCCTTGAGAAAACACATTGCTGACATTTCTGTCCCCTAAACCATGGGTAATTCTTTTAACTGCCTCAGCTCTTGAACTTGGTAGTCACCCTTCCTCCTGGTGATTACAGATCCTAACCTATGCTTGTGTTTGAAGCTAACAATTACTGTGTTCTCTTTAGCTGAAGATGTGGTGTGATTTGTTTTGAAATGTTATCATTTAAAACACAGGAATCAAACATTCAAGGTTTACAAAAGATTTCCTAAAACAATAATTAACGAATTATATGTAACTTTTAAAAGACCTCTTTCTCTACAAATTAGATCATTTTAAAGAATATGGATAATGGTTGTTAGTGGTTACCTTAAGATCTTAAAATGTTAAAGTAGTCCTTTATATTATTCTTAAACTTAAAAAGGACATGAAAAATACATTGCATTTTTTAAAAAGACAAAGCAAGGATTACTGCATAGCTAAGCTTTTAGCCCTAGCATTGGCTCTTTAGTGCTTAACTTGTGTTTCTGACATTTCTTTAGACTTGAAGTAGTGAAAATAATTAAATTTAATATTAATTTTGTAAAGGAGAAATATCACAGATTTAACTCAGAAACTCGTCTTTATGAGTGGTATTTTAAAGAAAAACAAACTTGCCACGAGTCCCTATAAAGTCCAGAGTCTATTTTCAAGGTATTAATTCTGAAAGATTGTGAAAATTGACCTTCAAAGATGAATGAAACATTATGCTGCTAAGATAAGACACTTGCATATTTTATGCATTCCTATCAGATATGGACCTATGTGCTGAGATGTGCATGGCTTCACTGGCTACAGTAACAAGGACAGTTGGTAGCTTCACAGTCGACTTAATCATAATAAGTACATCAGCTGGGAGAGGTTGAATTACAGGTATTGTCCACTTCCACCATTCTTGTGACCATGTGAGGATCTGTAGAATAATAACTGTCTGGGCTGAGACAACATATCCTTAAGAATTGAAGTCTTGGTGAACAAAATCACTACATTTAGAACCAAAAATGTGACTGAAATTAAGGAGGGGGTGAAGGGAGGGCAGAGGTAAGGGGAAAAAATGAGAATCAAGACTCGCCATGTAGAGGTACATGATCCCAACAATGAATGTAACTGTACTGTATCCCTAAAATGCACCAATAAACTCAATAAAATTAAAAAAAATTAAAAACACTAATGCCCAACTAGTTAAAAAATTGTTCAATCTTTTGGTAATTTATAAAAGTAAAAGTTAAACTGAAAATGTGGCTTTAAGCCGGGCTTGGTGGTGCACGCCTGTAATCCCAGCACTTGGGAGGCTGAGGCAGGAGGATCGCTGTGAGTTCAAGACCAGCATGGGCTACATAGTGAGTTCCAGGTCAGTCTCAACTACACAGTGAGACCCTGTCTCAAAAAAAAAAAAAGTGGCTTTATACATTGTTACCAAACATCTTTGTAATTATACATCAAATAGTGCACAAATAGTTGCTATATGATGAATATGATGTTTTCTTCCTTTAATTTTTTTCCTATACTATGCAGTTTCACACATTACTTTGCATTAATCAAAAATGATATTATACCTTGGAGTTATTTTTTTATTTAGTGAATAAATCAGTACACAGCTACCCAATCAATGACCAATTATTGCTCAAAAATAACTGTCAAACTATTACATACATGTGGATCTCCATATAAAACATGGTATCGCACTGATTGAAGTTGTCATTATTGAAATTGTCATAGTACTTCATTATGCAAGTAACATGAAGTCGAGTATAAGGCACTGATTAATACAGCAAGACCCATGATGAGCTCATTCTCCAATTAAATTATAATTAAATGGTAGTCACTATCACTCCCATAACCACAATTATAAACTTCCTAGAAGCTAAATAAAATAGTTCTTGATGAAACAGAATTTTTTAAAGTCTGAAAGATATTTTATTTCATAACTTTCCATGAAGCTATATAAAATATATGGAAAAACTACCCTGGAATATTGTAAAATATACAAAACACTGAAAGCTCAGAAATCCATTTATTTATAAGAAACAGTATCTCAATTTTTGAAGAAAGATTAAATCACACCATGCTTAGTCCTTTACTTTACAGAAGATAAGAACTAAGGTGTTGAAATATCAAGTGATTTTTGTAAGAAAGACAATGCTAGGCCTACTATCTCTTGCCCACTAAAAGTTCCAGTGACTTGTGCACAACCAGAACTGAGGAGCAAGCTGCCTCATCTGCCTAACACCACATGACCCATATCTTTGTACAAAAGTAGTGATTTTTCATATAAAAGATATAATTGACATCAAAAACAAGAAAATATTTTGAATAAATTAATATTTCCAGGAGTACTTGAAAAAATTTTATGCACATTCTTGCTTACTTTTAGGACTTGTGATCTGTACCTAAGGAAAGATTATCTGTCAGGATTTGTCTTATCAATGTCAGTGGAAAACTATTAATCATTCAACAGAAAAGTCATGATATATTTTGCAAACAAAGGACCTAGTTAAATTGTAAATACAAATGCATGTAATTGCTTTTAAACTATCGACAAGATGTTTATTTTTCTTAACTAATAAAATATTCATAAATATTCATTTTGGAAATAATTAAAATATAACTAGAGTTTTGAGACAAAGTATAGAGACTAGAAGATAGTAAAATATGCTATATCAAGGCAAACAGTGCTGGGTAATTTGCTTTGTTTAGTGGCATTCATAATTATATGCCTCTCTAGCATTTTATTCTTGTAAAATCGACACCCACAAATTAAATTTTTCACACAATACTAGGCTACCTCAACTGCATATATTATGACAATGCATTTAATCCAAAATATTCTTGAGAGTTCACATGTATTGCCTCAAAAAATAGGCATTGGACTTAAGTATACCTTTTAGTGAACAGTTCTGTTAAAAAAATTGAGTAATACAATTTTGTAGCTATTATTTATTCTTAAAAATTTATATAGTACAGAAGTTCGTAGAGATTGAGTATCCTTTATCCAAGGTGCTTGGGATGAGAAATGTTTGGGATGTAGTAGTTTTCAGATTTTGAAATATTGGATATGCATAATGCAATATCTTGGGAATTTGACTCAAATCCAAATACAAAATTCATTTATGTTTTATATATATCTTATACACATAGATTGACGCTAATTTTTTTCAATGTTTAGTGTGTCTGTGGTTTGGCAGTGATCTGTTTCACATGAGGTCAAGTGTGGGATTTTCTTGTGTGGCAACTTCATGCTCAAAAATTGTAAATTTTGGAGTATTTTGGATTTGCAAACTTCAGAATAGGGAAGTCCAACTCGTAATTGTAATTTTGAAGTTATTAAAGATAATTAGTACTACTCAAGTGACTTTTAGATTGTGAGGTTCTGGGATTAAGAGTTTGTCTTATTTTACCTCACAAGTTAGCCATAGTTAGCATTTAATTTTTTCTTTAGAGATATTTCTATCTTTAAAGTAAATCCTGGTTGTTATATTTTTTTACTAAAGTTTCATGTTCGGCAAGTATAAAAATAAAAGAGATCTGCTACTGGTATTCAGAGTGTAGTAATCAAAGTTGTGCTCTATTACAGTGGTATTTAGAACCAATCCAGTCCTATTAATCTCCTAGTTTTTGTGCACCCCTCATGCCCTTATATGTAATTTTTATGATATTAAGCAATACTTTATGGAAATTCAATAACTTCATACTCGAATAATTACTTAATATTAAAAGAGGTTCACAAAAACATCTATTTTTTTTGTTCAAAAAATGTTCCACTTGGGAGACTAGAAGATCCCAAGTGCTTATCACTACTTCAGAAGCTGCTACACTAAACACCACATGAAAAGCAAAGTATAATGGAGCTTGTTCAAGTGTGCATTATCCTTAATAGGCTATTGTGATGTCATTCAAATAACACTTTGCTAAATGATGCCTTCGTTTACAATAGGGAAATACTGTTGAAATTCAGTGCGTAAAGTAATCTTACACTCAAAGCAATTTTTATTTCATCAGAGTGAAATAAGATGCTGGAAACCTCCTATTTAATTTTCTGTATGGAGACTCAAGTGAGGAGTTGAAGTTGAAAGCAAATTACTCAAATTGGAATCCACACCAGGATCAGTACAACCCTCACGCCTGAGCTGCCACTTCCTCTGACCCTGAAAAGGAAACCTCCACCTTTCCTGTCTGAGATGAGACTGGAGTGTGGAATAGGAGTTTGCCCACAATTCGGAGGCCCCACATTGGGGGAAAACTCTCTGTCACTGCAATATGTGTAAAGAAAGGCTATGCACATTGATTTTCAACTTGGGAATCAAGAAAGCACCATTAATTACAGAGACATCAGGATGAAAATATCAGAACCACAGCTTCCATTAAATAATCAAATTTAGATTTTAAATGTTCCACAATATTTTCACATTTCTCTTTTCAAATGAAACCAAATACTACTTGAAATTTAATTCATTAAGAGCAACATAACTTCATATTCTAAATAGATTCCTAATAACAAAACTTTATTCCTTAAAAGCCTATGTATTTGGTGATTGCACAGTAAAAGTTTGAATTAAATATCAGCAGGTACTTTAACGATGTGAGTACTTTTTATAGAAAAACTAGCCATGTGATTTCATTTGGTAGGACATATGTCTGCCTTTAATATTAAATTTCAAGTATACAAACAAGTCTATTCATTGGGAAAAAGAAAATTCAACACCTATTAGCACAATCATGTTTGGATTAAGGCTTTAAGAACTTCCAGTTCTTAGCCACAATCAAGAGCTGCTTTAGCCAGGTGTGGTGGCGCATGCCTGTAATCCCAGCACTCAGCAGGAGGCTGAGGTAGGAGGATTGGTGTGAGTTCAAGACCAGCCTGGGCTACCTAGTGAGTGAGTTCCAGGTCAGTCTCAACTACATAGTGAGACCTTGTCTCAAAAAACCAAAAAAGAAAAAGAAAAAGAGCTGCATGGCCCTAAAGGATGGTGCCAGGGTCTGCTTATTTCCTTCAATTTTATTCTTCATTTATTTCCTTATTTTGGGTGACCATTGGGAATTCTACTGCCATGAGTCTGGATGAAATTTTTCACTGCATCCAGAACACTTCATCATGTAAAAGAGCCAAAATCTATTATGGTTTGCAAGTGACTCATATTTTAGTTATGAGAAGGCCCTAACAAAAAACAGTTTACATTTATATGCCCTAAATGTCAAGAATGTAATGTTTGGGCTATGGAGGTATGCAAGGTCTGACCTTATTCTATGAACAATGCTTTTAGGTATTTATTTATTTATGATATATAACCAACCAAATTCTAGAGTCTGTAATGTCTGAAACAACAGTGTACTGTGTAATCTTGATGGTGTGACTGTAAGTTTGAAATTGAAATCTTGAAGAAAATGGGAAAAATCGAACTTTGGAGAAAAAAACCTGTAACCCCCTCTATGAACAACTGAGAGGGGCTAAATATGTCTTATTAAGTAAACCAATATAGCCACCACCGCTTATTTGAATGAAACATAAATATTTGAGAACACAAATTTGTTGCAGACTCAAACTCAAGTGGAGTTTCAAGAATCATCTATGCGTTTAGTTATATTTTTTCTTTAGAATTAAAAAAATTAGTAAGCAAAGCATATTAGCAGATGATTAGTATTTATATATTATACATACTAAACACCAATTTAATATATTTTTAAAAAAACACTTTAGTGAAAGAATATAAAATAATATTTGATAAAACAACATTTAATGTAGGAGTAAGAAAATTCCTTTTTGGCAATTTGGGCTAATAGGTGTTCTGTCATTTCAAACTTCATATGTTGTATTTTAATTAAATTACAAGTATATTTATGTATCTGTCCATTTACTTCACACAAGGATGTAGTGTTCTAGATAAGTATTCTGGAATATTAGGAATGACAGAAGTATACCCATTTTAGGTTCTTTTAGTTTCACTTTTAAAAGCAAGGTAAAAATGAACATAATGAGTTTTAAAACAGAATATATTTCTCATATAAGCTACATGTATGTAACTGTGCTGATTATATTTTTCAAACAAAAGAAATTACGTTTATCTCTCACCACTAGAATCTTTCTAGCAGTCAGCAACATATGTTCTTGGGATTTTGATATATTTCTTACTAGGAAAGAAATGTGATGAGTAACAGGCAGGCTCGGAGAGTAGCCAAAATGACAAGAATAGCTAGAAGTGTGGATAAGACATAGTTAACTCCACTCTTGAAACGAAATGCTTTCCATAACTCACTAAATGTGTGGTGACATAATAAAAAGCTAGTGTTGTTGTGCTTTCAATATTGTTCAAATTAAAACCAAATAAGGATTTCTTTTAAGGCAAAAGCAATCATGTGCAACCACTTCAACTTTTCCTGAAATCAATACTACATAATTTCTGCATTTTAACAGATTCTTAAGGACGCCCAAAAGTAAATGCAGAATAAAAGATCAAGTTAAAATATGTGTGGTTTGCATGTGAAACTTATGGAAAGTTTTATACTATTCTTCAAAACAAACTCTCTGCAAAAGTACCATGTAGTGCATTTTTCAATGGATGTTAATCAAATGTGGTAGACACATATCAAAGGGAAATTTTAATAAAAAATAAATAAACAAAAAAATAAGGATTTTTCCTTCCTTAATGTATGACATATTATGAAATAGAGATGGCTTCCATTAAGACTCCTGAGACTAGAAGAGTTGTTTGACGTGCATTAAAGTCACAAGTTGTGATAAATTGAATTGTTGGCCACAACTCTTCACACCTCCCTCTAAGACTCTGTCTTTCCTCTGGTGTGTTTCTCTCTGTCTCTTGACTTGGGATTTATCCTTGACACTTACTTTGGACAATGAGATATATAAAAATATGAAATAAATAAATATTTGAAATCTGTTTTCTCTGTATTTCTGTCATGGTCACTAGAACAGTGTTGCCCTGGTTAGCTCACTACTAACAGAAAAACGAAAATGAATTTAATAAAGGAATCTCAGCCAGCATCAAATCTTCCAAGCTGTACCTAAGCTGAAGCCCGACTTTAGAAATGCCTAGATACGGAAGAATAGATGTGTACTGTTGTGGGCCTTAGAGATTTTTCTCTTTATTATGCAACATTATTGAGGTAATAGCTAACAGATAAATAGACCAAATTAATGGATTTATTAACTGATTATTCCTTGTAACTTTTTCTTTTAAATAATGAATTGCTGTTCTGTCTAAAATAAGAGGTACAAGGTATAATCAAAACATACAATGATTGTTTACATTTTAAGAAATTATTACATTAAGATACATTGTCATTAAACCCCATCAAAACATCCTCCCTTGCTTCAAATACACTTATCATTCTTGCTACTTCCTGAAGCAGTTCTGGAAGTCCTCTTTCATGAGTGTCATTAATTGTGCTATCATTGCTGCCTGATTTCTTGAATCAATTCAAATCATTTACCTTGGATGGTCATTTGGATTTGAAGAAAAGCCAGAAGTTGCATGGCACCAAACCCTATGAATAAGGTGGATGAATGCATACTGTAAAGTCTCTACAGCTTGCCTTTCCATTAGGTGACACCAAGCAGCAGTATTCACAGAAATTTCTATTTCAACTCTTAAAGACACAAAAGAAGACTTTCAGAACTGCTCAGAAAGTGTGATGACTTTCTTATCCTCTATAACTTCACATTTTCGCCATATCATACCTCTATCTACAAGAAAGGGAAGCTCAAAACAGGACATATCTAGTGACCTGCCCACTCTCACCATTTTTTTAAATTGAGTTTATTGGTACAATCTAGGTCTACAATACAGTTACATTCATCATTGGGATCTTGTACCTTTACATGACAGGTCTTGGTTCTCATTTTTTCCCTATACCCCTGCCCTCCCTTCACCCCTCCTGCCCTCCCGCTTTACAAACTCTTCATTTCCATTTTTTCATTTTCTTGTATTTTTTTCTTTCCCTTATTACCTTTCCCCTACCCTTCCCACTTTCCCTACACCTTTAGCCCTTTTCTTCCTATTTCGCACTCTTAATTATCCCATTACCACGCCATTTAAAGAATAGGAAGGAGGATGAGCCGGGGATTTAGCTCAGCTG